>NC_080675.1:19795800-20098831 GCF_030445035.2 Dasypus novemcinctus
ATAGGGAGTTGGATAAGGTAATTTCTAAGTTCCATTTCATTTCTAGCATTTATGATGTAAATCTGTGTCCAGTTATATTTTGTAATTCAGGATCATTTTTAATGTTCAGGAAAGTTCTAATAGTGATATTGATTGTAGAGATCAGTGGTTAAAGAGGGGAATCTAGAAAAAGACATCCCTGGCTTCTAG
This sequence comes from Dasypus novemcinctus, assembly GCF_030445035.2. Lineage (NCBI taxonomy): Eukaryota > Metazoa > Chordata > Mammalia > Cingulata > Dasypodidae > Dasypus > Dasypus novemcinctus. The sequence goes on from NC_080675.1 coordinate 19,795,990, forward strand.
TTCCAACCTTATCATTTCCTAGTCATGTGACCTGAGAAAATTGCTTCTTTAAGCTGGTGCTCCTTATTTGAAAAACTATTGACCTTTGATGGGATCAAAGACATATAATCTATCCTTACAGGAGGAAAGATAGAGTAGGGGTACGGATAGACTTATATAGTTAGGGATTTGGTGGTATTAAGATTAGAATATTGTTTGATTGGTTCTATTTTCCCATTGAGGTAGGAAAGGAGAGGGGTAGAGCTATGGGTAAGCTGACTTGTAGAGTGGGAGAGTGAATTGATGAGGGGAATAAGGAATCCCTGCAGGACAGGGTTGAGTGCCTGCTTGAGACTTGAGGTCATGAATGCAAAGGAGATTAACTAACATTGTTGTTTGATATTATTCATCAGTGCTCAGCTGCTTAAGTACAAGCCAATAAGCAGTGAGTTGGGTTTGAGTAGGCAAGTCAGGCAGAAGGAGAGCAGGACAGGAGAATTGAGACTTTGCGAGTGATTATAATGATGGAATATGGAATCTAGGCTGTGTGAGAACAATCAGGACATGTGAGGAGTGATGGATAGTGAGCAGGTAGATTAGAAGTCTCCATGTAGACAAAGACTTGAGGGGTTTGGAAGGATAAAAGGGGTGGTCAGAGATAGGCTGTTGAAATCGAGATTTTGGAAGTGGTATAGTGGTAAAATCTCTAGAATATGACCATAGCAACAGTGGATTGGGAGGGTGGGAGAAAGAATTGTTTAACACACGTAGGTTAGGGATTTTGGATGCTAGAGTTTTAGAGGAATCAGTGACAGGATACTTGATGTCACCAAGAACAATGGTGGGAGTAGGAATTGAGAGGATGACCCCATCCCCACTCAAAGACTTCTCTCTTTCACTCATTCTCTTTCTCTCTCTCTTCCCCTCTGTTGTCATTTATCTCCAGTTTCCTCATATTCCTGGATAATTTCCATCAGCAGACAAATATATTGGCTTCCCCCATCTTAAATCCCTTCCACATATATACATACACATACATACTTCACTGACTGACCTAATTACCTGTTTTCCTTTTAGAGCAGAAGTTCTCAACCTTTTTTGTTCCATGGACCCCTTTGCCCGTCTGGTGAAAACCATGGATCCCTTACTAGGTCCACACTATACTGTATATTATTTAATAAATATATCACACCCAGTCCAGCACATCCCCACAAGAATAATGGTTTTTGAATTTCAATTCAAGTTCATGGCCTCCTTGTTAAGAACCCCTGTTTTAGAGCAAAAACTATTATCTTTACTCACTGTCTCAAAATTGTATTGGTTTAGTTTCCATTTTCTCTCTTCCGTCTAAACTTATAACCAATCCTTGGTAGACTTTACCTCCTCTGAACTAACTCTAGATAGTAGGGGACCCCAGCACTTAGTTCTTGATTCTTTGCTCTTTTCTGGTCATACTCCTTTGCTAGGTGGTCGCACCTGACTCCAAAGATTTAAGTGCCATCTGTATCCTGATTAAAACCACATTTATATCTCTAGCTCTGGCCTCTCTACTGATCTCACAACTTTCAGATCCAAATGCCTAGTCAATATTTTTATCTGAGTGTCTAACAGGCATCTAATATATTTATTCAATAATAATATTTTGATATATTCAAATCAGGATGCTTGATTTTGCCCCTGTACTATTCCTTCTCTGTCAACAATAAATGGCACTTCCAAGCACCCAATTTCTTCAGGCAGAATGTAAAAACCATTAATTTTTCTCTTTACATCTCACTTGTAAACCAGTAGCAAGCCCTGTTTGTTTGTTCCAGGTTCTCCCACTTGTCTCCATCTCTGCTCTTCCTACAATTGTCCCAGCCGCTGCCATCTCCCACAGGAACTACTCCAACATCCTCCTAAATGGTCCCTGTCCTGCCATTCTTACCTATTCCCCAGATTCATAACCCTTACAGCAACCAGGGCCATCCTTTCAAATTGATCAGATCATGCTACTCCACATGGTATGTAGAATAATGTCTAGCTGCTTATCCTGCCTAGAGACCCCTAACAGATCTATGACTTCCTCACTTACCATTCATTACACTTGCCTTTTTAATTCTTCAGAATATGTCAACCTCATTTCCACCTTCAAGCCTTTGTGCCTTCTGGCTCCTCTGCCTGGAATATTCTCCACAACCTTCCCATGGCTAATTGCTTTTTATCCTTCAGGTTCTGTTCAAATCGAATTTCCCAAAGAACCTTTCTTTGATCATTCCCTGTTTCCACAGCCATTCTTATTCATGTGACCCCATTTTATTGTTCTTATGGAATTTTTCTTTGCTTAAAATTATCTTATATATCTATTGGTTTACTTATTTATTGTCTTGCATTAGAAAGTAGGCTCCATTGAAACAGGGATATTGTTGGACTTATTTATTTTTATTTATTTTTTATCATTTTATGTTTTTATTTTAGTATAAATAAATTATAATTGTAATCTGACATTAAATTGAAAATGTATTGAATTACCAATGACCTATGAAACTAAAAAAACTCTCCTTTTTTTTTCTATTTTTTTGTCTTTATTTTTTTAATATTACATTAAAAAATATGAGGTCCCCATATTCTCCCCACCCCCCTCACCCCACTCCTCCCCCATAACAACAATCTCCTCCATCATCATAAGACATTCATTGCATTTGGTGAATACATCTCTGAGCATGGCTGCACCTCGTAGTCAATGGTCCACATCATAGCCCACAATCTCCTACAGTCCACCCAGTGGGCCATGGGAGGACATAAAATGTCCCTGCAGCACTGCCCTGGACAACACCAAGTCCCGAAAATGCCCCCACATCTCATATCTTCCTCCCTCTCCCCACCCCCAGCAGGCACCATGGCCACTTTCTCCATACCATGCCACATTTTCTTCGATTACTAATCACAGTAGTTCATGAATAGAATACCAGTAAGTCCACTCTAATCCATACTCTATTCCTCCATCCTGTGGACCTTAGAATGGTTGTGTTCACTCCACATCTATATCAAGAGGGGGCTTAGATTCCACATGGATATTGGATGCAATTCTCCTGCTTTCAGTTATAGGCACTCTTGGCTCCCTGGTGTGGTGGTTGACATTCTTCAACTCCATGCTGGCTGAGTGGGGTAAGTCCAATAAACCAGAGTGTAGGAGTTGCAAGTCTGTTGAGGCTCAGGGCCTGGCTATCACATGGTCAGTCCAGAGATTCAGGGCCCCTGGGTATACTTTAAACCCCAGCACCAACTACAGTTCCGGTAAAAGTAACAGGAGAGGCTTGTGAACAAAGATCACATCTGAGTCCAGCTCCTTCACACAGAAACACAAACTCCAAAGTAGGGCCAACTGACATGGCACTGAACTCCATCTGCCATGACCGTAGAACCTGTGGGTCTCTGTAGTCCTCAGAAGAACCAATACCTGAGGTTGTATCTACTTTATCTGTCTCTGGGACTCTGCTAAGGTGTGCATAAGGGCAACCCCTCTGATAACCTCCCAGCTCTTTTTGGAGACTCATAGCCATATAAACTCATTTGTCCTTTCCATTTCCCCCTTTTATTCAGGTCAAAAAGCATTTTTAACTCCTGATTTGAAAAATGGGGATACTACTTCCCTTCCCCTTTCAAGGATTCTGTGATGCTTAACTGAGATAATATTTGTAAACTTTACATGACAATGTCAGGAACAGAGTAAGTTTTGTAACTGTCAGCTAGGACATTTTAAAATTATTTATATTACTTGTAACAGTTATCATGATGATGATCATCAAGCTAATATATACTTGTCACAAAGGAAATTTAATTGGCACCCATAGGAAGTGATTTGACTTAGCTATGTTAATCTATAAAGTCTTCATTTAAAAAATTTGAAAGTTAAATTTCATGAACCTAACTGGAGAATTAATTGCTCAGATTATTAAAATAGACTGCTTGACATGGAAGCAGGTTTATGTCTACAGTATGAGAATTATAACGTAATTAAGAACTAGGATGCCTTAGCATAGACTCAGCGTTAAAACACTGGGGGAAATAACTTACCTTAGTCAAATCAGAAGGCCCTTTGGGATCACTTAGTGGCTCCAGGCCATCGTTAGGACATTAATTATCTCTGAGCTTTAGGTAAACACTTTCTTAGAAATTCCTGGGCTCAAGGCAATTGTGGCTATCCCACTTTACTAGACAGCATTTTACTCTGCATCTTTAATGAAGCTTCTCTTAAGGAGAAAGATAACCTACCAAATTTCTTTTATTTACAAAGTACAACATACTTAGACTTTACTCTTAAGCTTCCTACAGAAAGAAAGATGAGATATGTGATCCTTCCTGATTTAAGTCCCTTGCTGTAAGCAAACTTGTGAACTTAGTGCTATTTCTTTTCTCGTTGATAGAATCTTTCTTTCTACCCAGGCCTATCTTGCCTGCCAGAAGGTCAGGTCCTGAGCAGACCCAGTGGGTGAGGGGACTTTATCACTGTCAAATGTCTCTCTACTGGCTCTGTGGATGTGGAGCTCCCATTTACAGGTATTGATTTTTGCACAGTAAAAATTTTGATGGCTTCCTCAAAAGGGTCCACTTTTTCAGATTAACAGCTGCTCTATTAATGTTAGAAGAGCTTTGTGGTTAAATAGGAAAGGTCTTTATTTATGGGCATCAAAAAGCATGTCTCAATCAACAGGACCCTCAAATTTAAAGCCATAGGAGCGCAATAAAAGGAAATCGTATTTTATACTAACTATCCTCTTTCAATACAATACACTTTAGGAAATAAAAATCCTGGGGACATGGGCACAGTTGATGTTCTTCTTGTCATTTATGTGATGTGTTTACTTTGTACCATTTCTACATGGGCAGTAAAGATTGAATGTTTAGTGTTATAAATTTTATTTAAATTTGCTAGTGGTCAAGAGATGGCTTGCTTTGGTTTCTTTTTCTGAAGTAGTATGAATCAAAGACACAAGCCCCTGCTATTATTTATATTTCACTAGCCCGTTTGTAGTCTAGCAGGGGTCCTTGTGGAAATTGAATGTGAATAGCACCCAGATATCAGAGATGGACACAGACATCCTGGGTGCCAGAGAATTCTCTAATTCTCTTGGGAGCAAACCAAGAAGGTACTTTTGAGACTACAGATGCCTTCAGGATTATCACTCCTGAAGGAAGAGGAGAGATTGAAACTGCCCCAGATAGGAAGACAGGGAACCCACGTAATTAGGAGAAAGCTTGAAGATATGCCGCCAGCCATCTGGACTACCTAGGGCTCGGGCTTGGGGAGCTTGTGTGTGATGTAGCATTGCAATCCCCGCCAGCCCTCTGATTAGCTTCCTCTAGTTACAAGGTTTCCAGGTAGCTGCCTGTTGCTTCTCTGGCCAATCTCCTGCCCCTAGCCCAAACCCTCATTTCTTAATTTTAAAATTTATCAAAGGAATGCATGCAATAGTTTAAAGCTCAAATACTAAATGGGGTACAATGAGATTTAGCTGCAGGCAGAAACGCAGCTTGAAGACATGGATGGAGCAGGGAAGAAAAACCTGATTTCTTTCTCCTACCCTGTGGTGTGCCTAGTGCCTACCAAGGCCAGTCCTAACTCACAGCCAACCCAGCAAGGGGGTCTGAGTGCTGCATTCCACAAGGGTAGAGAACAGATGCATAGAAAACCAAGGAGAGAGGGTGGCAAAGAATAAACAGTTCAGGAGCTGATACCTACTTAAAAGGGCTATTGTGAGAATTAAATGAGGTAACTATAAAAAGCACCCAGGAAAAGGAATTGGCATATGATAGGTTCTCAACTTACGTTTTCCCCTCTCATTTCTTTCTCATTTGTCAAAATCTGTTCTCGATATTTGTGTAAATGGCAAATATCTCAAAAAGCATTTTCACAGGGGACTAATTAAAAGCAGTTAATACGGTATGAAATGCAAATAACGATTGCATTTCAGATATTTTAGATGTTAGGAGCACAGTGAGTGGTGGTTTGGTCAGTGGGTTGTTAAGAAGGAAACTTTCTTCAATTCCTGGAGTCATGCCAAGGGACAGTTACTTTTTAGCTTGTCCTTTTTTGGGCGTTAAAGTCTTTCCCATCAGCTAAGTGGCCCTATTGGTTTTGCCAGTAGGACTCAGTGTGGCTGTTCCACAGGAACATGCAAAAAATCTATCTGGAAGCTGAGAAGCTGGTTGCCTCAGGCTGCTATCTCACCACAAAGCAAAAGGTCTGCACAAGCCTTTGCATTCACTCCTTTGTTTACAACAACCACACTGCCAGGGCCAAAGAAATGACCACAGAAGTTTCTCTCCCTTGTAAGTCCTCTTGCTTCCCACCAGTTCTGTCCCTGATGCTGGGTTCTGGGGGGCCTCCAGGACTCCCCAATTTTTCTCCCTCCTCTGTCTTAGAAACCCTTCAGTGGGTGAAAGAGAAGTTTTGTGTTATCCTTGGAACAGTTGTTAGACCAAGTAGTCAAGGTTTTTTCTTGTGGAGGGAGAAGGCTGAGCTCAGGGACTTGGCCTCCTCAGACTGTCCCATCTCTCCAAAGAGCTGAACGGTGGAGAGGTGCACCTGATAGCTGGGCGGTGCTGCCCTATGGATCTGGCCCTGAGGGAGAGAAGGCCGGGAACCTTGAGTGAAGCCCTCAGACAGCCCCTAACCAAGTGAGCCCTGCAGACTCCTGTTATCTCTCAGGGTCTCCTTTCTCCCCACCAATAATCCTCTCCTCTCAGGTTCCTTGTTAAAGTAAAAATCATCAATGTTCTTTTAATGTGACTTTTTGTGTTTCATTTCCTTTGTTGGTTAAAAATGTCTCCACTGGATCATTTTATAAGATTTCTATACAGTGCATACATTTTGAACATTTTGTTCCTATTAACATAAAATATTATTCTCATTTCCTCTTGTGTTAGGAAGAAAGTAAAAAAAGCATTATAAAATTTTTTGAAAATTCTTTGTTATGAAGAAGGTATGAATGATTTATGAGCATAATAAAGGTAAGACTCTTTGGTCAACATTTTGAATTTAAAAATAAGACTTCTTTTCAGATTTTTGAAATGACTTAGATGGCATTAGGCAGTAAAATAACAAAGGAGACCAGGATAGACAAGGCAATTCTGGTCCCTCTATTTTTCCTCCCCAGTAGAAATGGCATGCTCTTTACCCTTGGGAATCATCCTAGGTTCAGGGTGAAGTGAACTCCACATCAAATAGATTGTTTCAAAACAGGGCTGTGGGCCATCTGAGCCCCTGACAAGGATGCACTTTAGAATGGCCTCTGTCATTTTGATGTGTTTTTAAAGATCGTATGCAGTTGAATCATACTGAAGAGAGAAAGAAGAGTTCTTGCTTCACCCGCTTTGGCTGACTCAGCCCACCATGATTTTTTCCCAGCTGCACAGGAATGTCAGTTTCCTTCTACACATCTGGATGCTCTGTAGCTTTGTGACCCTGGACCACTTAGGTCGTGTGTGTTCTCATGATGATTCCCTTTCATCTCCATCATGTCTTGCTTACTCAATCCCATGCTCTATGGAGTGAAGGGCTCTGTATTTTGGCTCTGGTCCCATGGTTCCTAGCCCAGGGCTCTAGTTATTGCAAACACTGAGTTAGTAATACTGAGGTTTGAATGAATGGCATTTCAAGGGAGGGCATCACCAGGGAAGGCTGGCAGGTTGCAAATGTGACACCTCCTATGCTTTCTGTTAGCACATTGAGAAAGTGCTGGGGAATGGCCTCATGACAACCAGCATGTGATGTTTAGGCTGACCCTAGTGTGCCATTTCTTAATTTATAAGAGGAACACTCTACTAAAAAAAAACTTGTATTTGCAGGGAGAAGGTGGTTACTTGGTGGGGCCAGAGAAGTTTGGTATATGACCACCTCGAGGGTACTAGCTGCTAGAAATTCAAATTTTTAACTAAAGCTTATTGGTTACCTAGAGAAGGCACTGTTCTAGGCACTGGAGATACAACTGTGAAAAAAGCAGACAAATTCCCTGCCCACAGTTAGCTTATGTTCTAAAGACTATTTGAGCCTAGAAGCCTGAGTCTCTCACTTCTGGGTCCTACCAACATCTGGCTATCCATTTTCTCCATTACTCCAGAAGTGAAAGCATGCTCTGCAGTCTTTTTGGAGGAATAACATAAAGAAAAGGCAACATGGTTCAAGTTTTTTGCCCAAGTCTTAAATTTTAACCCAGAAAACCACAAGTGGGAAGAAGGACAAGACATATTACTTTGATATGATTTCTCCTCTTCCCCAAATCTGCTAACCAGAACAAAAAGGTCTTGCCAGGCTTCTCAATGAATATACAATGGAAAGAAGTGGAAAGGGACAAGACCACCCAAGCAGAGAAAAGGGAGAGAAGCCAAGCCCATCTGCATCATCAAAGGTTGGGTGGGCGGTACAGAGAGAGGAGGGTTTGACTTACTAGATCCAAAGCTATTGTGAGAGATGAGATAAAGGTTTTGAGAGTGGTTGTGATGGATTATGAATCAAATTTCCTTGCATGCTCTTGGAATGGAGTTACTTTTGAATTACTTTTAATTACTAGTCTGCAAAGACAAAGCCATAAAGAGTCCTAGGATTTATTAAAGTTCATGGATTTTGAGTTCTGCTTTTAACCTATATATTCTTGAGTCCTTCAGTTTTCTGGCCTTATTTTTTTCCCCCTTAATATACAATAAAACATCATGAGCCCTTTCCACTAAGCCGTAGGTAGTCTAGTACTCACTTCAATACTTGTAAGACTCTAAAGGTCCCTCTCTTCCTAGAGCTGCCTATCACCTCTCATTTCAATCTTGTCCTACCCCAATTTTCATTTCTTAAATTTAATTTTTAACAAGATAATGAATGAATTTAAAACCTAAATATTATATGAATTTTAATAGAAACTTAAGTCTCCAACTAACATTCTCTGCTCTACAGTTCTACTCCCCATAGACAACCTCTTTAAACTCTTTTAGCTGTTGCTTTCTGGTGCTTATCTCTATATTTCTAAATAAAATGCTAACATGGCCATTTTTTGATTTATCAGTTTTAGACATGACGCATTGACATTCTGTTATGATAGACAAAAATTTAACTCTCATTCTCTCCCACCCCTACCCCAACCTACATACCTTCTCTTCTTCCATACTCCCATTAAAATTATATCAACATTTTTGGTCAAATCAGCAGTCAGATTTGACATTATGACTATAAAAAAGGTTCATAGCCAAGAACTGTATATGATTACATTTTATTTCTTTTATAGCATTTTGTTTCTCCTAGCGTTAGTATTTTCCTCATTTTCATTTACTTACTTTTTGTGTAGTTATATTTAATTTTTTCCATGCTCCATCATATTTATGTGCTTCTAAATATTGTTTTTCAAGTGACCAAATAAATCAGGTAATCTATTAATTAATTACTTTTAATATTGTGTATTCTGGTGTTGGATCCTGTTTCCCAGGAAATGCCTTCTTTGTTTACTCCCTCACTTTGTTGGAGCACATGTTCTTAGATTTCTAAGAAGTTGTTTATGGTGACAATTATTTGTTTTAATCCTTGCTTCTCTGCAAATGTTTTGAATCTACCTTCATAGATGATTGGCAATTTGGCTGGGAATACAATGCTGGGTTGCAAATAATTTTGTCCTAGAATTCTTTTCTTTTAAAAATTGCTTTTACTTTAAAAATTTATTTTTTATTAGAGAAGCTACAGATTTACAGAAAAATCATGCATAAAGTACAGAGTTCCCAAATACCATACTGTTGTTATCACTTTGCATTAATGTGGTACATTTGTTACAATTGATGAAAGACCATTTTTATAATTGCACTATGGTTTACACGAGGGTTCACTGTTTATGTTGTACAGTCCTATGGTTTTTAAAAGTTTTGTATTCAAGTAATGCATATACAACCTAAAAGTTTCCTTTTAACCACATTCTCCATTGCTTTCTGATCTCTAGTTTTGTTTTTGAGAAGTATGATGCCATTTGAATCTGTATTCTTTGTGATGGAGAATCTTTTCTCCCATCCTCAAGGAAATTTAGTTCTTTTTTCCTTTCAATTCCTAGTGCTTGGAAATTTCAGAAAAAGTAGCCTGTGTGTTTGACTTTTATCATTCACTCTGCTGGGTAGGTACAGTGGGCTGTTCTTTCAATCTGGAGAGTCTCATATTCTTTGGTTCTGGGAAATCTTCTATTTTGAATTTGAAATCTCTTTTCCATTTTATGTTCTGTTCTATTTATCTATTGTTGGGTTTCCTGGATCCATACTTTATGTTTCTTATCTGCTTTCCTCCTAGCTCCATATTTCAATTTTATTTGTTTTACTTTCTGAAATATTTTATCATTTTCATCTACCAACCTTAATATTTCATATTTTATTTTGACTAACACTTTTCTAGCTTTTTTCTAATTTTTCCTTTCTCTACCCTTGCTTATAGATCATCCTGTCTTTTTACAATATTTTTAATGTCCTTTCTTCTCCAATTTTATTCATTCTAGCTTAAATCACAATTGCTTAAAAATTTTCCCCTTCCTTCTCTTCCTTCCCCTTCTACCTTTATTTTCTCTTTTTAAATTTTCTGTGTTTTGAGTTCTTCTCATCTTGGGAGGTTTTCTCCTGTCTGGTTGTCCATTCACATTTAATAGTGGTGATTAAAATACTGATAGGAAGCACTGAAATTGTGGATGGGAGATATATATAAGTAATATTCAGGCTATTGAAATTGACAATCATTTTATATCTGATATCAGTATCTGGCAGTCTTTTATTTGGGGCACTTTTGTTTTTCAAAAGAAGGCTCTTCTTATCTCCTGCCTGTGAGGTATATTTCTGGAAGCAGAAACTTCATATGAATTCCTGTTTCTAATGCCAAATCTCTTTTTTCCCAAGATTTTGACTAATGTCCTCTCCAGAATAAACCACCAGTCTTCTAACTTTCTGTGTGAATGTGTGTGCATGTGTGTACATGTGCACACCCGCACATATAAGTAGTTATTTGTGTGGGTGGAATGAGGGAAAAGACAGTGAGTCTGTACTCTGCAAAGAGATTTTCAACTGTTTCCTGTGGTTTCAGCCTTTTCCTTATCCATGACTTTTATGAAAGCTGCTGCCTCTAAATTTTACACTTTTCCAAGGTTCTGAGGGATAAACTGACTCATATCTCTCTCTAGGCATCTTAGGTTATATCTGCCACCAATCTCCATCACCTATAACTTCTCCATTTGCTTTCTAGTCTTCCTAAAATTTGTAGAAATGTTTGTTTCTTCAATTTGTCCTTCCATTATATTTATTCATTAGGGTTTTATAATTTTTAAAAAATTACTTTACTGTCATTTAATTGAATATCAGTTGAATATGGGTTTTTAGAAAAGCCACTTTTTAAAATTCTTGTTTTTACCCTAGCAATAGAAATAATTGACAAAAGCTATGAAATTAAAGTTTCTTTAACATAATTCATTTGTTCTGTAGTCAATTTGTTGCTCCTCAGCTCCAAACTCACCCTTCTTTACCCTGGTTCATGATACTTGAGCAGGACCTTGTGAACATTTCTCCTTTGCCAGCTAGCTCAATACTAAACCTTGTCACTAGGGGGCTCTAAAGGGACACTGCAGGAAGAAGGGGCTTCTTGGCTTAAATGTATGTTTTCTTTCTGGCTACTGTGGTGTGACACTGATAATGGTGCATGGAGCATCTAGTGACACGAACTCTCAATGAGTTATACAGTTGCCATAGTCGGTAAATTTCCAGTGAGTCCTGGTGGTACCCTAGTGGGAGGTCTCTTTGGTTTTGCTGCGCCCCAGAAGTCAGTCTCCTGCTTGCTAGCACTGGCTTGGGGCACTTCATTGAACTTTCCCATCTTCCGGAGAACCACAGCTACATTTTTCCCATCAGGAGTTGAATCACTGCCTAGAGTAGATTTCTGTTTTTTTTCGGTTTGTTCCTTCCTTGGGCGCTCTGCTTCAACTCCTAGAGAAAGTGGCTACTGTCTACACCTGAATTCCTGTATTCTTTAGTAAAGGGATAGGCTTTTTTTTTTTTTTTTCTTTTGTAAAGTGCTAGAGAATAAATATTTTAGGCTAGGCCATATGGTCTCTCTCTCAACTTTGATGCTGTGGCACATGAAAGCAGCCAGTGACATACATAAATGAATGGGCCTTGGCTAGATTTGGTCCACTTGGTCACTCCTGCTCTTAACCCCTTAGTTGTTACTAGTTAATAATTATTTTCCCTGTTAAAATTACAGGTGTGGTTTCTGTCATCTGACTGGACCCTAACTGATTCAACATTTCAAATTTCAGGCAAAGACTTCGCTTGGATAAATTGGTTCAGCTAAGAGCTCTTGCTCTGGGTCTGAAAATTCCAGCCAGTGTTTGTTAGAGAAAGTGGTACAAAAGGCAAATTCATACCAACTCCCAAACAAACTAACAAGAAAGCACACATTTTAGGCATTTTATCTGTAAAAAAAAGTGGCTGGGGAAAGCCAATTGAAATGTTATTCTCTCTAGGTCAATTATAAATTCCAAGGGTCACAAAATTTCCCCTCTAGTTATCTACTCTAGAAAATATGCATGTTTATTTTAATATAATTTGCCCCAAGACCTTCAGGTAAAAATCAATACTCTAGGAGATGCCCAGTGTTTTTACAAGGGCTTTGTCTATCCCCTTGGCTGAGGTTGGCAATATCCCTGGGGGGTATGTGTTGAATGCTCTCTATAGTAGCAGTCTCGCCCCTTCCCCAAGTCTTTCTTAGGCAGGGTACATTGCAATTGGTTCGTTTTCTGCCTTATAAATTGCTGTCAAGTTCCAGGTTCATCTCCCTGAGATTATCCCCATCATTTTTATTGGAGGTTTGGGCATCTGTAAATTCTTCAGTGACACATTTACAGGCTGTCTTTTGCTTTATGTTCACAGATGGCTAATCACAATCATACTGTGTATTTTACTAGTTTAATTCTCAGAGGGTAACCTCAATTCCAGGTTTTTGTTTCTCCACATATTGCCAATACCAAGAAAATGTTGTCTGGTCAAAGATGGGACAGAGGACACTTACTTTAAGTCCCCAAAGATATGCCTCAGACTTCATGAACATCAGAAGCAAAGGCTTGAGATGTTTCTGCCAGCTTCCCTATGGCTTTTAATTCCTGTGGCATGTTAGGGAGAGCAGCAGAAGGAGCAAACATGCTCATAGGCATTCCTGATATAAAAGTAATAGCAGTTGGCAAAACCTTTGCCATAACTACCCATCAATTTTTCTCTTTATTATGATACAAGCAAGGAAGGTTATAAGATCAACTGTCTTAAATGATGAATTAAGACAGAATTGCAAACAGAGGGTGTGTTAGTGCTGGTGTTAGATTTGAAAACCCTGAAAGGAAAAAGGGAAAACAGAAAACCGTCTTTTTGTTTGTTTGTTTGCTCATTTAGGGCCTGGAACAGATCACCAGCTGAGTGCATTCCACTCCCTGACCCCAACCCTGCCAATTTGAAAGCAATACTCTTCCATAGACTATAAGGGCAACAAAGTGCCCCCAAGAATTGGAAGCAGGTAAGATTGTTCTCTGAGAGTTAAGCTATAAATCTGACTTAGATCAGTGTAGAAAAATCCAAAATCACCTTAGAAATAAAATGCTTCTTGGCTGTGTTAGTCCATCAAAGGGGTACTGATGCAGAGTACCTGAAATCTGTTGGCTTTTACATAAGGTATTTATTTGGGGTAAAAGCTTACAGTCTCAAGGCGTGGAAAGTCCAACTCTAGGTACCATAAGAGGTACTTTCTCACCAAAGTCAGTTGCCATGTGTTGAAGCAAGATGGCGGGCAATTTCTTCCAGGTTTCAGCCTTCCTGTCTGGCCTTCCTCTTCCTCTTGAGGCTCCATGGGTCCAGCTTCTTCCCAATCTCAGCTGTAGGGTAGCATAGGGCTGGTCTCTCAGGGCTTCCTATGTCAGTCTCAGCTCTCTTCCCAATGTCAGCTGTAAACTATCAGGCAACTGGCCCGTCTCTCCCTGGGACTTTAGCTGTTTGAGCCTTCTCCTTTCTGTCACGTGACAGGACAAAAATGACAAAGTTCTCTCCTCATGTGTCTTCTTGAGTGAGTGTCCATTTTTATCAGGCCTAGCAAGGGGGTGGGGACTCAACCTGAGTCACGGCCTCTGATTTAGTCAAATCAAATAGCCTGATTTTAACAGGTGATCTAATCTAAGACATCTCAGCTGAATTTAATCAAACAAAGTGTATCACACCCATAGAAACAGATTAGTTTACAAACATAATCTTTCTCCTTTTAGGATTCATAAGTAATCTCAAACTGTCAAGTAGTCTAAGACAAATGATGAATTGGCTGTAGGCATTGAAAAGAAAGGAAGTACATATCAGAAAGGAGTTGAAAAGAGGCAGTGTCCCTCTGATTTTGTCTGCAGGAGACGTATCCCTAACCCTATGTTCTCCCCCAGGTGGAGTGGAAAGCATCAGCTCTGGCATTTAGTAATGTCAGCTCGTAGCGCCTTTTCACTCATCTCCCTGCTTTCACTCCATGCTTAACAAGTAAACTTCTGCCCATAATCTTGCTGCCTGTATAGATTTGCTTACAGAGAGACAGAGTAGATTAATTCTCAAACATACCTATATGCTTGATAGCTCTTTTCTCATTGAAAATGAACAAGTTAGCAATGTGGTATCTGTGAACTTGATCAATTTGTATCTGAAACCTGGGGTGCCAACACATCAGGTACCTGTCTTGTTAGTTTAGGGGACTCTACCGTGGTGGCCTGCTAGGGGCCCTACCTAGGTGCCAATTCCTATGGCCGTTATAAGCAATCTTAAGATATTTCTGAACTCTTTACAGATTGTGACATATATTCATTATTTTTATTGACTAGAAAATTCATTCTAGAGAAAAAATGTTGGCCCACCTGTAACTATTAAGGGAGGGAGAAGAATACTCTAATGATTTAGAGTAGGGACATTGGAGTCAGATCACATGAGTTCAAAACCTGGCTCTCTTGCCTTCTTTTGTAATGCTGCTAGACACTTGACTTGGTTTTTCTGTGCTCCATTTGTTTCATTGGTAAAAGGAGGATAGGGATATTACTTATGTAATAGGGTTGTTCTGAGGACTGAAAGAGATTCTTTCATAAAATACTAACACAGTGTCTGGCACATGGTAAGGACCCGATAAATTTTACTGAATCATAATCTGCTTTTTAAAAATCAGAGCCATCTATTGTTGTCAATCAGAGTTTAGAGCAGTCCAGGAGAACCTGTGTTAATAATGGAACTGAAAAAATTTATGAGCAAAAATTTAAAAATTAAAAAAATTTTAACACTTACTGTTGCTAAGCATTGTTATAGCATAACAGTAAAAAAAGTTAAAAATAATTTTCAGGTAGCAGCAAATGAAATTAGATGAAATGAATATAGAGGAAGACTTCAGGATGGCGGTGGTAGGATACATTATAGTGGGCAGCAAGACTCTTAGAGAAATATTTGAGTTGAAACCTAAATGATGAGTTGAAACCTGAATAAGATCTGAAGGAACACTTCCAGGAAGAGGGTACAGCAAGTACAACCAAGAGGAGGGAAAGAGCTTGATGTGTTCTAGCAATAGAAAGAAGGCCAGTAAGGATGGAGAACAATTAATGGGGAGTGTGTGGGGAGTGAGGATGGAAGGAGTTCAAGCTGGGGAAGGAGGGCCTTGTAGGCAACAGTAGAGATTTAGATTTCATGGTAATAGCAATGGGAACCATTGCAAGGTTTGAGGCAATGGCGTTGCAAGCTGGAGAGTGTGGAGAATGGATTGCCATGGGTAGGAGTAGAATCAGGGAGATTGTTCAGTGATTAATGGAGTAGACGTGGCAAGAGAGGACAGAGACTCAGACTGGTGCAGAAATATGGGAATGTAAAGAAATGGATGGACCCAGGATAGATTTTGGAAGTAAAGCCTGCATGATTTCATGATGGATTTGATGTGGGTGTTGGCTGGAGAGAAACCAAAGATGGCTGCTGGATATTTGATTTGAACAATGAGATGAATGGTGATTGTGTTGGGTGAGATTGGGTAGACTGGAATAAATTAGAATGGAGGCAAAAATTAAGAGTTTTGGTCGAAATGTGTTTAGACTGTTAGATGTCAATTAGAAATGTGAAGTTTTAGTATTTTAGTGGACTTTGAAGTGAAAATTTGTGTTTTATATAAAGTTTTAAAAAACAACAAAAATATTTTGAGGAGATATACCATTCCAGAATCCGTATGTGAGGAACTGCTACTCTTGTTCAATACTTACGTTTTATTTTTTGTAAAAATAGTATTTAAAAATAGTGAATTCCATGGTTAGTGGTAGAGTTGGCTATAGACCCTAGACTTGCTTCTCTCTCTCTCTCTCTCTAACTCTCTTTCTCTCTCTCTCTCTCTCTCCTCTCTCTATCAATTGATATATATATCTATCTCACTATCTATTATCTCTCTATATATCTATGTATCATCTACCTATCTTATCTATTTAATTCTTCAGAGCTATAGTATATTTCTCTTATGAGGTTCTCCTTGGTCCCAAGAAATTAGAAAAGGCTTAAGACTTCCTTTGTATAAAGGAGGATCATGTTTTCATGCAAATAAAGCTTCATAAATAAAGAATGAGTGGAATAAATAATAAATAATTATTTAATTAAGAAATAAAGAATGGGTAGAAATGGGTAAAGTGCCAGGCTGTGGAAGGAAAATAGATTTTCTTAATTTTCAAAGAAGCACCAATAGCTTCTTATGGAATTATTTCACTTTCCAGGTTTATTGGAACTGTCAATGAAAAATGGATCAAGTAATCATTTCCAAAATGTAGACCTTGTCAGATCTGAAATAAATGGTTATTATGGGGATCCTGTTTGAATCCATATACTTCAGGCTGAAAGATAGGGAGTGGCCAGAGAAGTCATTCATGATTGCTGAGAATCCAATAATACAAATCCTGAACAAAACAGCACATAATGTCCTATAAAAATCTCATTACTTACCCTATGAATCAACATTCTGCACACTGTTGTAGATATCCTGTAATTTACACACTTATAAATTACTCATTTATAACAGCTGTAGAATGGCCACTACAGAAGTGGATAAATTTTTTTTTCTTGCCTCAGTTCTGTAGCAGCTCACCTTTATTTTGTTCTGATTTTTCCTGAACATCCCAGAAGATCTCAGTTCTGCTATTGATTGGTTCCAAAGTGTCTGAAGTATGTTCCAATTAACCAAGACTACCTGTTTGAGCTAAACAAGTGGGGATGCTGGAAACCAACTATGTACTGGGAATTGTGGTAAGCATTGGGAGTGCAGAGGTAATAGTCAATCCCTGTTCAAGCTGCTAAGAATACCAGTGAGACATGATAATAACTAGTATAGAGATATGCACAGGGTATTAGTGAGAAAAGCAGCAACTAACTCAGCTTCTCAGTTCATCAAACTCAGCATCTTCCTCAAAGTAAGGAAATAAGAGGTGAGATAAGGAAATACTTCAAAAGCAACACTTGAGAACTCTTACACACTGCTCATGGAACATAAAATGGTGAAGCCCCTTTGGAAAACAGCCTGGCAGTTTCTTACAAAGTTACACATAGAGACACCATATTACCCAGTGTGACAGTTTGAAGTTCTTTTATGAATCCCAAAAGAGAAAGATTGTTTTTTAACTAATCCATTCCTGTGGGTGTGATGCCCTTTGGATTAGACTACATCAGAGAGGTATGATTCAAGTGGGCCCTCTTGCTGGGTCTAATAAAAACAGAGACATAGAGATAAACACACACACACAGGAAAAGGGAGTTCTGCCATTTTTGACCCTGCATGTGAAAGGAGGACTCGAGGATTGTTAGCAGCGAAAGCTTAAGCATGAAGCCCCCAAGAGGTTGAGCCCTTGGAGTGGTTCAAGGATGAAGAGACAATGCCTTATGGCTGGTAGCTCACAACTGAACTCAGGATGAAACCAGAACAGCTGATAATGACAGAGGAGGTCCAGAAAGAGACAAGTCCTGTGCCTGTTGCCCACAGCTGAGTGCCAGGGGACAGTAGATTCCAGAGGGAAAGGCAGGGTCCTTAGCAGAGATCAGTGGCCATCTTTGCCACGTGGCAGGACCCTGAGAAACATCTCTGCTGATGCTTTGATTCAGACATTTCACAGCCTGGGAACTGTAAGCTTTTATGCCTAGTAAATTTCCCATTATAAAAGCCAACCCATTTTTGGTACTTTGTTTTGGTAGCCCTGTGGCAAACTAAAACACCTGGCAATTCTAGGTATATAGCCAAGAGAAGTGAAAACATACGTCCATATAAAAACTTGTACATGAATGTTCATAGAAGCACTATTGATAATAGCCAGTAAATGGAAGCAACCCAAGGACCCATCAAATTGATGAATGGATAAATAAATGTGGTATATTCATACAATAGAATTGTTCAGCAATCAAAAGAAGTGAAGTCCTGGTACATGCTACAACATGGATGAACCTTGAAAACATGCTAAGTAAAAGAAGTCAGGGAAACGGACTTGGCCCAGTGGTTGGGGCGTCTGTCTACCACATGGGAGGTCCGCGGTTCAAACCCCGGGCCTCCTTGACCCGTGTGCAGCTGGCCCACGCACAGTGCTGATGCGCGCAAGGAGTGCCCTGCCACGCAGGGGTGTCCCCCGCGTAGGGGAGCCCCACACGCAAGGAGTGCGCCCCATAAGGAGAGCCGCCCAGCGCGAAAGAAGGTGCAGCCTGCCCAGGAATGGCGCCGCCCACACTTCCCGTGCTGCTGACGATAACAGAAGCGGACAAAGAAACAAGACCCAGCAAATGGACACAGAACAGACAACCGGGGAGGAGGGGGGGGTGACTAAATAAATAAATAAATCTTTAAAAAAAAAAAAAAGAAGTCAGTCACAAAGGATTATATCTTGTACAATTCCATTTATATGAAATAGTTAAATCTATGGAGATGGAAAATAGATTAGTATTTGCATTGGTGTTGGTGTTGGGGAGAGGGGGGATTTGAGAGGTTGACAGCTAAGGGGTGTGGAATTTCTTTTGGGGGTAATGAAAATGTTCTAAAGTTAATTGCAGTGATGACTCCACAACTCTCTGAGTTTACTAAAAGCCATATAATAGTGCACTTAAATAGGTGAATCATATGATATGTGGATTAAATATCAATAATACTGTTAAAAAATAGTGATTCCTGAGGACAAGTTGGGAAGAAGACATTTCAAGGAGTGATAATAATGAAAAACATCCATCCCATCCACAAGTCCTGTTGACTCCACTTCCAAAACATATTCCAGATTCTTCTAATTTTCTATCTCCATTGCCACTACCCTTGCCTAAGCCACCATGATCTTCCACTGGACCACTGCAACAGCCTGCCAATTAATTCCACTCCTGCTTTCTGTGCTGGAGAGTCAAATGGCAACACAGGACCATTTCCCCTTCTCTGTAGAAGTCAAAAGTATGGGAGGCTCATTTTTCAGAATCCCTGCTGGTAGGATTCCAGTTTGGGTCAGGCCAATGAGAGAGGCATATTGAGACTGGGAAGGCTGAAGGGAAGCATAATTGTACCTGTTTCCATGGCAGCAGTGAGCAAGCTTTGGCAGAGGCTTCCTGTTGTCCTGTGAATCACCCACTTAGTTGGCCCTGCAGGCACTGAGAACCATGGGCATTGTTTCTTGGTTTCCCTGCCCCTGCTGATTTCCTGAACACTGATGGCACTTCCCTGATCTTGTCCCCACTTCAGCCCTACCCACCATCTTTTAGTTTCTCATTCCTCATATAAAACCCATTCTTGCTTGAGATATAGAATGAGTTCTATTTTTCTGATTCATATCCCTCTAATCTTTTCTCCCTACAGCAACCAGAGTTGCTGCATGTTTTAAAAATGCATCACTACAATTTACTCCCTGCTCAAAACTCTCTTACAGTTCCTCATGCATGTAGAATCAAATCTGCCTTCCATGCAAGAACTCTTATTATCTGGACTCTGCTCTTTCTATATTCTCCTTACTCCTCCTGTTTGCTCATGCCACACTTTTCCTCTTCCTCCCATATGTCAAGTTTATCCCCACTTGAGAGGCTTTGTCCTTGGTGTTCCCTGTTTCTGGAACCCTCTACCCCAGATTTTTCAGGGTCAGTTCCTTCTCTCACCATGTCTCCAAAGAGCCATTTCTGGATGACCTTACTCAGTAGCTCCCATCTCCTGCATCACATTCAGTCATAAGCCCCAATTTTTATTTTCTTAGTGCTTAAAACCTGATGAAAATCACCTCATTCATTTATTTCCTTTCTTGTTTATTATGTTTCCTTCCTGGAGTGTGAACTTCATGCAAGCCGCAATTTTGAATCTTCATGGTACATCCAGCACCTAGCACCATCTCTGACACATGGAAGTTTAGCACACTCTTGTTTGGTGAATGCGTAGAGATACATTGGTGGGAGAGAGGCATGAGCATGTCGAGCCTACCATAGTCCATGGTTGGAATTCCGTTGCATGTGGTGGTGATGGTGGTTAGAGGAGAAGGTTGCAGAAAATGATGTGGCCTTGTTATTTCCTAGCTGCAAAATTTTAGAAAAGCCATTGGCTCTTTCCAAACCTCCAGTTCTTCACTTCTAAAATGGGATTTCTAAAACCCAACTCGTTAGGTTATTGTGGGGATTAAACATGTTTATATACATGAAAACCTTGTGGAAATGACAGAGTGACCTAATCATGTATTTAACATAATGTTATTGTACATCTACTAGGGGTTAGGTCCCGAAAATCCAGATATTAAAGAAATTGTATCAGACACAAAAGGAAAATATTGTCTGGTTTCACTAATATGAACTAAATAGAGAGAGAAAACTCATGGAGTTAAACACTAGAGTACAGGTTACTAGGAAATAGAACGTTGGTTGTGAAGGGGGAACTGATGCTGAATGTATATAGAATGTTTAATAAGGTGGATTGTAAATGTGGGGAAAGGATAGATTGGATGATAACACATGATAGTGAGTGTAATGGATATTCTAGGGAGATTAGTGTCAGTTGAAAAAAAGCTAGAGGATAATCTAGGAAATGTATAACGTGGTGATTTTGGTGGTGGATGATGATTGTGTTTAATAGTACCAACACAAGAATGCTCCTCTAGTACAAGGTGTTAAGAATATGGAGATACATGGAAAAATACAAATAATGTAACATACAGACTATAGTTAACAGTAATTTAATATTTTTACAACAATGACAAAGAAGTTACTATATCAATGCTAAGGGTCAATAATGAAATAATGGATGTGTATAGAGAGGTATGGAAATTTTCCTTTTGGAGTAATGAAAACACTCTTAAATGGACTGAGGTGATGACAGCATATCTCTGTGATGAAACTGAGAACCAGTGAGTGTACACTTTGGATGGACTATACAAGGCAAGGGACTATGTAACAGTGAACCATGATGACGGACTGTGGTTAACAGTACAAATAGGAGAACATTTTCTCATGAACTATAACAAATATATAATACAAATACATGGTGCTAATAATTGGATGGTTTGTGGAAAAAATATGCCAAATGTAAGAAATGGACTATAGATAGCAGTGATATTATGACAATGTTCTTTCATCAGTTGTAACAAATGTGTCACCACAACATAAGGTGTTGGTAGTAGGGCAGTGTATAGGAATCCTGTATGGTATGCATGATTGTTTTGTAAACTCATAACTTCTCAAATTAAAAATATATGCCTCCTGCCCTTGAAGAGCCAATTGTCTGGAAAGGATGAGAGACCCACAAGAAGTCATAATGAGTGTTTTATGAGATTATTACCTCAAGCCCAGGTGTCAGGATCTCCAGGTGTTTCTACTTACATGGTGTCAGTTTGTCAGTTCCAAGTCTCGTGTCTTCCATGACCTGCCATGCCTGGGGTCTCATCTGGATTTCCACACTCAGGAGAAGGTCCCACCTATTCTATTGACTAGAGGGCTCAGGCTCTTTTTCAAAACTTTGGGATCAGAAAGCCTTGGCCTCCAGACTTTGTAACTTGAGTTTCCTTTTAAAACAGGTGTGTTCTTTACTCTCCTTACATTGTACCTCCTTACATTGTTTTATTGTGACTCTAGTATTCATATGCAGGATTTATGCTACCTGCCCCATCATTTCTCCTCTTCCAAACTCTCTTCTCTCTGCTCCTTTGGACCTGGGACTCTGTTCTTATGCTAATTGATGTTCCCAGCATCCACAGCAATCTCCTCTGTGCTCCTAAAAGTCTTATCCATGCCCTGAAAGTGGCTTAGGTACAGTGTAAGATGGCATGTCTGTTTCTGAGCCTGTTCTAACATAAGACTAAGAACTCCTTTCGGGCAAGGATGGTATATTTGTCACCTTTGTGTCCTTTGTCACTGTACCCGAGTATGGCACAAAGTGGTTAATAGGATGGTTGCTTGATGGACTGTCATGATGAGGATGGTTTTAAACCCATCCTCTGTTCTCCATTTCAATATAGTGTAGCGGAAAGCTGAAATACATGCTTCTTGTTTTCTAGGCAGATGTGTGGATGGTGAGCAGATAGGAGAAGACCTTCCATGCTGAAGAGGGTACTTTCTTTGCCCGTGGAGATTTAGCAATGACACTGCCTGTCCTGCTATTTCTCACAGTGGACATGAAGGCAGCATTAGTCTCTTCTCTTGCCCATCTCTGTTCCTCTAAAACCAGCCAGGATGACGCAGCTGCCTTCAGGATCAGTAGGTAAAGAGGAAGAGATGCTGGGTCTTACTGCTAGACTTCAAGGTTTCTCATGGGCTTGCTTCTCTCTCTCTTCATTGGGCAGTTGAGGGACTAAGTGGGGCCGGTTATTTTCCCTGCTTCTGATTCACCCCAGGATTGGAACAGCCACCATGTCAGAGAGGAGAGGGTGCTGGTGAAGATGGAATAAGAACAAGGGGGTGGATTTTGATTAGAAAAAAAAAAGAAGGAAACAGAACAGGGAGATGCTTTCTTCAGAGATTTACGTTCACTTAATAAACCTTTATTTATTGCCCAAAGCTGATTTCATTTGGAAGATTGACTTGGCATAGTCTATAGGCAGTTGCAGATTCAGAAAAGTTTAGGCAAAAGAGTAGTTGTCCTACCCAGGCTATCCAGCCCATGTGTGTGAATTTCTTGTTGGGGTTGGGGGTGGTGCATAGAAGAATCAGTCCTTTTAAAGCCAGCAGGAATGTGACTGCACCACCATGGATCCGAGACTGCATAAAATCTTTATCTTTTTCTTAACAATGCCTGCTTCTGATCAGCTCTTCATTAGAATGAATATTTTCCCCCTTAACTACAGGTCTGACTGTGCATTTGCCAAAATGTTGATCAAGGGCTCTTTCTTCTTCTAATAGATGTGATGTGTCCATTCGAAAGGGTTGGGTTCCTTCCATAATTAATAATAATAAAATCTGGTTACCTGTGGAGAGCCAAGACATTGAAAAAGAACCAGGGAGAAAGAAGACAGTGCCAGCAGCCTAACAACAGAGCTCCTCTCTGCCTTCCCCTCCCCTTTCTCAGACTACACCTGCTACTGAAAGTCCCCACCTGCTGCTTTGCCCCTCCAAGTCTCCTCAGGATGCTGTATTTGCGTAGAAGAAAGACTTGGATTGCAATTAGAAGCTGTAACTCATTTAGGAGGGAAATAAGGCACTTTGTTCAGGTTACCTATTTCAAACTGAAACTCCTCCCTGATTGTAGTAGACAGGGCTTTTTGTCTTTTCTTTCTTTGTCTCTATCCTTAACACAAGCCTCTCTTCTGTGGGACTGTGTCCAGGGGCTGGCTAGAAGGAACTCCTTGCCTTCAGCTGTGAATTCACAAGTGCGCAGCTCAGGACACGGCTCAAAGTATGTGTTCAATGAATAGATTCTGAATGGACAAATGAAACTTTTCATCTTTTCCTGGAGGAACAATCTTATTGTTTATCATGGTGGTAGCGGCAGCGGAGGGGCAGGGGCAACCCTTTTAGCAAAGAGTACTGGTAGAACCATCATTTGAATGTGGCAAATCAAGGTGGTTTTCTTTGACATCTCAAGCTCTGATTTTTAAATGTTAATATAAGTAATGAATTATGGATTGATGTATAGAAAGTCCCTGATAATATATTTGATCTATGCTTTTGTAAATGTAGAATATCTCTGTCAGGATTCCTGAGAAATTGGTATCGGTAATTACTACTGAGGAAACAAATTGGGAAACTGCTGGCAGAGATGGCAAGTAGGCCACATTTCACTGGAAAACCATCTCATACTATTGGAATATTTTGTCATGTGATTGTAGAGCGTTTACAAAATATAATTAAAATATGAAAGAAAGATCCTGATGGAACTGTCCATTGAGAGCCACCCATTTCTTTTCTTTCTCCTTTCCATTCAACTCTTCTATACACCTTCCTATCTGGGGTAGAATGCTACACTCAATGTGTTACCTGAAACTTTGAGTATGAGGAAGGCTCCAAGTAGGTAGCCCTAGTATACAGGTTTTTATTGGACAGTTTCACAGGATGAGGGAGAAAACCTGGAAGGTATAGCCTGCCTGGCTCACACATTTAAGAGGATGCAGGGTCCAGGTCAATGACTTATGGAGGTTCTCAGTGGAATCTAGGGATTTATGGGAAGAGAACAGTTTTCCTGATCCATACAGATGATGTACTACGAAATACATAACACCCAGAATTGCATAGAGCAAGGAGCTGCTTTGCTTCTTTTTGTTAAATTCATCCTCTAGATGAATTACTTAATGTAGGCTCACATCCCTGAAAGAGGAGATTCTGGTCTAGATTGTTCACCTAGTACATTTGTTGAGCTTTTATATAACAGCCACCTTCTGGAGAGTCCTATACAACTTGGATTGTTTATAATAATAATCATAGTTAATATTTTTGAGACTCTCCACACAGGCCAGGTTCTGTTCTAAGATACTTCATGTATAAATAGGTATGGATACCTCCAAAACACATCTGGTAGACTTGCCACATTTTTTTTTTTTTCTCTCTAAATTAAACTAAATCTGGTCCTCATGCTTCACGTGGCATTGCTGGGGGAAAAACTCCAACTTTTAGTCTGAATTATACCAGAACTCCTGGGCTAACAAAGTTTAGGAACACGGGGAAAGAGGCTTCCATACATCAAGTAGTGGGGTTCTCACCTGAAGGTCACTGCTGCCTGGCCCCTCAGAGCCCTCAAATCTGAACCACTCCATTGTTGGCCATGCTCCCTCTCTGCCTCACTGGCCATAAGGGCCCATGTCACTGCTTCATGGTCTTGGGACTTAGGATCCAGACTTCACATCATTCACATGGCCACCCCTATCTGAGATCCTGCTACCTCTGGACACTGTGTCCTCATGGCCCTGGCTTCCTCCCCTTGGGGAAAGTACCAAACCAATATTTTATCCCAATCTTTGTCAAACCCTTGAGAATTGAGCTCATTCCTTGTTTGGAAGAATAGCATGTCCCAACCCTCCCATTCCTAGAAAAATCATCTTAACTGCCTGTGATGATTCATTTTATATGCCAGCTTGATTAGGTTATGGTGTCTAGATGTTTGGTCCAACACTGGCCTCTTTGTTGTTGTGGAGATATTTCACAGATGGGATTAGCACCTTCACTCAGATGACCTTAAATAAAGGAGATTATCCTCAGCAAGGTAGCCAGGCCTTGTCCAATCAAGTGAAGGTCTTAAAAGCAAGTACTGAGGGTTGAAGGGGTCAGAAGGAATTCTGCCTTGAGACTATACCCTCCACTCTTTCCTGAGTTTCCAACCTATGGAATTTGAACTTGACAGACCTCATACACACATGAGCCATTTCTGTATAAGAAACCTCTCAACACACACGCATATACATACATGCAAACATCCTGTTGATTTTGTTTCCCTGGAGAATCCTGGCTGGTACACTGCCCTTTGTGAGACCAGACTTTGAAGAACAATGGCCTATATGTGGTGGTTGTCTCTAAGGAAATGGAAAATTAATGTTTTGTTTCTTTCATTCATTTTAGGAAAATCTAAAGTAGTAGGAAAAAATAGCGCTACTTTCTCAAGGCTCACATAGTCACTCACTAGGTATCTTTAATTCTCGTAACTTGATTGAGAAGGGATGAATATTGCAATCTTTTTTTTTTTTCTTTCTTTCAGATAACGAAAGTGAGGCTCTAGAGAAGGAAGGTAACTTGCCCAAACTAGGTCCTTCAGGTAGTACCTGTACCCCGGCAATTTGACTCCAGACGCATGTATCTGCATCCCTCTGCCATGTGGCTATGTGTTCATCTCAGTGTGCAAGAGAAGACGCCCATGAACTTTTGAGAGAGCTAAGGGTGAGGATTCTGGCTTTGCCACTCCCTAACTGCAAGATTTTGGATACAGTGTGCAACTTACCCATCCTCCTTCCTGGTGTCCACTGTTCCCTGGCTGCATTAGCCATCTGCTTTCTGCTTTCAACTCAGGTCCCTTTGCAGCTTCTTTTCCTTCTGCCTAAAAAGCTCTACTCCAGCCTGTTTTCATGGCCGGGTTCTCATTCAGTGTTGGACTCAAATGTCCCCTCTTCTGCTCTAATGAAGCAGCAACCCCTCTTCTTTGTACCAGTTTCTGTTTAACAAATCAAACTATTTCTTCCCTTTCATAGTGCTTGTCAGTTCTTGAAATAACCTTCCAAATTTGCTTTTCTAAATGCTTAATTTTCTTATGTGTCTCTATTAGACTGCCAACTCTTTCAAACTCACCACTGCATCTTTAGCACATAGGATAGTGCTTGGTCCATAATAAATGCTTGGTAAACATCTACGGACTTCCTGCTGCTCTCACCATTATGCTGTTTTCATTTATAACATGGAGATGAGACTAGTAACTTCCAACATTGCTGTTAGGAATTGAGATAATATACGCATCAAGCTCAGTGCTTGGAGCTCCATAAATGGTAGGTGCTCTAGTGGCCATTTACTACCTAAAGGCTTGAAAAACTGTTTTTCTGAATGTAATCTTAGCAGAAAAGTGATCCCCAAAGCATTGCCTTGCCTGTCCTCAGCTTTGGAAAAAATAAATCACATTTTTTGTTTAAGGATGATGTAACATTGCCACAAAAGAAACTTTATCTCTTTAACCCCATATATCACTTCTCTCTCTACCAGCTCCTTGCATCTCCCTCCTTGGGAAGGCGCTCACATTTACACATGCGTTGTAATCTCCACTGTATTTCTGTCTGCCGTAATGATTGATCTTTCACTAACAAATCAGCCTGGATGGCAGAGCAGCTGCTCTCCCAGTCCACCTTTGATGGAAGGCGTGGCTGCTCTGTAAATCATCACGCAGAGACTCCAGCCAAGTTTCCACAAAGCTGTGTGCTGTTGCAGAGCCTCCAGCCACCCTGCCATAGGTCTCTTCTCCAGGTGAGGTAGCAGGCTTTAGGTTTACGCTTGCATTGGGGCCAGAGTGAATATGTTCTTTAATGGCATTCCTCTGTATCCTTGAACTTTCATAAATTAGAACCCAGCTCGGCATGTAGGTCAGGAAGCCAGGGCTTCACGGGGAGTGGTTTGGCCTTTTCATGACTAATTATAATAATAAAAGAATGGAAAGTGTATTTGAACATATTTTGGGATTGAAGTATTTATATATATCCTTAGGGACTGCTCCCTACTCAATTCATGACTTAATGAAAAATCTGTGAGGTTGGGGTCATTTGTATGATCTCTGAGAGGGGCAAGTTAGAACCTAACAACATCTCATCAAAATGATGATGATGGTGAGTGCTAACGATTATGAAGCTTTACCAGGGGCTTTGTATCACTAATCACTTTATAGACAGATGAATTTAATCTTCTGGAAATAATGAGCTAAGGAAACAGGTCAAAGACCTATTTGGTTGAGATGCATGGTGTATTAGTCAGCCAAAGGGGTACTAATGCAAAATACCTGAAATCTGCTGGGTATTATAAAGGGTATTTATTTGGGGTAGGAGCTTATAGTTACCAGGCATAAAGCATAAGTTAATTCTCTCACCAAAGTCTATTTGGAGCAAGATGGTTGCCGATGTCTGTGAGGGTTCAGGCTTCCTCTCTGGGTTCAGGGCTTGCTTTTTCTTGGGCTCAGGGTTCTTTTCCTCCCAGGGCTCTAGCTTAAGGCTTCAGCATCAAACTCCAACATAAAAACTCCAACGTTAAGAACCCCCAGCTCTGTTCTTTGTCATGCCTTTTATCTATGAGTCCCCACTCACCAAGGGGTGGAGACTCAATGCCCTAATCATAACTCAATCATGCCCAGGTACAGATCAGATTACAAAAATAATCCAGTAGTATCTATTTTGGAATTCTCCAATACTATCAAACTGCTTTACATCGAGATTGTTGAGAGACAATCCTGATTTTAAAATTTAGAAAGTGGAAAGTAATATTGACCTGTACCAGATTCATCTCTTTCACGTAAACTATACCTCCCACCACACTGCAATTTAGGACTTTGCTGATTTCAATTTTCATAGTTAAAACTGAGTCACAAGATTTAGTAGCTTGTCTTTGTCCAAGGATGCAGGGTTGGTAAGTGGCTGAGCCAGAATTTAAACCCAGGTTTGTGTCACTTCAAATTCCAGTTACGGGAAGTGGACTTGGACGGATGGATGGGACCTCGGCCTACCACATGGGAGGTCCTGTGGTTCAGACCTCGGGCCTCCTTGGCCCATGTGGGGCTGGCCCATGTGAGGTGCTGATGCGCGTGCATGTGCCCCCCACGCGGGGGGTGCGCCCATGGGGAGAGTCGCCTGGCAAGAGGGAGGGTGCCAAGGGTGGCACCCCATGTGCTCGGGGAGCTGGCGGGGCTAGATGGCACGGCAGGGGAGGCACCCATTCCTGGTGCCACTGGAGGGGATGAAGGTGGTCACCGAGGAGCCCGTGGCGGGTGGACGCAGGGAGTGGATGGTTGGAGGTGGCGGGGAGAGGAGAAAAATAAATGAAAATAAATCTTAAAAAAAAATTCCAGTTATGCATAGAAACGGTCTGAAGATGGTCCATATTGGATGTACACAGTAGGGTGAGAATTCACCCCTGGAAGAGTTTTTCCTCTGAGCTTTAGAGTTTTCTTCTAATAAATAGGCAAACCAGTCTCTAACAGTAAAACTAGAAAACCTTTGGCAAAGACCATAAAATCGAAAAGATTGAACTATTCAAAGCTTTCACTTTATCATTATTTCTGCTTCTAAGCTTGTCACCTTTATAGTCTATTGACTTAATAAAAGAAGGTAATAGTCAGTGATACTGACAGAGCAGTACACTGCATATTATATAAACTGCTTGGTGCAACCCCATCTGATTGCTATAGAGACACACATTCATACTTTTCACCATCCTAACCTATAATCATAACCCAATATCCATTCAAACTAAAGCACTGTAACTCTTTTTAGGAGTAGAAAAAAATACTTGCTGCTTTTTACTGGTTGATTTATTGTTACATGACAATATTGGTATATTAAATTTTCATATTGGCACTGTCATTTTCACCATAAGTCTTGTGCTGAGGAACTCAGAAATTATTTCATTTTAAAAGGGACATTTATTGCACTGTATAGGCAGGTTTGCAATTCCTTGCTCTAAGAAACCCGTGGATTATTTTCTTTCTGAGGTGTGAGAACTTTTGATTTGTACTTGTTGTGTCATTTGAGTGCAAAGAAAGGCTGATTTACTGTTTCCATTGGCATAAATAATATTCTGTTTCTGCATCATTTTCCAACACCCACTATTGATACTATCTTACACTTTACTAGGCAGAGAATGCAGGCTTTTATTGTAAATGTCAGGGACAGAGAATGGAAAAACAGCTTTGAATTTCAACCTAATGCTCAAATAGGTCCCCAGTCACACTGGAAAGAGATAATCCAGTTATACTGGGGGAGTGCTACAAAGCACCTCTCCTTTCTAGTTCATTTCTTGGAGCTACTAAAACTCTTTGGGGAAAACAGTAATCTTTTGATCCTTAATATGAGATAATTCCCAGGATAATTTATGCTTTAAAGGAAGACAAGTAGTCTCTTCTGCTGTGGCTTCTTCCCATCTACTAATTTCTTCTCTATTCTGACCATTTATCATCAATTTCAAAAGATATATGCCAGTTCATGTAAGCATCATGTGAAATTCTGTCATAACATGATTTTCTGAGGGTCTCTACAAAGCAAATATGACAGACTATTTGTTGCTGATCCAATGTCCATTTTCTTCTTCTTCCTTGGTTATAAAACCTAATTTTATTTGGAGTGGCAACATGCCAAGCTGAGATATACATTTCCTAGCCTCAATCACAAATTGATGTGGCCATTCTGGCTAATGAGGCAGAAACAAGTTATTGAGTGGAAGCTCTGGAAAGTAGAACTGTGATACAGGCAGTTGGTGTGGGCCTCTTTTTGCTTTTCCCTTCTTACTACTTCTGGCTGGATTGTGTACATGATAGCTGGAACTTCAGTAGCTGTGATGAACTAGGCGGCAATGTTCAGGTCTTGTAAAAGGATGGTGGAGCAACATAATAGAAGAATTTTGGGTGCCTGGTGACTTAAATGAAGCCAATATTCCAGCACGTGCTACCTATACTAGGACTTCTATTAAATGAGAGAGCAAATTTCTAATTCATTTAAGCCACTATAGTTATGTTACTATAATTAGAATCTGGGAGAAGCTAGCTGTCATGTTGTGAGGATACTCAAGTAGCCTTATGAGGAGAGCTACATGGTGAGGAAGAGCCAAGAGCCACCGTTGACTTGCCAGTCATCTTGGAAATGGATTCTCCAAGACCAGCCAAGTCTTCAGATGACTACAGTCCTTGCTGGCAGCTTAGGGACAAACTCATGAGAACCCGAGCCAGAAACACCCAGCTAATCTGCTGCTGAATTCCTGACCCTCAGAACTGTGTGAGATAATAAAAATTTATTGTTATTTTAAGCTGCTACAACAAAATTTAAATGATAAAGATTTTGGTGTTAGATATGTATTTATAGAAATAGATATGTAAAATTGAATCTTTAGGTGAGTAATGCTGATACTCTAAAACCCTATAAATGAAAATATCCCAAAAGACATTCAAGTACTTCCCTTTTTTAAGGCATCAGAGTTAAAAAGGTTTATTGACTTAGTAACTGTGGCAGTTTGAGATTATTTTATAAATCTCAAATAGAGAAAGAGTATGTTTGTAAATTAATCTACTCCTCTGGTTGTGATACCCTTTAACTGCATTAAATTCAGGTAAGGGACTTTTGATTAGAAAAGATTGTTAGGGCTTTTGATTGGACCACATCAGGGAGGTCTGACTCAAGTTGAATCTCTGCCCCCTTGCTGGGTCTGACATAAATGGAAGCACAGGGATGGACTCACTTAGACACAGAAAAAGAGAACTCTGCCATTTTTGATCCTCCCATGTGTCAGAAAAAAGAGCTTAAATGGTTGAGGCCCTGGGGAGAGATGAGCTATTTGCCTGATAACTTGCTGATGAAACCAGAAAGAAAGCAGAGCAGCAAGCCTGACAGAAGAGGCCCGGTAAGAAAAACCCTATGCCTGGTTACTCTTAGCTAGCTCCAGGAGAGGATACAGCCTGGAGGGGAAGGCAGAGTCCAGGCAGAGTTCACCTGCCATCTTGCTTCAATACATGGCAGCTGACTTGGGAGAGAAAGCACCTCTTATGGTGTTTCGAGTTGGACTTTTAATGGCCTTGGAACTGTAAGCTTCTACCCCAAATAAATACCCTTTAAAAAGACAACATATTTCTGGTACTTTGAATTGGCAGCCCTTTGGCAAACTAAAACAGCTTTTTAGCCACTGGTATAAATACTACAGATAACAATCAGTGTGAGCATCACATTCTACTAAATAGTTATCTTAACTGACCATATGGCAAGTCAGAATTAGACTTTAAATTCCATTTTCTTCTCTCCTATTCCTTCACCATTATGGGTGCTCTTCCAGCTCTGAGAGACTTGGGTAGACCAGTGGACACCAGATTGTAAGGGACTAAAGTTCCCAGAGAGCTTCTTTATACTTCCTAATGACCCTTATATTTCACAGAAAAAATCAGCCTTTGGAAAGGAGCATCTCTTCCAAGCTTCAAATTCAACTTAATTTGGGGACCGAAACTGCCTTCCCAATTTAAAGTGAGGTCTGCATGTTTACCCTCCTGAATTCCCCCATGGTGCACCCATCCCTTCTCCTGCTTTTTATAAACATGAATTAAATGAGGTCCAGACACCTGGATTAGCTTCACGGTGGCCAGCACCTTCCTTCTAGACTATAAACTCAACCTCAGTCTATTGACTTCTGAAGCTTTTGAAATCTTCCAACTATTACACTGGCATTCCCCCTGGGCATTGTAAGAAGCTGCCAGCACAGCTGCTGAACATCACACAAATATCTGTAGTTTCCTTGATCTAGAGCATCTTTTAGGTGGGGTGTTAAATTTCAAGACCTGATGTTTAAGAGTTATCTGATCATTATTAACTACCAATTGCTTGCTCACTTGTTCCTGCCCACCTAAGAAGCTGCAGAAGAAACTTTTCATCTCAATGAAACAGGAAAGCTGTGTTAATTGCAGGGTGAAGGGGGATGTGGGGCATTTCTGGGACAGCTCCCCATTTGCCCCAATACCAGGATCAAAGACTGCTATAACCACAGGGCAGTCCTTCATTTATTTCAACTCTGTTTACTCCAGGAATCCAATTCCAGCTACGTTCATTTGGCAAATATCAGGGTAATGGCAAATTGTCCAGCTGAATTTACTCTAATTCCCCTGATTAATTCATCCACCTGTCCAATCAAAGCTGTCATTATCACTTATATACTGCGTTTTGCTATGGAGTTCATCTTCCTCCTCGTCCTCCTCCTCCGCCTCCTCCTCCTCCCCTTTTCTGGATACCTCCTTGAGGTTAGAAGTTCAGGGTTCTGACTCAATCCTTGTTTGTTTGGTTTCTCCTTTGTCTTTCTCTTCCTCTCTCCCCCCTCACCCCTTTCTCTCAAGAGATGTTGAATTGTGTGATTTGCAAAAGGGATTCCTGGGCTTAACTCGTGCCAGCAATTTTCAGAAGTCACATAGAAATTTCTGCTCTTCTCCCTCTCAAATCCATCTAGCGATATGCATTCATATTTCTTTAAGTGAAGCAGACACAGTTGAAAGTAGGGAGCAAGGTACTTGTGGATTGAGCTCTCCTCGCTGTCACCCTCAAAGTTAACCAATTTGGTGACATGTCTTTTGGGAATGACTTTTTCTTTGGTTGGGGGTAGGGAAGATGAAGAAAAAAGCTTTGAAAAGGTGCTGTTCTGCTCTTGCCAAAAAGATAATGTAAAGGGAATCATTTGTGAGATAGTCAGTGCATGGCCCTTAAAGGCTAACTGCTTTTTTTTTTTTTCCTTTTACAAGCAGGGAGCTTATTTCCTGATCTCATTCTATGCCCAAGGTAGCAATTGCAAAACAGCATGAAGTAAATGGCAGCAAGTAATTCAAATGCAATTTATTTTCAGGCTTGGCTTATGTACCTGTATCAACTTTGCTAAAACTACTATCAAAAGACTATATGAACATACATTCATATGTGCAAATAAATATACAAATATATATTGTTCTAATCCCTCTATCACATCTCTCCAACACCTGCCATCCCTTGTCAGAGGAAGCAAACCTTAATACACTGATGGGTTTTGACGAAGATGAAGGTATTTGTCCTTGCCAAGTTTTTGAAAAGCAAGTAAGCTAGGTGCCTGGAGTCATCCAGATTGTCCTACCTCCATAAGAGTTGTAATAATAACAACTGTCCTTTGGTGAATGTCAAATTGTGCTAGACTTAGTCCTGGGAGACTGACATTTGCTTGCTCAGCTTCTCCACACATCAACCTGGTAAGGTAGGTGGGTGGAGAAGCAAGTAGGGAGCTTGTGGGAGAAAATGAGGTGGCTGCCCCAGCTATAGCCAAGATGTCCTAAGGCTCAAGAGTAACCAGTAGCTCTTTCCTATCTCCCCATGAACTCTCTCATTTTCTTCACACACATCCTTCCAGCTGCCATTTTGTGATATCTGATTTGGTATGTTTTATCCAAGTCTGTTGTGCTACTAGAGTTTGCCTTGGGGGGAGAGATGGAAAGCA
Source organism: Dasypus novemcinctus (assembly GCF_030445035.2). Classification (NCBI taxonomy): domain Eukaryota; kingdom Metazoa; phylum Chordata; class Mammalia; order Cingulata; family Dasypodidae; genus Dasypus; species Dasypus novemcinctus. The sequence continues at coordinate 19,830,082 of NC_080675.1, forward strand.
GGAACCTTTGTCCCTAGTCCAGAGTCCTTTCTTTATAACTCCTAGAGACCCTGCAGATCATGCCTTGAATTTGCTGCTCTTTGTAGAGCAAGACAATGACACTAATACTGTATGAGCTTTTTCTCCCTCAGGAGTCTTGGCAAAGCATACTGTGCTATTACACTCCTCTGTTCTTGGCATGAAAGGCTAGATGGATAGGGAGGATTGGGCTAAGAGCTCCAAATACAACATCAGTCTGAGCTGGGTTTGAATGTCATCCACCCCTACGCAATTGTGTGATCTTGGTCCAGTTTCTTTATCTTTCTAAGCTTCCACTGTCATGTTCAGAAAAATGGACTCATTTATCAATTAAAAGAGAACTGAAGGTGTACATTGGGTGCTATGCAGTTTTCTAGGCACGGGAGATAGAGTAGAGGTTATTGGCTAGATGGGAGATGCAAATGATATGTAAGGGAATCAGTAAATAATTGTTGATTATGAGATGTGCTATGATGACAATCTAACTCATGCATGTATGGAGGGTGATGGTGGGGGAGGGGAGTTACTGTATATTGTGTGGCCCAGAAGACTTCTCCAAGGAGGTGATATTTGAACTGACTGAATGTAAATTGTGTGCCCCAGTGCCCAGCAGTAGTAAGAGCCCTACAAATGTCATTATACTTAAAATTATAATTATAATCATTATTTCTGCTACAGTCAGTGGAGTTTACAACCTGAAAGTGCTTATGAGCGTTTGCCTTGGCCTCTTTTCTGCATTCTCCAAGTAATGGAGCAAAAAATAAAGAGATGTGCTTAGAGAAAATGGTGGTGTCACTGTTTATGTACAAATAAGACGTCGACCTTGCTAAAAAAACAGAACAGGCCATCCCTGGACTGAATGTGAACACCCAAATTATCCTGAAAAGGGCTTCAGATGGAGAGGTTTTTTCCCAAGATTCTGTGATATGCTGCAATTCCCTAGGTATAAAACAAAATAAATGAGAGTGGAAACTGACTAGTTTCTGGCTAATGATGAAATGGGACCTCCATTGTGGCCCCAAAGGAACTCAGGATATCTTCTCTATTGGTGAAGGATCATTCTGGAGAGCCCAGAAATAGAGATGACCGGAAAGTCATTTAGAACTACTCCTTCAGCTGCTGCCCTGTCTGGGGTCTATCAACCTTATACCTCACATCTAGGCAGTTACAGATTTCTGTAGATTTTACCTCTTTTTTGTCTCTCCAATTTGTTTGCCTTTTCTCTATCCCCATTGCCATTGCTCTCCTTAGCATGCTTAGCATACTGGGGTAACTTGAAACTTTCATTTACTATAATAATTTGTAAAAATGTTGTAAAATATTGTAAATACTGTAAAATGCTGTAAAAATGTTAAAATCTCTAAGGGCATGAGCTAAGCCATCTTTTCTTTAGTGTATACTCTACAGTAGTGATTCCTAAGCTACAGACCGAGGACCTCTTGGGCAATGGCTAAGGAAAGATTGCAAGAGATCCTTGGATTCATTGTCTGTGGATCGAATAAATAATGCATCCAAAATAAGCATATATGTATTTTCAAATGTTGTAAAGGCTGTGTAGATAATATGCAAATTCATTTCAGTGAGTTGCTGAATTCGTAATTGAGATTTGTGATCCTCTATTTCTTAAATCATTAGATGCTAACAATAGATCTTTTAGCCCATAGGTGTCCACGATATCTTTTTCCTTTATTATGGGGGTCTTAAAACTTGAGAAAGGGTCTTTGAATACCATCAAGAGTGCGAGGCACCAGACCAAAGGTTCAATTTGTGTTCACAGTGCCCACTAAACGTACTTGCCTGTTCAGACCGGTGGCTTATCTGAAGGTTTTGGGAGGACCCAGTGAATGCTGCCTTACTCAACAGTACTATGATCTGAATCCAAGGCAAGCGGTGCAGGAACAAACTACCCGGACCTTTCCTACCCTTGATTGTAGAGGGAGAGCATAATTTGTGCCCCTGTTCAGGAACTGTTTTAATCATGGAAGTTTGATAGAGTTAAGTGTATTCAGTTAACAGAGCAAACACAAGGGGATTTTTGAATTCCAGTTTTACAAATTTGCATTCCTGTGAAAGATTGTGCAGTATCTTTTCCCATCTCTGCTTGTTCTGTTTATTCAGCATGAATGTCTGGAACATGGGTTGTTCTGCTGGTTTTTATCAGATATACCCTCCCAAGGTAACAATGGGAAATATCTTCCTTATTAACATATTAAGAGGGAAAAAGGCTGCTTGCTGAAACTGCCTGCGTATTTCTAGAACTCCCCTTGTGTTATGTACCAGCTGCTAATTAGAACCCAGCTAACAGTGGCAGGGAATCAAAGGAGCAAATGATCCACAGGAACATGGTAGAATGTTCTGACTGCAGCTACGGTGCCTGCTCAGTTGAGAGTTTGCCTGAAGAAGGAAATAAGATCAGGGAAATGGGGTGTAATGAGGAGCCTCCTGCCTGTGGTTTAACTGATTCTTATAGCCTGACAGCTTGTAGGCATGAGCCTATCTCAGAAGAGAGATGGGCTGGCCCATGTCTGCCCTCCCCTAGGTATGATCCCTCCACCATATGGCCATTACTTTGTTCAGTAATGCAACTGTGAAGGTGCATCTGACCTAGCTTCTCAGAGGGTCAGAAAAGGAAAGAGATTCCCTCCCATCCTCTGGATGGCTTTAACATTTTCATTACCATGACTTTTATTTTTTTAAAGATTTTATTTTATTTATTTCTCTTTCCTCCCCGCTCCCCCCCCCCCCCATTGTCTGCTCTCTGTGTCCATTCACTGTGTGTTCTTCTGCATCTGCTTGCATTATCAGGTGGCACTGGGAAACTGCACCTCTTTTTGTTGCATCATCTTGCTACATCAGCTCTCCATGTGTGCAGCACTACTCCTGGGCAGGCTGCATTTTTTTCACGCGGGGCGGCTCTCCTTGTGGGGCTCACTCCTTGCACGTGGGGCACCCCTCCATGTGCCTGCCTGGCACCGCACTCCTTGCTAATGGCAGCACTGTGCATGGGCAAGCTTACCAAATGGGTCAGGAGGCCCTGGGTATCAAACCCTGGCTCCTCCATATGGTAGGCGGACGCTCTATCAGATGAGCCATGTCCGCTTCCCACCATGACTTTTAAAATTTTTAAGTAATGCAGTCTATAATATTGTAAACATTTAAATAATTCACAAGAGCACTTCAAGTTCCCCACTGAATCCCATTTTTCCCTGCAGAGAAGCCACACATATTAGTTTTTGTGTATCTAGAACTGATCCAGTCACATGTACAACTATTGTATGTAGTATTCTTTTTTAAATGTACACAAATAGAATCAAACTGTTTCTATTGCTTTTTTCACTTATATTTGAAAATCTTTCCATATCAATACATGAAGATTTAATTCTTTATAACTCCTGACTAGTATTTCAAGTATGGGCATATGTATTATAATTTATTTGATAATGTCTTTATTCACAATGTTTGTTTAAGCCTTTGATGAAAACCCTTAGAAGAATTTTAGTCCTTTATGTTTTCGTGGCCTTTTTTTCTAGTTTCTGCTTCTCCTACTTTTTCTTGGTGTAATCAACCGAATAATAGTCTCCAAAATGTATCCATGTCATAATCCCCAGAACCTGTGAATAAACATGGAAAAAGGGACTTTGCTGATGTGATTAAATTGTAGACCTTGGAGGAAGCAACCACTTTGGATTATCTGAGTAGCTTGATACAATCATAATGGTTATTATAAGAGGATGCAGGAGTCAGAGTGAGAGGAAAAGGCAATTGGATGATGGATGTAGTGATTGTAATGATGCAGTTACAGGCCATGTGATGCAGACAGCCTTTAGAGCTGGAAAGACAAGGGACAGATTTCCCCTGGAGCATTTAGAACGAAGCACCCTGCTGACACCTTGATTTGAGCCCCAAAAGACTCATTTTGGATTTAAGTTCACTAAGTTTATGGTAATTTGTTATAGCAGCAATAGGATACTAACACTTGGTTTAACTGGTTGTATCTTTAAAAAACTGATCATACTTTCTTACCATTGTTAAAAGATAATTTTCAGAAAAGGTAAAATCTTGACTCTTAGATATATATGAAAATGAGCACATTAGAGATGTTATTTAACTTATGAGGGAACCAGGCTGCTGTCATAAACAGTTCAAAAATGAAGTCAAACAACACATTTATAGGGTATAAGAGATGTTGAAATGAATGTAAATATGGAGCCAAAATTGTGTTTTCCCATAAAAGGAAGTAGGGAAGATAACTGAAATTCATTAGATAGTCCTCTAGCCAGGGATCCTTTAGTCTCCCTTCCAGCAAGTCCTGTTTGTTTCTAGTACCAATGGACCTGTGGGCAAAGAACCAGTGCTGTTGGATCATTAAGCCTACACTGACCATTGATCTGACTGTGCCTTGTGGCTATCCCAACCCTCTTTCATTGACTTTTTTTGGTCTTTATTTATTTTTTTAATGTTACATTAAAAAATATGAGGTCCACCTATATCTCCCCCCCCTCACTCCTACCCCCATAACAACAACCTCCTCCATCATCATGAGACATTCATTGCACTTGGTGAATACATCTCTGAGCACCGCTGCACCTCATGGTCAATGGTCCACACCATAGCCCACACTCTCCCACAGTCCACCCAGTGGACCATGGGAGGACATACAATGTCCGGTAACTGTTCCCGTAGCACCACCCAGGACAACTCCAAGTCCCGAAAATGCCCCCACATCTCGTCTCTTCATGCACATCATTCCCCAAATGGAATAAGACTCTGAACACATGGTGGCGGTATTGGGGTTTGTGGGAAAGAAAATTCCCCTTATGTTTATGTTTTAATGGGGCTTTATGGAATCAACTTGAGCTCCCTCTCCATCCCCTCAGTGGGGACAAACCCCCCTCAATGCTTTTCCTGCTTTTACTATCACTACTTAGCAAGCATGAAAGGGATCCATTTTGCTTGTGGTCCATTTATTTAAATAGAAAGTGAGGAATGGTTTAAGGGATGCTTGAATTATAAAGGCCAAGTCCTACCCTTTATTTTTTATTTTTCAAAGATTTATTTATTTGTTTCTCTATTCCCCTCTCCCCACCCCTCCCCACTCCCCCCCATTGTCTGCTCTCTTTGTCCATTTGCTATGGGTTCTTCTGTATCTGCTTGTCTTCTCTTTAGGCAGCACTGGGAACTGATCCTGGGACCACCTTCCAGAGTAGGAGAGAGGTGCCCAATCTCTTGTGCTACCTCATTTCCCTGGTCTGCTGCATCTCTTATTGTCTCTCCTCTGTGTCACCATCTTGCTCTGTCAGCTCTCCACTCAGGCCAGCTTGCTGCATGGGCCAGCACTCTTGAGTGGGCCAGCGCTCTGCATGGGTCAGCTTGCTGTGTCGGCCAGCTTGCCTTCACCAGGAGGCCCTGGGAATTGAACTCTGGACCTCCCATAGGGTAGGTGGGAGCCCAATCGGTTGAGCCATATCCGCTTTCCTCACTTATATTGTTAAAGGAGAAAAGCAAGCTGCCAAATAATAAATTTTGCTCCAGAGCTTGAATTTACCTGTGTCCTCTGCCTCTCTCAAGGGGGGTGGGGGGAAATAAATAAATCTTAAAAAAAAAATATATATATATATATATATATATATATATATGTATGACATCTTTCATTGTCAGTGGATATAGATTTCTGTGAAAAACATCCTTTTGGCTTTCTTCAAAGCGGCAGCACTTGGTATCTGTTGTTACAGGGCCTATTCAAAGCAGCCCCAGTGTTTTAAGCCAGTCACGATTGGATCTTGTGCCTGGATAGCAGGAAACATCTTTTCTTGTATTTAGGGATCTTTCCAGTTGTTCAGAGTTATGGAATTGAGGAGAAAGTCTGTCCTGGCTCATGCTTTTCAATTTCAATGCACACAGGACAGATGTACTCGGTGGAGGTGCTCGTTTTCATTTGAGTGGACTTGGTCCTGACCAGAGGATCTGTGGTCCACTGCTCCCAGCCTTTGCTTATGTGCCAACAGGTTGAGAGAGAGAGAAGAGCTTTTCCTGACCTTTTCTCCATGGGATTAGTGGGAAAGGGGGAAGCATCCATTAATTCTCCACAGTGCTATTTCTTTTTTTCTGAAATGAGTATTAGATTTGAATGGTTTACTAATCTAATAAAAGCTCTCCCAACTCCTAGTTCTAAAGTCTTTTCCTAACAGCTGCAGTACAAATTCTGAATCATGGCAGAGTCTGTGTGACATGTTTTGTTTCAATGAAAGGGTTGCTATCCTCTCCAAATGGTCAGGAGCAAATGCTAGGGGGGTGGGGGGTGGGGGGACACACAAATCCTATAGGAACCAGGACAATTGTTCAAGAGCCTGAGTCCTTGTCCCAGGGACTGTCACCTTTGCTTGGTTTGAGCTGAAAGCAAGGTAACAGTTTATTTCCTCCTTTAAGGGGCAATTTGTGACATTCAGGGAAAGGAGCAGGATACCCCCTTCCTTAGCAGGCAGGAAGAACGGTGGTTAGGAAGGAGGACCCCAGTGGGAAGGCAACAAATACCGTGACAACAGGCCTTTTCTGGGATAAAAAAAATAAAGGCTGTAGAAAATGTAGGTGAATAATAACCATCATTTTAGGATAATAAGGTTTGGCCTTCAGGCCCTTTGCTTTCTCCCTGCCCCTGAAAATAGATTTTTCAGTGGGACTTTTTAGTGGTTCTGAGCATCCTGCAGCTACAAATAGTGGAGCAGTCTGTCCATCACCTTGTTTTTTTAAGTGTTAAAAATAAAATTGGGTAAAAAACACTTAAAGAAAGAGTAAGTTCCCTTTCTGCCATTCCTTTGTTTTGGCCAGGCTTTCTTTCCAGTGGGGTCATGGTCAAAGCTGATTACTGTCAGAAGTAGGAAAAAATTAGCCATTAATGTAAATTAAATGTTTTATTTCAAGGCAAAATCTCAGGAAGTCAGATGATTTTGATATTTCCTCTTTACTCTGCTTGCTTTCAAGCTTGACTTCAATAGGGATGTGGCTGATTGTTTTTACAGTAAATTGGGAAACTGTAATTAACATTTCTGCATTAGGTTAGACTCAACAGTTGAAGCATAACTTAAGGGCAGCATTATTCATGGAAAATAATGAACAAACCCACATAGGAAAGGTATATTGGGTTCCATGAAATGATCATGGATATTGATTTGGGAGTGGAAAACACCCTTTGTAGACCCTCTGTCTGCAGAGCCTGACTTCTCTGCTGCAGAGCAGGCTGGAGCAGCTGGAATTTGAGTATTTGAATGAAGCTACAGGAGCTCACCCCTGCGCTTGAGCCCCCAGGATATCTGTTCAGGAGCACTCTCCCAGGATCCCTAACAGCAGTAGCAGCTTGAAGATCATTTTTCCTACCTCAGAGGGGAAAACCAGACCTCAGGTTGAAAAATCCCATGTTCTGTCCTGGCATTGCCCCTGCCCCTCTGGCTGCAATGGCCTTGCCCTTCTGCTTTTCCTTGTTGGGCTGTGGGCTAAAGAGCTGCCCAGAGAATCACCCTAATTGTGATGAAGCCCACAACTGTAAAGAGCAGCTGGTGGCATTTTAAATCATAAAACTGTTGGTGTTCTGTTTTCAGATGTGAGAGCAGCCTGGTGAGAGCCTGTGGCCACTATTGTTATCTGCCTTTAGAGGTTCACCAGACGGGTTGACTAGCCCAAAGTCACATAGCCAGTGAGTGCCAAAATGGAAGCAAACCTAATTCTGTCCAACTTCAAGTCCCACTGTCTGTCTGTCTCCTCCAAACACTTCAAATTATGACACAGTCACTTATATTACACTGTGTACTATCAAATACCTTAAACTTACAGAATAGGTAAGTAAAGAAATGTGGCAGTTTGAGATTATTTATGAATCCCCAAAAGAGAAGGATTATGTTTGTAAACTAATCTATTCCTCTGGGTGTGATACCCTTTGGTTGTACTAAATTTAGTTGAGGAGACTTTGATTAGGTTTACTTGATAAGATTACTGTAGGGCTTTTTATTGGATTACATCAATAAGGCATGATTCAGGTTGAGTCACTGTCCCCTTGCTGGGCCTGTTATAAATAACAATCACTTTGGCAGACACAGGAAGAGAAAGCTCTGTCATTTTTGATCCTGCCATGTGACAGAAAGGAGAAAGCTCAAACAACTAAGGGTCCTGGGAGAGATAAGCCATTTGCCTGATAGCTTATAGCTGAACTTGGGAAAAGAGCAGAGAGCTGAGACTGATATAGGAAGCCTTAAGAGACAAGTCCTATGCCAGTTTGCAGCTGAAATTGGAAAGAAAGTCGAGCAACTGAGCCTGAGAGAGGAAGACCGGAGGGGAAGGCTGAAACATGGGCAGAGCTCAGCAGTCCTCTTGTTTCACTATGTGGCAACATGCCAGGATCAACAGTAGCTGACTTTGGTGAGAAGCATCTCTGATGGTACCTTGGTTTGGCATTTTTATGACCTTGGTACTATAAGCTTTTACCACAAAATAAATATCCCTTATAAAAGCCATCAAATTTCTGGTATTTTACATTGGCAGTTCTTTGGCAAACTATCATAGGAAACTAATTCAGAAAAGGAGATGTGTGATGGCCAAGGTGGCTGCAGGTCAGCAACAGAAGCAGGACTCCAACCCAACTCTTCAGAATAAGCTCAAGGCTCTTTCCCTTCTACTGGGCTCCTCATCAATGAAGCAAAGGGATCTGTCCCTTTGTGTGTGCATTGGTCTGTCTTTAGAGTCTATCATGCTGTTCAAGGCAGATGGCCTTCCACAAGTCAGGTGTCCTGCTCAGGCCCTTTTTGCTGAAGATGGTATTTAATATGTTACTCAAGATATGGCTTCCCTGGAATTTATGAGTTGCCTGAGAAATGGAAGTGGATGCTCTGGGTCTGTCCCCATAGCATAAGTGTTGGGAAGGGGGAGAGATTTTCTGTATGATGCAATCATACTAATTGCTAACATTTGAGTTCTTATTATGTGGTGTGTGTGCATGTGTATATGAGTGTGAGAATGTTTATTTCCTCACTGAATTGAATCTTTACCACAAACCCATGCTATGGGTTCTGTAATTATCCCATTTTCCAGGTCATGATCTGATGATATCATCCAAGAACACACAGAACTGAGACAATATTTGACTTCAGGTGGGTCTGTTTCTAATATTTTACTTATCATTACACAGGCCCATTTTCAGGCCTTTCTCTAGACTTGAGAAGAAATGAATTCTATAACTGACCTGGAAAGGTCTCTGTGGCCAATATCTCCTTGGCAATGGTATCTGGTTATTTAACTACAGTCAGTACAGTCCTGATCAGACCCACAATAGTTTCTCCCTTTTCCAAAGGGGAAGGATGGAGAGGAATCATGCTTACTGAGTGTCAGGTACATAACCTATGTCAGCATAGGTGACCACTCACAACCCTATTATATCAATATATCAACATTTATTAACATTGCCATATTGATCAAACATGAAATCTTAGAGATGTTAAGTCACCAGCATACTGCCATGTAACTAGCAAGTGTTGGATCCAAGATTTGAACATTTGTGTCACCCCAACACATGGAGACCATCAGAAACTTCATTCAAACCCTTGCCTTCCATCATTAGGTCAGTACCTGAAACACAGAGTAGGCACTCAATAGATATTTGTCACATGAATGAATGAAACAAACTTTCTCTGATGTTAGACTTCTAATGAAGGTTTTGGGGAGCAGGTGTTATGGGTTGCATTGTATCTAATCCTAACCCCGATTCCATAGATATGATCCTATTTGAAAACAGTGTCTTTCAAGATATGATTAGTTAATATGAGGTCAAACTGGGCTAGTGTGATCCTTGTCCAATGTGACTGGTGTGCTTATTGGAAGGGGACAATTAAACACAGTCAGACAAATACTGTGAAGAAGGCTGTGTGAAGACCCACAGGTACATCTACAAACCAAGGAATGCCAAGGATGGCTGGCAAACACCAGAAGCTGCAAGAGGCAAGATAGCCAAAAGAGTGCTGATGGAAAGTACCAGAAATCTGTTGGTTTTTATAAAGGGTATTTATTTGGGGAAAAAGCTTGCTGTAACAAGGCCCAGCTCAAGGCTACTTCCTTACCAAACAAAGTCTTTTGCCACGTGTTGAAGCAAATAATGGGCAATGTTTGCAAGGATTCAGCCTTCCTCTTCCCTCTCAAGGCTCCATGAGTCCAGCTTCTTCCGATCTCAGCTATAGGCTGGTACAGGGCTTATCTCACTTCCTCTGGGGTTTATTTCCTTTTGGGCTCAGCTGCTCTGTTCTTTTCACAAGGTCAGCTGTAATCTCTCAGGTGAATGGCTCTTCTCTCACAGGGGGCCTCTGCTGTGTCCATGGAGCTGTCTCTCTTCCTCTCTATATCCTCTCTGTGTATCTACTTCTATGCTCTCCTTGAGTGACTATCCGTTTCTGTAGCCCACAAAGGGGGCTGGGACTCAAACTGAGTCACCCTGATGATGTGGTGGAATCAAAACCCTAATCTTGATTTAATAAAGTAAAAGTGAAACCTCTGAATTTAATGCAATCAAAGGGATATCATGCCCAGAGGAACAGACCAGTTTACAAACATAATCAAAATCTCTTTTTGGAATTCATAAATAATATCAAACTGCCACAGAAGAATTTTCCCCAACAGGTTTCAGAGGGAGCATGACCTTGGTGACATCTTGAGTTTGGACTTCCAGCCTCCAGAACAGAGACAATAATTATCTGTCATTGTAAGCCATCCAGTTTGCGATACTTAGTTACGGCAGCCCTGGGAAACTAAGGCAGTGGGCCTAGGAGGGGCCTCAGCCTTTCCTCATTCCTTTGGTAATATCCCCATACGTTGCACTCCCATCCCCAAAGTAGCAACTAAATATTCTTGTTTTAGCAGAGAAGTGCCGCCCAGACCCCGACCTGTGGGGTGTCACTAAGCGCCGTGTATTTTCACACATAGACTTTTCCCTTCTTGAGGGAAATTCTGTAGTGGCTACAAAGAGGGTGTGGATCACTTTATTTTGTTACCTGTCTATGGTATCGGTGGTACATGGGCAGAATTTTCTGAAATTGAGGAGAAGGAAAGACAATGCACTCAGCTTTTGCTCCAAATTTGCCACTAAATGTTTTCAGAGAAAACAGGGGAGAAATGATAAATATTTCAAAGCTGGAATGCAAGTTTTGCAGCACCATGGCCTTACAAATGAACTAACACAGGTGCAAATCCCCTGTATGAGTGCATTAAGGAGATTCATAAGAAGAGAGACTTCTTCCTTGTCAGCCAGGGTTCAGCAGGACAATTACCAGTGGGCACACTATTATGCCTATTTGTAGTACTTTTACAATTACAGCTGACATTTATTTCTAATAAGTCATGGTTGAATAGGTGAGATAGTTTACCTGGGCTGTACGATAGAAAAGTTCTTTTTTTTCTTTTAACCCACATCATTTTGTGTGGGTTTATGATAGATACACCACCCAGGAAAGAGGATTTTTATGAGGTCATAAGAAAGAGTTTGCCCTGGGGAATCAACACCATTTAATAACAGGCCACTGCTGGTATGCCTTTTTCTATCAAGCTGCTTGTAACTGGTGCCCAAGGAATGAAAAAGGGTGATGTCATTTGCTACTATCAATGCCAAGGCCAGTTAAGTTCACAGTTTCTAAAATGTGGCAGGAAGGCTGTTGGTTAGGGAACTAGCTAATGTCCATGAATGGTTGTGTGTGTGTGTGTTTGCGTGTGTGCATTCCCTTTTCCCTCTATCTTGATGACCTTTCCAGAATCTTCTGAGATTGCCTTTTGGCTCAGAATCATACCTGCCTAGTTGGGCTAATGTATAGTATCCTATGTTCTAAACTGGCTTGCTAGGAAAGTCAAATGAAAGGAAGCCACAAACGCAAAAATTGATAGCACACAATGGGGGTGAGGGCACAGAAAATTGACTCTCTCATATACTGCTGGTGGGGCCACATGGCTTGTCCTCCTTATATTGATAGAACATAGCCTTGGACACAGTAATTTATTCTCTGGGTTTACTTGTACAAATGGGAAAAGACTGAGGTGTTATATTGTTTGTAATAAAAGCTAAAAAGAAACTAAATGGCCAACAATATGCAACTGGCTAAATAAATTGCAGTTCACCTACCAAGTGGAATATTATATGGCTGTTGAAAAGAATGATATATGTATGTATATCAGTAGATGCTGATTTGAAACACTGTCCAAGATCTATTATAAAATTTTAAAAAAGGAGGTTTCAGGATAAGAAATATTATTAATCAACTTTTATTTAAAGAAAAAAAAAAAACGAACACTTGTTTCTATTTTATCCACCCATCTATCTATCTACCCATCCATCCATGCATCCACGCATCCATCCAACCATCCATTCATCTCTCTACATTTAATATATGTAGAGTAGTTCTTGAAGGAAGCCCTAAACCACTGGCAGTGGTTATCTTTGATGAAGGGGATTGTGAAACTTGGGTTCACTGAGTTCACTGTGTCTGACTGACTAGGTCTCATTAGTAAATCACCATTAATTATGAGTGATTTCAAACAATAATTTCCAGGATCTCTTCCTACTGTCTAATCCTGACCAATCCCTCTCAATTGCACTGTGATTAGTGTTGTCTTCCCATTTTACATGAGGCACAGGTTAAGTGATACACTCAATTCTTTATTTATACCTGGAAAATTGTATTTATCCCATTAAGGAACTGAGAGGCAAAACCAATTATAGAGCATTTGTCACCTTCTTAAAATCTTTCTTCTCACATTTCTATTTATAATATAACTGCTTAGCATTTTAAGATTTTTTTTGAGAGTATTACATTAAATCCAATTCTGATTCTTGATCCAGATTGAATTTTCATCTTTAGCCAGTGGCAATATATTTTTTCTCAAGTGTAATCAAGGATCCTGCCAGTACGCAGATGGTACAAGTGTGGGGAAAATTATTCTTTTTGTTTTCCATAAAGAAAAACATACAAACAGGAGGCATAAACTTTACTACAATGCCCTTAGCTTCTATCTGCTGTCTTACAGTAGACTGCTCATTCTATTAGTCGATTATTATTATTTCAGCCAGCTTCATCTCCTTTAACTTGACTTGTGGGCTACTGGGAAATATACGTCATCATCATTACCTTTTGACATTAGGTGTGTATGCTTCTATGTGCATGCAGTATGTATTATACAAGCTTCCATAATTGTCCAGCAAAATTTCATAACATTAAATAAATAGGACCATCCTGGGACAAAAAAATGTCCATGACCCCCTGCCCTCCTGTGCTCCTTCTTGGGACTCACCATATTCTGAAGGTGGCTGGCCATGGGCACCTGTCATCCTCTACCTGGGGCTTTCAGGAGGCCACTGGGGCATGCATAGCCAGCAGCAGGGCAAGCTGAAAGAAGATGGTGCCTTTAATGCCCAGAGGCAGTTCCTGACTACTGACCGGCTCCTTTGCTCTTCCTCTGGGATAACTCTGAGGCGCACATTTTATACTGGCCCCTATTGCTCTCCAGCAGGATTGAGCTCTAGTTGCCCACAGTAGTCAATTGCTAGGTGACATCCTTTAACACTTTCTTCCTTCCCATCTCACTTCCTCACTCCCTCTCTTCTGGAGAGGTTCCCAAACCAATCTCCTATCTACCTGTCCTTTCAAAATGCACCCCTTCCCTTCTGCCCAAGTAACAGTGACAACAAATACTGCCCATCACTCTCCCCTGGGTCCTCCTCTACTCAAACTTTTGTCTTCTTTGAAATGAAAAGATGCGACTAAGAGTGATAAGTTCTCAGTGATTCAAGTTAGAAACTAAAGCAGAGGCATTTCTCATGAAATAAACATTTATACCACGAGAGGTCCCCCAGCTACCCAAGAACAGAGCCTTCTCCCTTGAGGCCCAGCTTCTAGAGTGGTGTCAGCTACTTTGTGATAAGAACCCACTTGGACCTTTGCTGGGAAGAGCCTCACTAAAACCAGGTTCTTATTGCACTTCTTAGTGGCTTAATCCTTAACTGTAAATTTCTCCTGCTCTTTGAATCTGGCCTCCAAGAGAATGCTTTCAAAATGCAGCTTTTGCGATATGAACTTTCTTCTCTTCATCTGAAGGGATATTCAGGGGAAAAAAGGAAAAGTCTAAATCGGTTTTCCAAGAGTATCTTTCAACATGGTTTATTTACCTGGAAAAGGCTTAAGCACGCATATCATTTCCTGGTTGTCATTGTGACTTCTCTTTGAATGAAAGACTGAGGGGGGGGGAGGACACAGCCCTAAGTTTACCCGTGATTCTAGGTTTTACAGCAGGTTCAGTCTCTCGTGTTCTATGAATAAATAGTAGAGACAGGTATTTAGTGCAGGGAGTAAGCTATGGAATCTGGGAGCAGGCTAACATAGGACCCTGAGAAAGGACACTGAGAGAAAGGACACTTCAACTCAAGGACGTCTGGACTCATTGGGGACCCACATGACATTGCCCAGGGGACTTTGGGGAGACTCTGGCTACCTGAGTATTGGCTGTGAAGAGCAACTGAGCTCGCAAGGTTTTAAAACCACTGCTCAAGCCACACCCAATACTGGCCACACATTTGCTTGCTAAGACCTTTATCAGGGGCACATTTCTCCAGAGAGCTTCACTCAGCAGAGGTTCTTGGTTGGGAAAGTTGACATTCAGTACGGCCAATCAGACCAGACCCCTCCGGAAGCTGGCTAGTGTGCCTCGGGAGCTCTCTGACCTGTGGCCATTTAGGGAAGGGTCCTCTCCTCTCTCTTGGTCTCTATCTTCAGATTTTAAATCTTTGCATCCTGACAACCCATTTGGGCTCAAAATAAACCGAACCTGGAAGTCGTACTGTCCTGCCATGGTCCAGACAGAAGTGAATGTGGCTGTTAGTGCCATGAGGTGAGGGGTGTGGAGATGTGGTGGGTTCTAAGTGAGAATCAGAAATGCTGTATTGCTCTGAGATTTTAAATCAGGATGCCTTACCCCTTCAACCCCGCTGCCTGCCTGTGTATGAGTGAGAATGATTCTTTGTGAAAAATTGAAGGATGGGAGGGAATTCTCACTCTGACAAGGATTAATTGCCTCTGCCACCCCTCTCTTCCCCCTGAGCCTTCTCCTGTTGTTTGGAAGCATGGAAAGGAGAGCATAGTGCTCTCCCTTCAGGACTGACAGGCTCATTTGTTAGTTTGAATCCAATAGCTTAAAAACATGCTCCCACAGGGGCCACATGTGTGGCTTTTCAGGCACTTGCAGCTTTGTGCCTTCACACCGGTGGCCTGCGCTTTATGCGTTTGTGTTCTTGCTTTCTCTGTAGTTTTCTGTTTCTTGCTTTTCTATTTCTTTAGTACATATGTTTTGCTGTAACAGTGAACAAGCAGAACCTGTATTAGTTTCGTCATAGTATTTGCAAATTACTGGAAACCTGCCCTGACCTTCCTTGTCCATGAAAATACAGATGCCACAAAGGGACAAAATAAAGCAGAAGTCAAAAAGGTCTGTGCAGAGACCTAACCTGCTGAGAGCACAGGTTTTCTGTTTTGCTGTTTTATCACCATGACCTTGGCATATTTCATATTATCTACACTAGGCTGGGGAATCTAGTTTTAAGGGCATGGACGCTTCTGGCTGTTTGACTTTGGGCAAATACGTGACTTCAGTTTCCTTATCCCTAAAATGGGAACAATGGTATTTCTCATGTTGGCTTGTTGTGAGGGTTGAGAGAGCCCATAGAAAGTACTTGACCAAGAAGGCACTCAATGAGTGTTAGTTTACATTAGCCTTTCTTTTGATTTCTATATTGTCACATAATGTGTTTCGATCAATTCTTATAACAACTCTATGAAGGGGTAGTGTGTCTCCTTCAATTTTCCTCCAGGAATTCTAATGGGTGTCTTTTTTTTTTTTAAAGTGCCTTTATTTATTTATTTATTTATTTATTTATTTATTTATTTATTTATTTATTTATTTAATTCCCCTCCCCTCCCGGTTGTCTGTTTTCTGTCTTTTTGCTGCATCTTGTTTCTTTGTCCTCTTCTGTTGTCATCAGCGGCGAGGGAAGTGTGGTCGGCGCCATTCCTGGGCAGGCTGCTCCCTCCTTCGCGCTGGGCGGCTCTCCTTATGGGTGCACTCCTTGCGCGTGGGGCTCCCCTTCGCGGGGGACACCCCTGTGTGGCACGGCACTCCTTGCGCGCATCAGCACTGCGCATGGGCCAGCTCCACACGGGTCAAGGAGGCCCGGGGCTTGAACCGCGGACCTCCCATGTGGTAGACGGACGCCCTAACCACTGGGTAATGGGTATCTTATCAGTAGGTATCACAGAGCATTACTGGGCATCACTAGGTATCACTTGGTGTCACTGGACATCACAAGGTATCACCGGCAATCACTGGGCATCACAGGCACGTAAATGTCAAATTTGAAGCCTTCTCTGTTTTACTATAAATTTTGTTCTTTTCTCATTAGGTCATTTACCATTGGGTCATACATGTGTTTATATACACCTATAAGTAAACATATACTTATACATAGACAAAACACATACCCATATAATCAGTATTCTTATTTTTCCCACTGCTTCTATGGTAAAGAAAAGGAGCAAGAGGGTAGGGAATTTGAATGTATACTATGTGCTTAAAGGGAGGAGAAAATGGACCAGAGAAAAGGCAGCCTTGGAATTCCATGATCAAAGAAAGCCAAATGCTAGGAGGTTGGGCCAATAGGGAGAGTGTGGTTTAATGTATAACAGATGCATATTTGTTGGATTCCACACTCACTTGAAGTAGAAGGAGTTGGAAAGCAACCTGTAAGTGGTTGCTCTCAAGGTGTCAAACATGTCTTCTTTAAAGCATGGTTCTGGAAATTCATAACACATGATGAGAATCCCATTCTCTCTCTCACACATCCATTTGTCCTGTATCTATGGACTCCTGCTCACAATCTCTCAAATACAAGGAGGCAGGTGGTGGGCTCCTTTCCAGGGTACCTATAACACAGTCAATGTGATGTTTTCTAAAAAAGAATATTTATTGTTTTAGCAGCTGTACTTGTATTTTCATCGGCATAGAAAAATTACCTGTATCCAGGAATGACTTACAGGAATTGGAAAGTGTAACTTTGAAATTCTCAATTTTAAAATTGTATGGGTTTTACAAAACTCCCCCCAAACCACAGCATTTTTCCATTCTAACTTCATCTTTCTCTCTGGAAGAATTGGGGAAATGAGCAGCAGAGTTCAGCAGCCAGAGTTTGACTGGGGTTTTAGTGTGGTTTGCATTTGCTCCTGGCAATTCTAGGAGAACCTGCATTTCTTCTTTGGATAACTGCTTATCCAAGAATAGCCAGGCCCTGTGAGATTCAGAACACTTTGAACTTCTCATTTAATTTCCTTTAAGATATTTGTCTTCAGAGAAAGATTTGCATTTGAAGGGCTGCTGATGATATTGCAGCACTAGGCTCCCTGGGTTATTTGTTTTTGAGATGGTGTATAAACTACTAACATTATTATGACACAATTACCAGTAAGTAATCATCCAATTGCCATAAACATGTTCCTCTAAAAATATTGCAAATTAATATTCATGCTTTCCTCGAATCCACCATTCTAAGCTAATGTGTCTACATAGTTCATCAAAACATACACTTTTTTTTTTTCTCCCAGCGAAAGGAAGACTTATTTTCAGTTCTCCATTTTGAGGTATGGAAAGATTTGTTTGACTGTAGCATTAGTTGCTTTGAAAAAGAATTTGCCCATTACTGATGCAGTCACCAGAAATGAACTATGTAATAAAACATCTCTACTCCCTTACCCCTATATTGTTCATAAAGCCATTCTAGACATTTAATCCTGGCAGTTGAGAAATCATGTCAACTACATGATCATACCTAATTGCTACACATAATGGTAATTCAATATGCAATTCTAAGAGCCTAAGGTTTAGTAGCCATTAAGAGGAGGTCCTGGAATCTCACTATGAATAAATAGCTGCAGACTCCTACCCCAAAAATCTTATAAATCTGCCAAAAGAAAAGAAGCCCCCAAATATTCTATAATTAAGAAACAGAACACAGAAGCGACTGGAGATGGAAATCTTGGCTAAAAGAGCTTTCCTGGGAAAGTTAATTTATTTTGAAATATAATATAAGCCAGTTTCATTTCATTGTGTTCAAGGTATCTGATGATAATACTGTTCTCTGCTTCATCCAACAAGTCACAGCAAGGTGATAAAAGTATTATATACTAGCCAAGCCTCAGTTGACTCAGATTAGAAAAGTGATTTTAAAGTCCTCAGACTTTCATGTATCAAGCACATACCCATAGACTGGTTATACACAGTGGCATGCAGGTAAATGTTTAGCAACCAGCTCACCAAAAGCCAGGAAAAATAAAGCCCTGATTTGTAGCTTTACCCAATTTCTTGGTGCAGTATTCCCACCATGGCTGAATCCAATCTGCCAGCGTAACATCTCTCAATGCTGGGTTTGGGATGAAGTGTGCAGAATTGAGATGGAGTTCTAGTCCCAGCTCTGCTGTTGGTGTAATCATCGGATGCTGATTTTTTTGGAGGCAGCAAGACTTTATGGGAAGAGCATGGGTTTTGGAGTCAGATCTGACACATGGTAGGTGTTTAATATTATTATTATTTGGACCTGCTTTTCCATTTTTTACTTAAAATGGTTACATTGTGTGGTATGTTTCTTTTCAATGTCTAAATGCTTGAAAAATGTTCTTTTATTGTATAGATTCAAGATAAAAGATGCTAACGTCCCAAGAATTTAGGAAGTATCTGATAAATATTTGTTAATGGATGGATGGATGGGTGGAATTCATATTATCTCTTGGCTTTTCTCCAAGCTAGAAATCTGTGAGACATACCTTTACTCTTTGTTTATTATCCTCCATATCCAATAAATTACCAAGTACTGATGGATTTTTGTCTCCTAAATGCTTCATTTTAATCTGTTCCTTCCTCTTTATCTGCCTATTCTCCACTAGTTTAGGTCCTCATTATCTCCTTATTGGCTCTCCAGTTCCTGCCCTGAACACCTTGAGACCATCCTCAACAGAATTGCCGGTTCATATTCACAATATTGTAAGCTCTTTAAGGTCAAAGATTTTCTTGTACTTATTTTTGTAGTCTCAAAATCTGATACACTTCCTGTTGCAAAATTGATACTCAATTTATTTGAATGCCTAATGGAATGAGCCACTTTTTGGGAAAGTAATTGTTATAATTTTTTGTGTTGGAAACTACTTTCCAAAGTGACCTTCCCCATGTTTCTTGAGTGTCTTCTTCTAGGCCATCATCCTTAGTAACTTCAGAATCTACCTTGTAGACCTTCTTACATTTTAAGCCACACGTTGCAGGGCTGTGCATTGGTTCCTGACATTTCATGTGGGAAGTGGAGTTGGCAGTGACCTGCTTCTGCTCCTTCCCAGGCCCAGGCTGTTCTTGCTTCATCTCTTCTTTGCCTGCATCATCCCACCTGGGAACTGTCCCTTTCTCCCTGGCTCTTTCTCCACTGAGGTGAGGCTCTTTCCAATGGAGTTACAGACAGAATAATTAAGGTTTGTTTCCCTGGATTACTGGAGGTTAGGCTGTTTAGAAAGTCAGCGTAGAATGCATCAAGACTTTGCATGACTGTAGCTTCTGACAGGAGTAGATTTCCATGTGTCTGAAGGAAAGCCAGCACACAAAGATAAGGGTTCAAATTAGGAGCTTCCATTGCTTAGCTTGAGGCGGTACCTGTCAGCATGTTGAAATAAAGCTGCAAAGAAGGCAAATTTTCAAGTAGAAGTGAAGTAAGAAATTAGTGTAAGTGAAGGATCTATAGTACATTTAACAGCACCCCATTTGTTTCAAATTCTGAGCATCCAGATTTGTTAAAATTGGGATCATTTTTTTTTTCTTTTCAGATAGGAACTCTGCACATTTTAAGCCTTAACTCCCTTTTGCAGTTGATTTTATTTTCTCTTCCCCACCACTCTCTCTCTCTCTCACACACACATGCACAAACACACAATTACATTCTTCCCAATATGTTGTGTCATTTCCTCCTGTACAAGAATTTGGCCACCTTTATATCTCACACTCCACAGAGTCTTGTAACACACTGAAGGATTTGAACTTGAACTTTAGGGCCAGGTTCTCTCTCATGGTTTGAGTTTGAACTCTAACTTATAGTTGTGTCATCTTGAGTAAATCACTGAACTTTTCAGAGCCTCAGTTTCCTCACCTAATATCTAACTCAGAGGGCGGTTGTGTGGTCTTAGTGAGATAACATATATAAATCCTCCACCACAGGGTCTGGCACCTAATCCATGCTCAATAAATATTAGGTTCTTGAGTGAGATGTCACTCAAGTTTTATTTTCTGAGCCTTATCTTCATTTCTTCTTGCTCTTCTAAACTCGAAGCCCATTGTAAATTCTCCTTTCCTGTCACTCTATAGCCCTTATGTGTTTCATAAGTGTTAGACTGTGATTTGCAGAATGGTGGCATGTTTTCTTGTTGTGGACAGTGCATATTTGTGTCTGTTTCTGTGTGTTTGTGCTTACACCTTCTCTTTTCAACCAGACTTGTGTTTATCTTTGTATTACCCTAAAAAGTAATTCATCAACAAACCAATTGGCTTCTTAAACAAAATATGTGCTTAAACAATATTTGATTGAATTTAAACTCCAGAGTTGAGGAGATACCATTTCAATGCCTGGATCTCTTTAAATTAAAAACAAAAAAAATCTCTTTGAGATCATTCTTACCTACAGAAAAAAAAAATGACTAGATCAAATATTCTGAGTCTCTTGTAATTCTTTTATTCTGTTTCTAGGAATTATGCTATAAAAAGCCAGATAAAAATTCTGTGTTCTGTGTTAATTTAGTTATTTATTTAGTATCTCTGTTTCAGGCACCATCTGTTTATAGCACAAATTCTTCTGTGTGTGGAAAGAATAAAAGTATGATGGCCAAGGTAGATGACACACCCCTAATGCCCTTTTCCACCTATGTGTACCCCATATATGCATTTTGTTTTTGGAAACAAATTACTGCCATCAAAGTAACCAGTAAGAGGATCAACATTAATGTGGTGCTATAATCGGCTGTCATATTTGACTTTCATAAGAACTATTTTCTAATAGGGACAGCACAGCCACCAGGGGCTATGTAGAAAGAGACAATCACCTTCCTTTCCTTCAACTTGACATTTTCGTGATCAGACCTGACATTGCAGATCTCAGATCCAATATGTTGTAGGAAGGAATTGGCACCTTTATTCTTCCTACATTGGGCAGAGGGAGAGAGCCAGTATCTGAAATGTCTGTCTGTGATTATTCAGGGGATGGCAGGAACAGAGCTTGCTGTATGCAAGCCAAATGAAATTATTAAGGCTGACCTTCTCACTCAGTGCTTAATAGGTAATCAATTTTCACTACCAACAGTGGAGAGTAAAAATCAAGGAGGGAAAGATAATGACGTTTCCTTACATTTGAAAGGGCTTTAAAGTGAACAAAATGATTATTATTTCATTTGGTTTTCACAGCAACATAACATTTGGTCAGGACATGCATGTATGCATGTACTCATTTGGTAAGACTTACTTAAAACACTATTTGAGGGGTCATCTACTATATGTCAGCTTATGTTGTAAAGATATGGGACAGAGTGGTGAAGAAGGCAGAAGAGGCTTTACTGTCCTAATTTTAGCAATGGGGAGAAGTCATGAAGAGTTCTCCCAAGGAATTGCTGGGCTTGGAGCCTAGTACAGTGGCAATCAACTTGGGTGCAGGGGAAATGAAGCTCCTTTACTTTCTATCACTGAACTTCACCCTCAAGCCCCTGTCTCCCTGGGTTGATGAGACACTTGATGCCAAATCTTTTGTCCACTTGCCCAGGTTCATGCTGAAGCCCTGGGGGATTCAGGGAGCTCCACAGCATTGTGGAGGGGCCTCAGTTCATTTGTCTTCTTTTCACAGAGGTTTCTGTATGAAAACACTGCTGGGGCTCCTAGCTACTTAGAGACGTCATGGAGGCGATGCTGTTCTGGGGCCTAAGGCTTCCCTTGTCCCAGGAACAACATGCAAATCCCTGTGATTCTATGCCTCTCTGTCCCTATTGAACCCCTCAACATTGTGCCTTCGAGGAAAGTGTTGTCCTTTTGTGTATCTTCAACACTCCTTTTCTATGCCTCCTTCACTCTCCCTGCTCTAAGGCTTGGGGTTCTGGACACCAAAGCCAAGATTTCCATGATGTGCCTTGCCTTGTTCTGCTCACGCAAAAACACAGGCAAAACCTCTATCAGAATGAAGGAAAGATATAGGGGAAAATAAAGGTAGAAATAGTCATCAGCCATTACCATAGAAGCAGTGGCTCGGACCCAGGGTGCTGTGGAATCCATGAGCCTGTGATCAGCAGTGAAGCCTGAAAATCCATCAGCCCTGGAAGGACGTTGGCTCTCTACATGGAGAGAGAGCACCTAAAACTCTAAGCTCATCTCCACAAGACTACTCATGACTAGAAAAATGTTAGCATCAGAGAATGAATTCAAAGTGATTAATGGGTTGGAAGCCCTGCCTTATGGTTTGAAATGAAAATCATAAAATGTGCATAGGTTTTCCAACCAAATATTAACTGGGAAAGATGAGAAGTGCCAGTAATTCAGAGGAAAGGGGTAAAATGAGAGAAGCAAATACCTAAAAACCTCTCCTCACAAGTGACAACTTTTAGCCTTTGAAGTGATTTCACTTTAGAGGGAGGGAATGTCCATTGCATGAAAGCTTTATTCAGAAAAATACTTAATATGATATGATGTGCATGTCCCCAGATTTCACCAGCTTGTAGGGACATTTGGGGACACACTAATGGTAATGCCAAGATTGTAATCATTCTTTGGTCCCAGTTGGTAGACTAGAGGGCATCAGTCTTTCTCTCAGACTTTCCCACAGTCAGTTCTATGAATTGCCAGGGACAGAGCTTTTATATAAATCCCCCTAAGGGTTGCCTATGCACTTATCTCTAAGCTCCTTTTCTCTCATTCTCTCCAAAATCTCCTTAACTCAGGTATCACCCCTAAGGTCCAAAAAAACTTGAGGAAGGCCACCAAGCACCTCCATACTGCTGCATCAAGAGGTCAGTCCTCAGAGCTCAGATTACTTGTCATGGCCGTGGCATCTTTGGAATTCATCCTCCCTCCTCCTGAAACAACCTCTTCATGTGACCTCCCTCTCAGGCTGCTCTGTTGGTTCCTCCTTATCTCCCCGAGCTCCTGACGAAGGCACTGTGCTATGAATCTGTCCACAGACCTCTTCTCTTCTCTAGTGTTACTTGCTCCCTTCACCATCTCAAAACAATTTCGTTGCTTTAAATACAAGCTGTAAATGGTGATTCCCAAATTTATAGCTTTCGCTGAGACTTGCCTCTGAACTCCAGACTGGAATAGTCACTGTCTCCCTGATATCTTCAATTGGACATCTAACAGGCACCTGAAAACTTAAGTTTTAAAAACTGAACTGCTGAGCTCTATACCTTGCCTTCCCCGACTCCACCACACACACACACGCACACACACGCACACACATGCAATCCCTTCTTCTCCCATGATATTTCCTAACTCAGTGAACAGCTATTACACCCTTTCAGTTGTTCAAGTGAAAAACCATGTCGTCATACTTGATTCCACTATTTATTTCACATTCTGCATCCAATATGCTCAGCAAACCCTGTTGCTCTACACTCAAATATATCTAAAATTTAAGTGTTGCTTACTACCTCCACCACTTCCCTTGGTTCTAGCTACCATTCTCTATTGGCTGGATTATTGCAATGGCCTCCTAAATGGTCTTCTTACTTCTATCCTTGCCTTCCCCTCACTGTCTATTCCCAACCCAACAGCTAAAATTGTGCTTTAAAATGTAATCCAAAGCATGCCATTCTTTTGTTTAAAATCCACAGTAGTTTTCCTTCTCGCACAGAGTCAGAGCCAATGTTCTACAAAACTCAGTGTGATCTGACTCCAACTTCCTCTTCTAATTCTCCCTTTTCACTCTCTCTGCTCTAATCACAATGGTCACCTTATTATTCCCAAAACCATGATCTGATTTCCAGGCCTCTGCATTTGCTATTCCTTTTGCTTGAATGGCTCTTTCCCAGATAGCAGCATAGTTTAGTCTCATGCTCTTTAGGATTTCTTCCTCAATTGCCATTATCTCAGTGAAGTCTTCCAAAATTAGCCTGTTTAAAATCTATTCAGCTCCTATCACTATTTATTTATCACCTTCCTTGCCTTAATTTCTTTGTATAGTTATCATATTTGTCAGAGAATATAATGTACTTAGTTGTTTCTCTGACTCCTTTGATAAAAGTTCCATAAGGGCAAATTAATGCTTGTGTGTATGTATTTGTATGTGTGTTTATGCATGTGTGTGTTTGTTTTGTTCACTGCCTAGCTCATAGTAGGCTTTCAATTAATATTTGTTAACTAGATGAAAGGAAGAATGTATCTTGGAACATGCCTCTTGGTGTTCTTCCACTCCTGATTCCTTGTCCACAAGGGGCCCTTCTGTTCCCTCACCAAAAGCAAGCATCCCACTCTGCCCAATGTCCTGTGGTAGAACAGGCTGGATTGTGGGGTGGGTGGAGAGAAATATTTCAAGACCTACTTTGCCAGCCAAAGCCTAGCTTATGCTGAGATCCTAAAGCCTTCTGTGAGATTTCCCCAACAGTTGGTCCTAAGTTCTTTCTCTTTTCATTGGGATTTAAACCAGGTCAAAGAACCAGTATAACAGGGAGGGGAGCAAATACCCTCTGATCTCTTCTACCATTTTTGGGCACCTGAGTCGAAAATGCCTTTTTCTCATTAACAACAAGAGAATGAAGCTTCCATTCTTATAAAATCAAGTAACAAACTAGAGAGGCCACTACTTCCCAGCGGCACAGAATGTAAACCTGGTTGTATGGAGGAGTTCACAGTGATTGTGCCTGGAGCATTCCTGTGCTGGCCCGCCAGATGGGAGGGAATGGAATGGGATGGGATGGAGTGAGGTGGGGACAGAGTGAGGAAGGTGTTTTACTTCCAGGGTCCCAAGGAGAGAATTTCTCCAGTAGAAGCCTTTCCCTCAGGGCTCCTGAGTTCATTAGAGGAAACGGGCTTAAGCATATATTTTCCTTTCTCTCCTTCTGTCTGTCCCTTGCTCCTAACATCAGAAGATGGCAGCAAAGATCACACTCTTCCTATCTCTGCAGCTCCTCCAGTTCCGTTTGCCCAGCAGGACACAAATGCAGGGTAAAGTCCTTTGCAAAAACATATTGGTTTCATTTGAGGAAAACAAATTCATAAACTGAACAACTGTATTCATCAGTTCATTTCAAGGGAATGTGATATAGGAGGTGTGCAAAAATAAAATTCCCAGTAGCAGGGATCATTTATTATCTCTTCCATATGCGCAGACTGTAATGCTCACAAGAGAGTGAATTGCGTCTGAATCTGACAGCTGCCGCTTGAAATCGAATGCCTTTCCAAGTGCCCTTGCTTAAACCATAACCACTGTGTGGAGCTGGTCCAGGGCTTCTACTGAGGCTTTTCTCCATGTAAACCATGGAATCCAAACATCTAACTGGTCTGGAAAGACCACATCTCTCATAGCATTTTCATTCTGGCCCCAGCCTTGTCTTTTACCCTGGTTCTGTTGCTGATGGAACTCATTATTGCCAGATTCTACCTAGAGGTATAATGGTGAATTGTGTGTGTATGTTTAGGGAAATGGAATGATGCCCTCTTGCTCTTTCTAATTCCTGGGAACAGGGATTTACACTAATTTTTTTGTTTCTTTTCTCCTTCACACTTCCATCCCTACACCTAGTGTTCAAAATGGTGTTCAAATTATGCAAAACTGCTACTATCAAGTTTGTATGAAGCCCTCATGACAAGGTAATGGAAAATGCAAAATATTATTTTTTAAACTGGTATCAGTTTGGCCATAACAGATTACCTGAATAAATTGACTTAAAGTAGGGGTTATGCCAAATATCAATAAGGGAGGCAATTGTAGGATTGGCTAATTCAGTAGTTTAACGGTATCTTGGCTCTGGCTAACTTGTTTCTAGCCTCTTGACTTTCCTCTCATGCCTTCAAGAAGGCTGCCATAGTTCCAAGAATCACTATTTTAAACTACACTGTCCACAGACAAAGAAAAAGGAGACATTTTCTCTTGTATCTTCCTCTTTTCTAGGGTAAAAGAATCTTTCCTAAAAGTTCTCTAGTAGATTTCCTGCAATGTGTCATTGGCCAGAAATGGGGCACATGATCACTCCTTAACCAATTACTGGAAGATAAGAATGGGTTTTCCTGGATAGGTGTAGGCTCATTTTCATTCTTATGCTAGGACTGAGTCTACCTACCTTGAGCATACTGTCAATATCTGAACTATATTGTTCTGTTTTGTTTTTAGCAAAAAAAAGGTATGAATTATTGTTGGACTGCCAAAAAGTATGATATGCTAAGATCATTCGAAAGTGCATGACTTTAGCATAAAATCTCTACTGAAGAGTATCCTTAAGGAATAGTATGAAAGGTAAATCTTCCCACTGGGAAAGACTTTGAACTGTGTACCAACATGAGTATTCACGATGCCTGGCATGAGAGATGGCCAGAGTTTATACAACTATACTGATTTCTGGGCAGTGGGTAATGGATTGGCTAGTACTCAAGGACGTGTAAAGAAGAAGATTGGAATATTGGCAACAAAGATGTTTGGGGTGGAGATATTTGGATGGACCTTTCATAATGGGCACAGAATATAAATGTATTTGTGCCCTTGTGAATGCTTAACAAAGGATAACCATTGAAGAAGAGGCTTTCAATAATCCAGTGACCACAGCATGAATGCCTGTTCTAGGTTGAATTGTGTCCTTCAAAATATATGTTCAAGCTCTACGCTTGCATCTGTGAATGTGACCTCATTTGGAAATAGGGTCTTTGCAGGTGCAAACAAGCTAAGATGAGGCTGTATTGGATTAGCATATGTCCCAAACCAATGACTGGCTCCTTAAATGAAGAGCAAGATTTTGAACCTGATACACAGAGAAGAAGGCCATGTGAAGTCTAAGGCAGAGATTGGAGTTATGCTGCCACAGGTCAAGAAATACCAAGGGTTGCCAGCAGCCACCAGAAGTTAAAAGAAGCAAGGAAGGATTCTTCTCTAGAGTCTTTGGAGGGAGCACAGTCCTGCTGACACCTTGATTTCAGACATTTACCCTACAGAACTGTGACACACTAAATTTCTGATGTTTTAAGCCACCCATTTGGTGGTATTTTGTCACAGCAGCCCTAGGAAACTAAGACACTGCCCAATATGCCAAGAACAGAAACTAACATTAAACTCCTGATATAGCATTATTTCCCAGAAGACTATCATGAAAGGAGTAGCAATTCATAATCCCTACAATATTTCTTATAGAACTACCATGTGCAGAGTTTTGAAATGCCTCATTTATCATAATGATATTCCGCATAGTGTTTCTTCTGACCATGAACTCCCTTTACAATGAAAGAAGTATGACAATGGGCTCATGACCATGTAATCATTGGTCTTATACATACTTCATCACTCCAAAGAAGTTGACCTGATATAATAGAATGATCAAATGAAGACTTGTTTGTAACTTTACAGGAAATGCTCAGATCATATAGAATATAGAATGCTATTTCTTTCACAGTCAGAATATGTGGATCTGGGAGCCAATGGAAAGGTGTGATAGTAATTTCTATTACTGTTTCACCTAATTATTCAATAACAAAATTTGCTTCCATTTCTACAACTGTTTTTGCAGTCTTCATTTTCAAGAAAAGACCCCTTTTTCCAGCAACATGAAAAGAGTTCCATTGAACTGGAAATCAACACTGCTCTCTGGCTCTTTGGGCTCCTTG
The DNA here is from genome assembly GCF_030445035.2 of Dasypus novemcinctus. NCBI lineage: Eukaryota > Metazoa > Chordata > Mammalia > Cingulata > Dasypodidae > Dasypus > Dasypus novemcinctus. Next base: position 19,858,018 of record NC_080675.1, read on the forward strand.
TGCCACTGAACCAACAGGCAAAGAAGGAATGAATTATCTTTTACTCGCTTGGGTGATGATCCTGATTATGAAGTAAAATGAGAATTACTACTAAATAAAGAAAATAGGGAGGTGTATGTCTGGAATCTAGGAGATTTTCTGTGGTATACCTTTATATTGTCTCTCTCCCAATGTTAAAGGTTAATGGAAAACTGCAGCAACCTCATACAGACAAAACCAATAATTGCACAAATTCTTTAGCTAAAGAAGTTTGAGCGAACTCACTCTGTAGAATGTCAAGATAGCTGACATGCTGAGTGAGAGCAAAGGGTCTACCAAATGGGTTGTGAAAGAAGGAAGCTAGAAGACTCCAACTATAACCATATGACCAATTGCAGAAATAAGGCCTGTGGTATATATATATATATATATATTTGCTTGATCTTACTAAACCATTTTCCCCTATCTCACGCCTCTAACATCAAACAAAAGGTATCTTAATTATAGTTAATGCATTTTTTTGCATTTACATTTTAATGCATTAAAGGGGATTTTTGACTGAGAAGGGGTGAAATAAACATTACTTACAAATTTGCATATAGAAGAACTTTGTGTCTCTCTTTTAAGGAAGAGGATAAGTGACTCCTCAGTTTTATAAGGAGTAGTTGCAAGGCAGAAGCATGTTATTATTGCCTTTATTTAGAAGTTAAATTTGGGTAAAAAGTATGTGTGGATTTTGCGAAGACAAGGGATGGACTGTGCTGGATTGTCTGTTGTCAACTCTGTATCACCACCATCCCTTTTTGACACCTCTTTTGTATCTTAGAAGAATAGCTAGAAACCACATATGTCTTTATTGTATGATATTGAGCTAGTCTTTGTCAATGAACTTATACAAGATTTGCAAAACAGAGCATGAGGAAAGGCTGCTATCTTCCTGTGGCAGTTTTCATCCAGATATGTGGGAATATGTAGGAGGTGCCCTGTAAGTTTAAGTTATTGAGAACAGCTGTCTTTGCTGCTGCAGATTGAAAATCATTGGTGGGAGATTCCAAAGGACTGTTGAGAATTTAGTGGTTTCTCAGTAGGTTCTTGAGAATCACCAGCTTTGGTGCTTCAGGCTGAGATTGTCTGTGATGGTTTCCATCTTCTCTGCTAGTCCAGCTCTTCCTAATTTTAGGTAAATCCCCAAGTACTTATATTAAAACCTTTAATTTCTGGAATACATAGATTGGTTTCTGTTTTCCTGATCCAATTTTGACTGACTTAAGGACCCATAAGGCATAACTATTTGTGGTAGTTTGAGTTATGTACCCCAAAGAAAGACATGTTCTTAAGCTTAAGTGACATCCCTATGGGTATAAACTCATTAAGACATTTTGAAGATGTTAGTTTTAGTTGGGGTGTAGCCCAACTCAGTCAGGGAGGGCCTTAATCCATATTACTGTGTTCCTTTATAAGCAGAAGAAATTCAGACACAGTTAAGGAAGGCCAGAGGAGCCAAAAGACAGAAGTCGGTGGAACCAGCAGAGCAGACACAAAGGGATAGAGGCAGAAATGCAAGGCAAGGAACCCCAAGGATTGCAGTGAGCTAGCACCAGAACTCCTCAAACTTCAGAGAGAAAGCATGGCCTTACCAAAGTCTTGATTTTGAACGTACAGCCTTCCAAAGCATAAGATAATAAATTCCTGTTACCTAGTCAACCAGTGTGTGATATTAGTTGTAGCAGCCCTGGTCAACTAAGATACTACTATATATATGAACATGGCTACCTTGCATTTCGTGTGCATGTGTATTTGTGTTAATGCATGTACACAAATTGAAAGAGGGAAATTATTTTAAATTATAAAATTAATTATATCATCATTGTAAGATATGAACAAGATAGGATATAGAAAAGAAAGTCTCTGCCCTCAACCTCCTCCCTTCCCTAAATCTCTTTCCAGTTTTAGCCACTGTTAAATTTGTAGTTCTTGTTTTGTAACCTCCAATATATTTTTCTATAGGCTCAATTCTCTCTACCTTTTTAAAAAAAAATGGGATTATATTTTATATATTGTTCTAAAATTTGCTTTTTAAACGTGTAACAATTTTTCATAGCCATTTTTCCAAGTCTATGTATATAGATATAGCTGCTTTTAAAAACAATTAGTATTCCATTGAATGGATGAATCATCTACTTAACCATATTTACTAATTCAGGCATTGGTTATGTCCAATTTTTCCTTATGGAAGATACTGTTGTGACAGATATTCTTATTGGTATATCCTTGCATACTTGCAGGAGTATTTTAGCGGGAAATACACTTTGACGTGGGTTTGCTGGCTCAAAGAGCTTTCACATAGCACATTGTGATGTCTATTGTCAAAATGCCTGAGGAAAATCTAACTTTGATTTGCAAAGATAATTGGAATTCTACAAAAAGTTCTGAAATCAGACATCATTACTCATTCCTACTAAAACCAAGTAAGAAGATTTTGAATTTTATGCCTAACAAACTATTACCCATAGGAGGCCACCTCTTCAACTGTGAGTAGGAGCCTGATTTGGGTGGGATTATATTGCAGAGGCATGCTTATATTTCCACTGTAGACTAAAAAGTTGCCTGGAGGAATAAGTGTGGGCTTTCCTCTGGCCTAAACTCACCAATATTGGCTTAGTTGTTTCTTCTTGGGGACCAAATTCTCAGTCATTTTCCAGAATGCACCACAGACTGTGGCTGTGTTAGAATGGATTTGTATCCAGCTTCTCATTTTCAGACTTGCATTTAATCATTCTTGAGACCTTTGCTCCTCAAAGGGCCATTGGCCTTCTTAGCTGGTTAATGTGTAAGTGATCTGAATATATAAGCACAGAACTTATTAGTAACAAGTGGGCAGAGTTCAGTTCAGAGACTCCTGTAAGCCTGTCTGAACTAGCCAGATCCCTTGGGAATTGAAAATATGAGACAGGAATTTCATTAGCAGAAATATTTTCTCATTAGGTACTTGCTGGCTCTTAGTAAAGTCTGACTAGCCCCAAAGAACCAGAGCATAAAATACAGATTTGAAATGAAGAGGATTTTTCAATATGGATGAATGGGGATTGGCAATTACTGAAAGCATATTCTGAGTCAGATAATTTATACAGATAGTGTAAATTATTCCCACAACAAATTTTCTGAGGTAGTTGGCTTAATTCCCATTTTTCCAAAAGGAAAACAGTTGCACAGGACGAGTAAGTAAATTTGACTAACATTATCCATCTACTTACGGCAATTGGAATTAACTGACAGGTCTACAGAACCTACAGAAGCCATCCCACAATCCTCTGCATCCTTCTGCCATTCTGGAATTGTTGTGTGCCTCACAGGGAAGAGATAACTAGATATAGTGATGATGAAATATGAGACCAATCTTTACAGTTTATGTTTGTCCCCATTTCTATTGTTTCGGCAAAGCATTGTCTTCCCAGAGTAAATTATCTTAATTTTTAAAAAGATCTTCTGTAGGCAGTCAGTTGGGTACCTGCAGCCCATGCCCTAATGAGCACAATTTCTCAACCTCCTTGCTATTGGCATTTTGGGCTGGATGATTCTCTGTTGTGGGGGATTGCCTTGCGCACTATAGGATGTTTAGCAGTATCTTAGACTTTTACTCATTAGATGACAATAGCACTTCCCATAGTCATGATAATAAAAAATGTCTCCAGACTTCACCCTCTCTGGAGCAAAATTGCCTGCATTTGAGGACCACTGATTTAGAGAAAAGAGATAGATCAGAAGAGATACAAAGAGACAGAAAAAGCAGAGGTAAATTCTACCAAGAATTGCCATTGGGTTTCTAGTATCCAGCACATATGTCTAAACAGATTGGGGAATAAGGGAGAATTTCAGCATGAAATGCAGAAAACTTGGCTTGCATTGACTTGTTGAGCATAAAAGGAAAAGATGTGTCTGCAGTTAATGAAAATGTAAAAATATTATCCTTATGGGGACTCTAGGTAGGTATAATAACTTCAGTTTTTTCAAGATTGCTTCACCATCTCTTAAAGTATCAAAATTAGGTAAGCAATTTATAATTATTGAGCTATCTAAAAGCACTCTGACAGGGTGGTGGCACAGACTTAAAGTTATATGTGCATTTCCTTCTACTCATACATATGAGATATGACCCTTTGGCTTGGCCGATTGAGACTTCTTATATACTTCATGGTAGGCTCACTGAAGGCACAGGGAAAGGTGGGCCTGTTTCGTGGGTGGCTTTTAGAGAAGTAGTAAAGTGGAGTGGGAAGAACATGACTTGGGGAAAGTCACTTTAACTACTTGGGTCCAATTTTAGTGGGAAGGAAACAATGCTATTGAAAACAAAACCAAACAAACTGAACAAATCCCTTTCTGCCTAGATTAAGATGTGATTGTTTGAATTATATTTCCAAATTATCCCTTTCCACTTATACCCTGTGTACACAAAGTAACAACTTTGTAGACCCCTTCTTTGACTCTGAGCTCAGTGACGTGGCTTGCTTTGTTCAATGGGATATTAAGAGACTTGAGGCAAGCATATGATTGAGAAAGTGTTTATGTGTTTCTGTTTGTGCTTGGCCTCTGCTATCACTGCGAAAGGGCCATGTGCCACTGGTCTTAGGAAATGAGGGGCACATGGAACAGAGTTAAGTAGCCTTGTCATCCCAGCAGAGACCTTCCTAGAACTCCAGCTATGTGAGCAGGCTCAAACAAGATCAGCAGAGATGCCTAGCTGAACACCCAGATGTGTGGCCAATAGACATTTGTTGTTTCCAACTGAGATTTTGTGGTTAGGTGTTAGGCAGCATCATTGTGGATCAGTAGATAAATGATACACAAGGAGTGTAAGAAAATAAACTCAGGAGAAATGAATTTTCATTTAGGAAAAGATTTTGGTGGACATTGTTGAGTGTGGAATTTGAGTTTATCCTCACTCTCAAGACCAGATCTGGAAGGAGAAGGTGAGAGAGTTGAATCCCTTTGCATTAAACATAACCATAGCAACAACACAGAAAGGAATTCTGTCTTCTGAGGTAAGTCTGAGAGAAAGGAGATGGAGGATAAAGAAAAAGCAGGAGAAGAAGAGAAATGAGGGTGATTGGGAAAGAGAGAAAAGAGACAATCAAAATGGAGGGCAAGCTGGAAAGGCATCAGCCAATAATGGAGACCAGGTGGCCAGGAAGCTGAGGAACCCTTCAGTTATGAAGAGTCAGAGCTCAGTGGTTTGTTGTTCTGTCGGATGGGATATCATCATCCTAATATGAGTCAAACCTCAAGGAAGTCAGCAACATACAATTTTCACTGCACTGTATGCATCCCAGTCCATGATCCTTTAGGTAAGCAGACAGATCTTCAAAATAAAATCAGTTCAAGTCAGGTCCTACTTACTGTCCTTCCTGATCACATCTCACACCCTCCACACCCTTCCTTACTGGGCTTCAGCCACTTGGGCCATTTTTCAGTTCCTCAAACTCTTTCCTACCTCTCTGTCTTCCCCCCATGTCTCAAATTCCCTATCCCCATCCCCACATACTCTTTGCCTAGGTAGTTCCTCTTCCTTCTTAGCCTTTAGGTCTCCACCTCAATGTCAGCTGCTCAGGGAGGCCCCCAGTGTTTTACTGTCTCTCTCATCTTTCTTAGCTCTTACCCATCATTTGTAATCACTTGGTTATTCTCACTGTGGTACTTGCCATGTGGGTAGAGACTGTGGTGTATTTTCACCCCTGTATTCACCCTACCTAGCCCAGTGTTTGGCGCCTGATAGGTAACCTGAAAATGCATTTAGTAGGTGAATTAATACATGAACTGTTTTGTGTTTGTGGTTTCTTGGCAATCAGAGGAAAGAGAGCATGTTCTACAATGGCCTAGATGTAAGGAAGACAGAGACCATCTGCAAGTGAAGAGACCCAACTAAGTCTGATTTCTCTGGGAACTAAAATGCAGAATGGAAGATTCCAAGGAATAAGCAGACTCCATGGAGGACACTGAACAGACAGCACATGGATACAGGGGCTTGGGCTATTTTTATCAAAATAGTTCATGAAAAGAGTATCCCTAGAAGGCTGGAGGACCTGGGAATATCCAGGGGGCAGACACAGGGATTTCAAAAGGCTTTGCATCTGAAAACTGAGGGGCTTGGGGCTTGGATCAGATGATTGCAAAATCCCTTATAGTTATAGAATCCTTTTCATTACCTCAACAGTGTGGGGGCAAGGAAAAGATTTGGGGAACATTGTTGAGTGTGGAAGTTAAGTTTATCCCCACCCTCAAGGCTGATCTGGAAGGAGAAGGTGAGAGAGTCAAATCCCTTTGCATTAAACATCAACCATAACAACAGAAAAAGGAGAGATTTTATGGATCAAGGGAAAGTAGGATAGGAAGATGTTTGGTGAAATCAGTCAGTGGGGTGGTGAATCCTTGCTGGGCAGATGTTCAGCTCCATGATGATTTTCCCTTCCTCACAGTTCTCTAGGATGGATAAAACTGGCTGGCTTCTTTATTTGGCTGGCACTCAGTAATTCTCTTTGCAAATTCAAGGAAATGCAATGCATGCTAAATGGTCGGAATGCATTTGTAGCTTAAATATCTGATATTTAACTATGACAAATTACCCAGGCTAACAAAAGGTTGACAAACTTCAGCCGTGCATCACATGCTTTGAAATGAAATAGAAATCAATGAAGTAGCTAAATGCCCCCTTAAATGGCAATCCCTGTTCAATCTGAACCCCCTTCTAATTCTTTCATGGAAATAAATGGAAAGATTCTTCATTAGCTATTCATTTTGTGAATCCATTTTGCTCATTAGGCTGAAATAAGGGGTAGGTGAGGGTTTATTAGGGTGTAAGCATATCTGATAAGCATTAAATTACTTCTGATGGCTTTATGTATTTAATAGTGTTAGCAAATTAGCTCAGTCTTTGATCTAATGGAGCTGATGTTGAAGAGGACCGTGGCTCTACCCTGTGTGCTAAACAGAATGCTGATCTGGGGGTAAGGCTGGTTGACTGGAGAGTCTATTCCTGCCCTTCACTCTTGTACTTGGGAATATTTTATGGCGTTGCTAGTTGCTTCCACATAGAGGACTCCCCAATCCTTATTTCGTATCCCTTCCCTCTGAATGTCAGTGTTTGGGCTCTGAATGCCTCCTGGGCAGTTATGTTGGTTGCCCCTTGTTATATGCCATTGACAAATCAAGCTTCTCCCTCCCCTTTTATCTGCTTCCTTCTAGACTCTCTGATTTCTGTCACTTGTCCCACCATCCTTCTCATACTCAGATTAAAAAATCTTAATTTTTCAAATGTCTACCTCAGTGGTAGCAGTGGTGGTGTTCTCAGTGAAGAGAGTGTCAGCCTCAGCTTAGGTACCATGGATATGAGGGAACAGGTTGGGTTTCTATCTCTGAAAAGCACATAGTCTAGGCAGGAGCTAAATATGTCTACAGATAATTACAATCTAATTATGATCTATGCATACATTATTTGTAAGACTCAGAAAAGATCTGTGGGTGAGAGTGGGTGGTGAGCATAGTCTTCAGAGAGGAGGTGGCACTGGACTTGACCTGGAAGAATGAACAAAGCATGCCAGGTATTCATGGTGGTTGTGAGGAGATCTCTATAATTTGTGCTGTGCTATGCTCTTAGAATATATAGGAGGCTCACTCTCCTGCTTTCAACTCTCTCTATAGTTTGCCTTGAGGATGTGCAGTTACAAATTTCTGCTTCTTTGGGACCACTGGGGAGAATGGGTTCAGAAATTAGACATAAGATAGTATCATTGTATGAATATATCACATTTTGTTTATCCATTCTTCTGTTGGTGGCCATTTGGGTTGATTCCAACTTTTGGCAATAGCGAATAATGCTGCTACGAACTCCTGTGTGCATATATCCGTTTGTGTCCTTGTTTTCAGTTCTTCTGGGTATGTACCCATCAGTGGAATTGCTGGGTCATATGGCAAATCTATAGCTAGTTTTTTGCGGAACCACTAAACTGTCCTCCAGAATGGCTGGATCCATTCCCGCCAGCAGTGGATGAGGGTTCCCATTCCTCCACATCCTCTCCATCACTTGTAGTCCTCTGTTTTTTAATAGCGTCCTGTCTAATGGGTGTAAGACGGTATCTCATTGTAGTTTTGATTTGTATTTCCCTGATAGCTAGTGATGTTGAGCATCTTTTCATGTACTTTTTAGTCATTTGTATTTCTTATTTGGAGAAACGTCTATTCAAATCTCTTGCCCATTTTTAAAATGGGTGTTTGTCTTTTTATTTTTGAGATATAGGATTTCTTTATATATGCTGGGTATTAGGCTCCTATCAGATGTATGGTTACCAAAGATTTTCTCCCAATGGGTAGCCATCACTTTCTTGATAAACTCCTTTGAGGTGCAAAAGGCTTTAATTTTGAGGAGGTCCCATTTTTCTATTTTTTCTTTCACTGCTTTTGCTTTGGGTGTGAAGTTCCTGAAGACATTTCCTATTAAAAGATCCTGTAGATGCTTTCCTACATTGTCTTTCAAGTTCTTTATGGTCTCAACTCTTATATTTAGGTCTTTGATGCATCTTGAGTTGATTTTTGTATAAGGTGTGAGATGGCAATCCTCTCTCATTCTTTTCTATATGGATATCCAGTTCTACAAGCACCATTTGTTGAAGAGGCCATTCTTTCCCTGTTGACTGGGCTTTGTGGCCTTGTTGAATATCAGATGACTGCATATGTGAGGAATACTACTCAGCTGTAAGAAAGAATACAGTACTAACATATGGGATAACATGGATGAATCTTGAGGACCTTATGTTAAGTGAAGCAAGGCAGGCATTGAAGGACAAATACTACATGATCCTCTGATATGAATTAAGGCAATCAAGCTGTCTAAGAGAGCCAGAGACTGGAAGATACGCTTAGGAAAAGGGCGGGGGGGAGGATGTGAACCAATGCCCACATGGATGAAATCTATGATAAAGTGGTGGTAAGTAATTGTGCAGTGTAGGGAGAAGATGGGGGCATAGGGATACTATTGGGTTGGGCTTTGCAATCTTTAAGGGGGTTTAGGTTGTAAGGATGGGTCAGATGATCCATGGAATTGGGGGCAAGTTTGGGGGGGAGCAGGCGTACATGGGAGATTGTTGGGTATATGGTTGAAACTATAATGTTGAGAAAACTCTTTCGAAAATATAATAAGAGTCACTGGTTGAAGGTGTTTGATGGGGGGTATCCAGCACAGGGTGCACATTGGGGAAGACTTCTAGGAAGTGTGTGAGTGCTCATCATGCCATAGTGTGTTATATCAGTAGGTGGAGACCCATACAGTGAGAAGGAAGGTATTATACCCCCATCCTGGGTTGGCCTGATATTCTCAAAGAGAGGTGACGGTGTCTCTCAAGAGTATGGGTGGTTCCCAATAGGGGAGGACAGACTAGTGTGTTAAGCCCTCAGCATTGCTATAAGTATCTAGGAATCTTGTCCTTCAAGCAGTGAAGTATGGTTGTCACTGTGGGTCCTGAGGGAGGGGGTGAGAGGAAGAGAATAGTTGGAAGAGGGGGCAACTTAGGGGCAATGAAGGTGTTCTACTTTATCCTGCAATGATGCATACAGGTCATGTTAAACTTCACCAAAAATTTATAAAAGTGTACAGTCTAAAATGTAAACCATAATATAAACCATAATGGAACCATGGTTGGTAGCTATGCTTGGGAGACTTGAGTCTCTGGACTGACTGTGTGCTGGCTGGGCCCTGCATCTCAGCGAGTTGCAGCACCTACTCTTCGGTTCGTTGGACTTGCCCAGGTCAGCTAACAGGGAGGCGGGGATGGTCAACCACCACACCAAGGAACTGAGAGAGTCTACAACTGTAAGCAGGAGAATTCCATACATCAGCCATTTGGGATCTAAGCCCCTTTCTCAAGTTGGAGGCAGAGTGGGCATCGCCATCCCAGGGTCCTCAGGATGAAGGAATAAAATATGGATTAGAGTGGACTTACTGGTATTCTACTATAGAATTATTGTGACTCTAGGAATGGAAGAAACTGTATCATTGATGTGGAGACAGTGGCCACAGGAGTTGCTGAAGATAGGGAGAGGGAAGAAGAGGTGTGATATGGAGGCATTTTCAGGACTTAGTTTTGTCCTGAATGATATTGCAGGGACAGATGCAGGACGTCATATATCCTGCCATAACCCACTGAAAGGACTGGGAGAGAGTGTAAACTACAATGTAAACTATAATCCATGCTATGTAGCGGTACTCCAAAATGTATTCATCAAATGCAATGAATGTGCCATACTGATTTTAAAGAGTTTGGTGATGTGAGAGGGGGGTAGGGTGGGGAGTGGGGGTATATATCAGATCCTCTCATATTTTTTAATGTAATATGTTGAATGATCTATGTATCTTTAAAAAAATAGAAAAATCTATTAAAAATGAAAAAAAGCCATTGTATCAGTCAGGGTTGTGGTGGGAAATAGAGAGTTCTAGAAACTTTCTAATGAAGAGAATATTTAAATGGATAAGGGCAGGGGTTAGGAACCATAAAGGATATCTAGGCATGCAGTGTCCAGCAATTGTGGGAACCTCTTACCACACCAGATCTGAAGGAACAATCAGAAGTAATGGGGTCTGAGGAAGCAGGCTTCCCTCACAAGCTGGGGCCAAAGAAGGGGCTGCATTCAAAACCTCACCTCTGGCAGGAGAAACCTATGCCCCAACCTTTCTTGTCTCCAGCCCTCCAATCTCCTGCTTGTCCATCACTTTAACCAAATTCAACCCGAAGCCAGCAAGCAAGAGACCCCAGGCCATAAAATGCCTAGAAAGCAACCTCACAGGGGATACAGCAGGAAGACAAGGACAGAAAATGAATCTTATGGTATTGGTAGTGGGACAGTGAAGAGAAAGGAGAATGAAGAACAATCAAGCAACACTCAGAGAATGCTCTTACCAAAATAAATGATCCCCATCTACAGTTCTGGCTTGATTGTCATCTCCTGGTAGGGAGTTCCCACTTGTAATGAGCTGATAATTAAGAGTATAAAACCAGTAGAAAAAAGGAGAATTCCATACATCGGCTATGTGGGATCTAAAGAGAGTTCTTTGTAATAATGAGAAAGAAGAGTTTCACTTCACTCTATTGACCTAAGCTTCTGGGAATAAAGAGAACACAAAGAAGGAGGAAGGAGAGACTAAACTTGTCACACTTGTTTGGCAGAAATGGCTGGTTGCCTATCCCGTGATTATTCTCCAGTCTTCCTTAGAGTTTAGTCAATTTTATTTGGCAAGTTGGTGGACCAGCTCAAAGATTAGATTTCCCAGTCTCCCTTGCCTAAAGGGGAGCTACGAGCTGTAAGTGGAAGTCATTGGGTGGGACTTCCAAACGAGCTCTACCAAGGGGTTCACTCAGGTAGGTGGGAACCCCTTTTCACCCCTTGATCTTCCTTTTCTTCTTACCTGGCATGATGGCTTGTATCCATCTTGTGTCCTTGAGGATGGAAGCTGTGTCCTAAGGATAGCAGAGCTTAATTCACTCACTCGATTCTCTGTTGTTATCAGCAAACAAAAATTCTAACAGATAAACCCATGAAAAGGTGAGTCAGATTCTCCTCTAACCTCTTGGCAGGGTATGAAACTTGGCAGCAAAGTAACTTTTATTGCCCTTGCACTTAACGGGTACTTGGGATTTTTTTTTTTTTTGGATGGAATTGCATGTTCTAGCAATAATTTCCTCTGCATCACCCCATTTATTGACAGCATGCCAAATGAATTTTCTGAACTAAACACTAATTCTAACAAGCGTGAGCACACTTAGAGGAAAAATAGGAAATAATATTTGAAAGGAGGACCCTTCCAGAAGTAATTAAGGGGCCAAATCTAGCCAGATGCTTTTGTAAATAATTTTATTGGAAAACAGCTATACCCTATTCATTTACTTTTTTCTATGGTTGCTTTCATGCTACAATGGCAGAGGTGAGCAATCACAATTGAGACCATATGACCTGCAAGGCCTAAAATACTTGCTAGCTGGCCCTTAACTGAAAAAGTTTGCTAACTCCAGGTCTTGTCTATTATGACCATATCTTACGTTTGGGACCTAGTGCACATTTGGGGTTTGTGTATGGTTCAGTACCTTAAATTATAGGAATTTTACAGGAATATTATGACACTATTATTGGAAATTATTTAGTGCTTGCTTTTTTTCTGGGGCATTTCAAAATGGTTCAAGTCAGTCAATTACAGTGCCAACAATATGCAAGAGATTGCTGTAGCCATATTAATAATATTGGTAACTGCCTTTTAGGGGATTTTAGAAGTCGACTATTTGGACAGTGTTAAGGTTTGCAGCTGCCTTGAGGCAATTGATTTGAAGTTGTCTCTTTCTACCAAGGGTGCAGTTTTAGGATAGAGGTACTTGGCGTTGTGAGGAAGAATGGCCACGATGGATTTATCAGGAGTAAAGGATTCCTTTCATTACCTAGCACATGGAAGGCCCCTAAGCACTGAGGTATGCCTGATTCATTCTAATTTACCACCAATAGAAATAACTCAGCACTCACTACTGTGAGTATCCAGATTCCACCTGTTGGGTGGAAAAAAGCTCAAGACCTGATGATCAAGTGATCAGTAGGAAGCCTGTTTCCACCACTTGACAGCAGTGTGACCTTGGGTCAGTTACTTAACCTCTCTGTGCCATTCTCTTTTTTTAAACAAATAAGTGGAAAAAATAATAGTACTTCCCTCTCAGGACTACTAGTAGATCAATTGAGTTGAAAACCATATCCAGGACATAAACATAACATAGAACAGAACATGGTACAGTTTAAGCAGTCAGTAAACATTAGCTATTATTGTTATTGTTTGAATCAATTTCTTTTCATCTCCTCAAGTCTACATTGTCCATGCTAGCTCAAAAAGCTGGCTTGCCAACAGGAAATGTAAGATATTTCTTTTGGAAATGTGGGATATGCTCATACATTATTAATTTCAGTATGAGAAACCCAATCAATTGCAACCTACAAAGTCAAGTCCTGCTCTGGGCAAACCCTTCCCCATGTTTTTTGTTTGTTTTTTTTTTAATATGGCTGAGTATATATAAAGTTGCATGTATATCTATTCATTTAATGAACCTGCAGTTTCAGTTAACTTGGGGAATAGAATATTGATTTAAACCATACTTTAGGAGGCTTATCTATCACTTTGAACAAATAAAAACTTATATGAGATTGGATTTCACTGCATGAGACAGGAAAAAGACATACTCCACTGAATATAGCTTTTGGTTGTAAGGCCAAGTTCTAGAGGTATCATCAATATATCAGGTTCCTGCTTTCACTTTTTAATGATCTCTGTCAGTTCTGATAAAGATACGTGCATTTTTATTGAAGCAGAATTTACTCTTTCCTCTATTTTTTTGGTTTAACACACTGACTATACCTTCAGCCTGTCATTATCCCAAAATTGACATCTCTACATTCAAGATTTGTTAGCGTTGGAGAATTAATGTGTTTCTCTTATTTTGGCTGTGAATTTTGAGCTTCCTGTGTGTGGAGTTTGACTCATTTCCAAACCACTAGCACTAGAGGAAGAGATGAGGAGTTGCAAATAGTGAACTCACCATCACCATTCTGCTCTAACCTCCTTTCTCAGCTCCCAGGTACATAGCTGTACAGTTGAATGCAAACTTTTAAAACATCCAGATTTAAAGACAGTAGGTCCTGAAAACAGATAGACTGTCCAGGCTGGTGGCAGGGACTACGCTTGTCTCTAGGGTGCTGTCTCTAGTATCCGTTTACCCCTTCACCCTTTAGTAATAAAGCCCCAACAAATACACTTATCTAGCTAAAGACTCTGATTTCCTGACTGCCTTAAAATCTGGGGGGGGCCATGTGGCCACCTTCTGGTTAATGGGATGTGAGCAGAAAGTGGAGCATATGAATTTCATGTTATACCCCAAAATAAAGGTCACATTTTCCCCACGATATTCCCTTTTCCAGTGATTGAAATGTGGCAGCAGCAGGAATGGCATCTTGAGACCACAACATGGAAGCAATCCACAGAGGATGCAAAGCAACAAGATGGAAGACACCTGGGTTCCTGACAAACAGCCCTGGTTTATTTAAGGAGATTGTTCCAGAAAGGGAAAAGGGACTTTTGTTTCATTGACTGCTATATTAGATTTTGCTGGAGCAGTTAATACAAATATAGAATTTTGGGTTTAGAAGTGGGGCACTACCACAATAAGACATAAAATATGGATTTTAGCTTCACAGGCACAGATAATGGAGGCTAGAAAACTGGTGCTACTTGTTATGACCTGGCAAAGTATTTGGTAAAACCATCACCTCCAACATCTTAGATTGCAAACCAATGCCAGCAGAGCACGTGATTCCAGTGGAATTGGTTGGAAAATCTCAGAATGTTCATGTGTGTTGGATGCTTCTTGTTGCTATTTGAAAATACCACCACAGAGATGAACCCCAGTGGATAAGGAAGTAGCAATAGCAGGAGATGATACAGCAGCCCCAAGTCTTTCTCAAGTGTCCCTTTAATGATTTGGACCAATAGGAGCCATCCCAACTGCAAAATGAGATTACAGGTGTTGCCTTCCCACCCAAGGATTTTGTTTAAAGGCCTCAAGGAAGACACTAAAAAGATAAAGGAAGAGGGGGGTGGGTAGAGCTAATCATTTTAAATTAACATAATTAATTTTATTTATTTACTAGAGGCTAAGAAATAAACACCAGAGTTTTCATGCATAAAAAGTACATCTAGATGAGACTTTTGTCTCTGGTTACTTACACTTGGAATTATCCAGAAGCAAATACATGTTTTGGTTTTTGATGAAATAGTATTTCCAAAGAAACTGCAAGCCAGGTCTGCAAAAGTCTGGCGTTATTCAACCCCCAAAGTGACCCCAGACTTTCCTATATTCACCACTACAAAATAGACTGCAAACATGTGTGGCCCCTAAGTATCCATTTCTTTGAAGGCAATGAGGATAACAGATAAGGTTTTACTCTCAGAGAACCAGGCACTGCCAGATGGGCCTTCTGAGGGACTTGTTTCACTGCCTTTGAGAATGTAAGAATCACTATGGACAAAGGACCACCATTTTTTCATTCTTCCCTTTTCTAAAAGGGGGTTTTCTTTGTGATTATTCTGACTCTATGCAACCATGTTGCTATAGGGGCCAGATAGTCAGGCTGTGTGTATCCACATCAAACCTAATGGAGAGGGTTGTCCAACACTCAGAGCTACGAAATTTGAGCTGAGTGCATGAACTGGGTGCAAACTTTGGGGTATCTCTTTGCGGGAGTGTAGGAAGGTTTTACTGGCAGGAAGGATACGCATCAGTATTTGCTTGGTGAAAATGAATCTTGCAGCTGAGAAATCTAGCGTATTCCATTATCTATTTTCCCCTCCTTTTAGTTAAAATTCCTGACTTCCCAGCTAAAGACTATATTTCCTAGTCTCCCATATGGCTGGTTTGGCTGCTTGACAAATTCTGCCTAATGGCATGTGAGTAGAAGATGTGGGTGCTGTTTCTTAATAAGGCCTTGAGAGGGATAGAACTGTTTTGCCCTTCAACTTCCCCTCCTCTCCATTTCTGCTGGCTTGAACTTGAATATGTTGGAAGGAGATGCAGCGGCCATCTTGGAGCATGAGTTGGCACCTGCAAGTTTAAGATGCCAAAGCACCAGATGTAAACAACCTGGCTCACTGGTGCCGTGGAGCAGTCTATCAACCCTGGACTGCTCTGTGTGGACTCTCAATTTGGCCTCTGTTTCAGCAGCAGATACCATAGCCTAACCAATATTCCAGAACATTATTTCCTCTGAAACAGAGAGTATCTGACATCTTCTCCTTGAGACTAGAACTGTGAAGACATTAATAATGGGTTTGGGGATTCTCCTGCCTGCCCCTGAAAGCCACACAGCTAGGACTGCACCATTTGTACAGTGACCTATCCTGAGGCCCTGTTGAGGTGACAGGATGCCTGGGGTTGTTATTCTCTGGCCTCACCATGGAGTGGCTGCTGGAGTGCCTGGTAGGGATGCTCTAAGCATCTTGCCCACGAGCAGGCACCGTCTGTCTGAACTGCAGTGGTACCAGAGCTGGCAGGCCCAGAATGATCTAATTGAAGAGGGCTGTGACCTCCCCTGCCTCCTCGGGAATCATCTGCAGCTGCTACCATATATGTGCCAGCTGAAGAGGCCCACCCACGCTCCCACTCTCTGACCCTGAATCATCTGAGTCCCTAGGTTTTCAGCACAGTTTGAATACAAGCAGTCAGCTAATTTAGAGGCACTTTCTCAGTCCTCACACTGTGCAAGAGGCAAAAGACCTTTGGTCTCAGAGCCAGGGGAATTGTATTAAATTCTGCGATTTCATCCTGGTGTATTTAGAGCATGGCATACTATTCAAGGGGAGGTCTTGGAAAGAGCATGGGATTTGGTATAGAAGATTTAAATTCTTATCCTAATTCTGCCAAGCACAGTTGCCTAATGGTGGAGATTTGGCTCAAGAATCAATTAGCTCCAGGTGCAATTTTTGGCTCATTGCTGCAGCTCAGGCAAATTACTTATACTCTCTAATTGGATTGTCTGTAAAATGGGGATTTTGTGGTGAGAATTAAATGAACTAATACCCACTAACCTCTTACACAGTACCTGCTTCAGAGTAACTGTTGGTAATTACTGATATTTTATTATTATAACTGTGCACCTCACCAGATATGTAGCAAGCTAAAAAGGAAAGTCCCTCTGTAACTAAAACTCTATGAGAGACTCAGAAGCTCCTTTTCTTATGACCACTTTTAACTTTATTTTAGAGAAGTTTTAGATGACAAAAAGTTACGTAAAAAATATAGGGGATTCCTATATATCCCACCTCCTTCTCCTGTCACATTTTCCCCTATTAATAACATCTTACATTAGTGTGGTACATTTTGTTAAAATGGATGAACAAATACTGATGCATTGCTGCTTACCATTGTCCACAGTTTACCCAGAAACTCTTGATGGGCTGATGACAATGCTGCTGCTGATAAAGCTACCAACATGCATTGAGGTTCTTTGTTCCAGTACTTGACAGACATTCCCCTACTCACAGCAGCACAGCAAAATTAGAAGACCAGAGACTCTCAAGCCAGGCAGATCAAAGTTGAATTCCCAGTTCATCCTTCTATGACTTGGGTGTCCTTTGACAAGCTACGCGACCTCTCAAGGCTGTTTCCTCACTGGGCAGAGTGTGATAATGGTATCAACTGGCTGTGATGTTGGGTGTGTTTTTCAGTAGCTCCATATGGCTGCTCTGTAAACCTCAACCTGAATGCACTTAAAAAGTGGGAAAGGATTTGATTTTAAGTAGCGGCACTTGGCTAGTGGAGACATTATGTTTGTAAAGTGTTCCCTGGGCTTTAGAATGATGGTCCCCGGGAAGGGGAAGGATGCAAACTGCAGTTATGGTGGAGCAAGAAGTAAACGGGGACAGCTGAGAGGCTAAATGGAGAGCATTCAGAGCAAAGCAGGGTAGCATTCAAGTAAAAAAGGCTCCAAAAAGGGCAAAGGATTAAAAAGCTATTAAATGGATGGAAGGTTAATAAAAATACTATTTTTGAAATAAATGGAAGATCATTCAGACAGTGAGGGAGATAATTAGAATAGGATACGATATAATAGTGGGTAGAGTTTGGGAAGCACACACTAATGAAAATGCTGTCAGGTTCTGAGTCCTCACCTGCTTTCAATCTCACCCATGGGTGAGCAGGGCTAGGAAGGGATGCTGGATGATTAGAACCAGGTCCTGGAAATTAGGGCTTCAGGTTCTTATCCAGATTTGCAATTACATGGTTTGCATCCGGAGCTTAATTTTTCTGGGTTCAGATGTGAATATCAGCATCCACGTGGTCACGCTAGCCTGTGAGATTGAATGAAGATTTGCTAAGTTCTCTCTTCAGCTAACCTGGAGCAGTGAAACTGAACACAGTAGCGTTTGTTTCACACTGTTCAATCTACTGTTGTTGGATTTACAGGCCTTGCTAGCTATTACAAATTATGTAGAGAGAATGGACTCAGAGTTAGATAGATCTGAGTTCAGGACCAGTTGTGTGACCTTGTGAATGTCAAAAGCCGCTCTGAGTTTCTCTATTTCTGATGTGGACATCTAGTATCTACTTTGTAGGGTTATATAAGGGTTCAAGATTATAGAGGCATGCTTAGCATAGCCCCAGGTTAAAATGGGCACTTTGTAAATAATAATTATCCTTAATTTTAATTGAACACATTATACAGGGCAAAGTGAATAGTACTTTTTAAAAGGATTTTTCTGTTTTATTATTTTCAGTTTAAAATACCTCTCATTTAATACCTTAAATATGAGAATATCAGTAGTCATGGTATAAATCCAGCTAAGAGCAGAATTAGTTGTGTGTTTTTGTTTTGGCTTAACCAATGGGAATTTATTAGTGCAGTGTGAGGCCAAGAAAATGTCCAAATCAAAGCATCGTGAAGTCAATGCTTTTTTCCTGAGGACTGACTGCTGGTGATCATTGGCTCCTCTGCCACATGGCAAGCACATGGTGATATCTACTGGTTTTTCCCTTCTCTTCTGGGTTTCATTGCTTCCAGCTTCTTGCCTCCCTGGCTTTCTCTTGCCCTCTCTGTATTCATTTCTTTTATAAAGAACTCCAGTAAGGATTAAGTCCCATCCTGGATGAGGTAAGTCACACCCTAACCGAAGTAGCATCATCAAAACATCCTACTTACAATGGGTTCACACCCAGAGGAATGGAATAGATTTAAGAATTTGTTTTCCTGTGGATCTACAGCTTCAAACCAGCAGATTAAATTCCTTAATTTCTGTAGGCCTCAGTTTCCTTATTTATAAAAATGGAGCTGAGAATAGGACCTTCCTCATAGAGCTATTGTGAGGTTTAAATGAGTTAATATATGCAAAGGACTTAGAACAGGGGCTGGTTCATGCTATGCACTCTATTAGTTTTACCTAGCATGACTATTCTACTATTACTGATATCTTATTGGACTGTGGTGAACTTTGTAGAAATAGAGAAGTGAACCTCAAAATGTAGAATTTCAGATTGCAAGAACTCTAAAAGTAAGCAGGAAAGCAGAAATTAATCTGCTAAGTCAAGACCTTGTGGAAAGGGAGACTCTAAAAAGTATTGATCAAGTAGTTAAGATCCTAGGATATTTCCTCCATGATAGTGCCCAGCCTCTTGAGCCCTAAGCTGTAACTGTGGATGTGACCCATGGGACTTCCCCAATCCCACCTACTTCTGCTCTTTCATGCTCCTAACCTTGCTTCCTGTTTGATTTCTTAACATTTTGTTTTGTTTGACGTGACTGCCCTTTTCCAGTTAGAGGTATATTCTTTATTTTACCACTTCTCTTCATTACCTTTTTTCTCCTTTAAAGTAGAAGTTTTTGTTGTTGCTATTTTAAAATACTGCCCATGTTTTCTACTTAAGCATTGCAAACACACTGAAGTGCTTACAGTCTGGATGCTGAAAAGATCTCTTAGTTCTAAATGGAAAACATTTCCTTTCCACAATAAAATAACAAGATATCACCCCTGAAAGTCCCCTCCAGCCTCTCAAACTCAATGTTTCTTGCATCAGATTTTCCTTCCCCACTGGACCAGCTCCCCTCCCCTACCAATGGTTCTGGGTGTACCACACCTAAATTGTTCCTCCTATGAAAAGCAAGCTTTACTATTGAGCAGTGATCAAGAGGCTTAAAGGGGGAAGGGGATGTGGCTCAAGCATTTCAGGGTTTGATTCCTGGTGCCTTGTGGTAAGGGCAAGCTGATCCTTGTGATGAGTGGCCTGAGCAAAGAGCTGGCCCATGCAGGAGTCTGGCCTATGGGGCAAGCTGGCCTGAGTGGAGAGCTGGCATAGAAAAATGATGAAGAGGAAAGACAATAAGAGATACAGCAGACCAGGGAGCTAAGGTGGCACAAAAGATTGAACACCTCTTTCCAAATCCGGAAAGTCCCAGGATTGGTTCCTGGTGCCACCTAAAGAGAAGACAAGCAGGCACAGAAGAACACACAGTGAATGGACACAGAGAGCAGATAATGAGGGATAAATATAAATAAATAAATCTTAAAAAAAAAGAGAGGCTTAGGGCTTTAGAGTCAGACAGACCTGAATATGAGTTATATACTCTTGGTGTGACCATTGACATATTATTAATATTAAATGGAATTTAATTTATCTGAATATCATTTTCCTGTCTATGATATGGGGACAATTATATTTGGGAGGGATACATGAGTTATGGGTTCTCTACAGTTCAGTAAATCTGCAGGGCATACTTCATTAGATGTCAAAGTCTGAGAGTCATTCTTTTTTATTGTCTTTACTTATTTTTTTAATGTTACATTAAAAAATATGAGGTCCCCATATACCCCCCACCCCCCTCACCCCACTCCTCCCTCCATAGCAACAACCTCTTCCATCATCATGAGACATTCATTGCACTTGGTGAACACATCTCTGAGCACCACTGTACCTCATGGTCAATGGTCCACACGAATATCGTAAGTCCACACTAATCCATACTCTATTCCTCCATCCTGTGGACCTTAGAATGGTTGTGTCCACTCCACATCTATGTGAAGAGGGGGCTTAGATTCCACATGAATGCTGGATGCAATTCTCCTGTTTTAGTTGTAGGCACTCTTGGCTCCCTGGTGTGGTGGTTGACTTTCTTCACCTCCATGCTGGCTGAGTGGGGTAAGTCCAATAAACCAGAGTGTAGGAGTTGCAAGTCTGTTGAGGCTCAGGGCCTGGCTATCACATAGTCAGTCCAGAGATTCAGATCCCCTGGGTATACACTAAACCCCAGCATCAACTACAGATCCATTAAAAGTAACAGGAGAGGCTTGTGGACAAAGATCACATCTGAGTCCAGCTCCATCACACAGAAACACAAACTCCAAAGTAGGGCCAAATGACATGGCACTGAACTCCATCTGCCATGACCATAGAACCTGTGTATGTCTCTGTAGCCCTCAGAAGAACCAGTACCTGGGGTTGTATCTACTTTATCTGTCTCTGGGACTCTGCTGATAACCTCCTGGCACTTTTTGGAGACTCATAGCTATATAAACTCATTTGTCCTTTCCATTTCCCCATTTTATTCAGGTCAAAAAGCATTTTTAACTCCTGGTATTATATGTAGAGTGAAATATTCTGCTGGTCCGAGTTGACCCTTTTATTCAAGGTCATTTTCTAGTTACATCATCAGCTGGTACTTGGTAGTAATCCATCGGTGCCAGGGAGGCTCATCCCCAGGAGTCCTGTCCCATGCTGAAGGGAAGGCAACACATTTACATGCTGAGTTTGGCTTCAAGACTGGCCACATTTGAGCAATATGGAGGCTCTCAGGAGGCAAATCTTTGGTTTCTTCTCCCTGGGGCCTCATGGGGACACACCTTTTCCACAGACTTGCCCAAAGGCCATTGTCTTGGTTCCACCCTCATCAAGCATCTGGGTGGCAACTGAGATCTGGACCTCACCCTCCAAGAGCATTGGGGTGATTGCCACATTTTACCCAATCTTTGGGTTAGAGTTTTAACCCCTCTAGTACAGTGAAGTGAAGACAACATCTTCCCTAACCTTTGTCATACAGGCCTAACCCTCTCAGAACAAGGAATTGATGACCTGGCCTTCCCTAATCCATAGGGGACAGGCCCACCCCACTCAGACCTATAAATTGGCAACCTTAACCTCCCTAATCCTCAGGGAAGGTGCTCTACCCTCTATGTACCCTGGGGCAGCAAAACACACATCCACTCTTCAACTGCCAGGGCAGACTCACCCTCTCTGTACACACGAATGGGGTTCCTCTCTTGGCCCAAGGTGATGTCTTAATTCCAGATCTCAGCTTCCATGGTTTTCCTCTTAAAGTTGTTTCTCCTTCAGTCTTTCCTTTCCATGTCCCTTTAATTCCAGGCTGACAGCAGTTTTGTTTATATGGCTAAATAAACAAGTTTGTTGATTGAGCATGCAGGAATCAGGGGTCCAAGCCATCAGACATTAAGACTTTCCACAGGTCTTTCCTAGATAACTGCATCTTCGATCCTGATTTACAAGTTCCAAGTTTAGTTAAGTCCTCAAATGGGGCAGTATCATCTGGGAACTTGATTTCCAGATGTTTGGAATTTACAGAATCAGTTTCTGATTTCTTTGTGCCCAAAAATTCAGTCCTCAGCTTATCTTGCTCATCTAGCATTTTGCTATAAGCTGCAAGGAGAAATCAAGCCACTTTTTCTGAATTTACTTCGGAAAGTTTTTTAACTAAGTGTCCAGGCTTACTGTATTAGTCAGTCAAAAGGGTGCTGATGCAAAATACCAGAAATTTGTTGGTTTTTATAAAGGGTATTTATTTGGAGTAGGAGCTTACAGATGCCAGGTCATAAAGCAAAAGTTACTTCTCTCACCAAAGTCCATTTTCATGTGTTGGAGCAAGATGGCTGCCAACATCTGTGAGGGTTCAGGCTTCCTGGGTTCCTCTAGGCTCAGTTCCTCTGTTTTCTCCATAAGGTCAGCTGTAGACTAACAGGCAAATTGCTTTGTCTCTCTCCCTGGGCTCCAGTTTCAGCATCAAACTCCAACATCAAAACTCCAACATTAAAAGCCCTCAACTCTGTCCTTTGCCATGCCTTTTATCTGTGAGTCCTCACTCACCAAGGGGCATGGACTCAATGCCCTAATGATGTGGCCAATCAAAGTCCTAATCATAACTCAGTCACCCCAGGTACAGACCAGATTAGAAACATAATCCAGTATCTATTTTTGGAATTCATAATCATATCAAACTGCTGTGCTCATCATTTTCAATTTCTGCCTTCCATAAAACACCAGGAATTAATCTTGCTAAGTTCTATGTGACTTTAGAATGCAGATTGCCTTTCCTCCAGTTTCCAAAAATAGTTTCATCATTTATTTCTAAGGTCTCATAAAACGTCTCTTTAGAGTCCATATTACTATCAACAGTCTCTTCAGAGCACTGTCGGTCTTTTCTACCAAGCATCTCAAAATTCCTCCAAAAAACATCCCTTACCCATTTGTAAAACTTTTCCAGCATTTTGGTAATTGCAAAAACACTTCCCCACTCTCCAGTACCAAATTCTGTATTAGTCAACCAAAGGCGTGCTGATGCAAAATACCATAAATTGGTTGGTTTTTATAAAGGATATTTATTGGGGGTAGAGGCTTATAGTTACCAGGCCATAAAACACAAACTACCTTCCACGCCAAAGTCTATTACCATGTATTGGGGAAAGATGGCTCCTGACATCTGCAAGGGTTCAGGCTTCCTGTGTTCCTTTCCTCCTGGAGCTTGCCTCTCTCCAGGCTCAGCTGCTCTGCTATGTCCACAAGGTCAACTGTAGATTATCAAGTGAATGGCTCCAACTCTCTCCCTGGGGCTCAATTCTCCCTGGGTTCAGCTGCTCTGCTCTCCCATGAGCTTACTTCCTGGGCTCTAGTTCAACACTCTGAACACTTGTCCTTTGCCATATCTTTTCTCTGTGAGTCCCACCCACCAAGCAGATGGGGATGCAATGTCCTACTGATGTGGCCCAATCAAAACCTTAATCATTATTTAAAAAGTGAAACCTCTGAATCCAATATAATCTAATATGCCCAGAGGGACAGACCAGTTTACAAACATAATCTAATATCTATTTTTGGAATTCATAAACAATATCAAACTGCCATGTCACCAATTTGCTGAAGTCATCTCTTAGTTGTAGTAGCTCTGTTGTGGATTTTTCAGGATTTTCTAAATATAGGATCATATCACCAGTGAATAGTGAAAGTTTTACTTCTCCCTTTCCTATTTGGATGCCTTTCATTTCTTTTTCTAGACTAATTGCTCTAACTAGAACTTCTAGCACAATACTGAACAACAGTGGTGACAGTGGACATCCTAGTCTTGTTTCTGAACTCAGTAGGAAAGCTTTCTAATTTTCAACATTGAGTACATTCTAGCTGTAGGTTTTTTATATAAGCACTTTACAATATTGAGAAAGCTTACTTCTATTCCGATCTTTTGGAGTGTTTTTGTCAAGAAATGATGTTGTATTTTGTCAAATGCCTTTTCTGTTGAACCAACCTTGCATCCTGGGATAAATCCACTTGATCATGGTGTATAATCATCTTAATGTGCTTTGGATTTGGTTTGCAAATATTTTCTTGAGAATTTTTGTATCTTTATTAATTAGAGATATTGATCTATAATTTTCTTTTTTCATAGTGTCTTTCGGTTTTAGTACTAGGATGATGTTGCCTTCATAGAATGAGTTTGGTAGCATTCTTTATGTTCAATATTTTGGAAGAGCTTGAGCAATATTGATATTAGATCATCTTTGATGATAGGTAGAATTTACCTGTGAAGCCATCTGGTCCTGGGCTTTTCATCATTGGGAGGTTTTTTATGACTGTTTCATTCTTTTCACTTGTGACTGGTTTCTTGAAGTCTTCTATTTCTTCTAGGTTCAGTGTGGGTGGTTCTTGTTACTAGGAATGTGTCCTCACCTTCACTGTTCAGTTTTTTTGGCATACAGTTATCCTCTTATGGTCTCTCTTATCTCTGCAGGGTCTGCGGTAATGTCCTCCCTCTCATTACTAATTTTACTTCTGTGTCTTCTCTCTTTTTTTTCTTTCTCAGTCTAGCTAAGTGTTTGTCAATTTTGTTGATCATCTCAATGAACCAACTTTTGCTTTTGCTGATTCTTTTTTTTTTTTTTTCCATATTTCATTTATTTCTGCTCTGATCTTTACAACTTCTTTCTTTTGGCTTGGTTTGGGATTAGTTTTCTATTCTTTTTCTAGTTTCTCCAGATGTGCAGGTAGATCTTCAGTTTTAGCTTTCTTCTTTATTAATGAAAGCATCGAGGGCTATAAATTTCCCTTTCAGCACTGCCTTTGTGGTGTCCCATGGGTTTTGGTATGCCGTCTTCTCATTTTCATTCATCTCAAAATATTTACTGAATTCTCTTGTGATTTCTTCTTTTACCCATTGATTATCTAAGTGTGTGTTGTTTAATCTACATATATTTATGAAATTTCCCTTTTTCTGTTCACTATTGATTTCCAATTTCATTCTGTTAAGATCAGAGAAAATGTTTTGTATAATTTCAATCCTTTTAAATTTATTAAGATCTGTCTTTTGACCAAATATTTGGTCTACCTGGAGAAGGATCCATGAGTGCTTGAAAAGACTATATCCTGCTGTTTGGGGGTATAATGCTCCATAAATGTCTGTTAGGTCTAGTTCACTTATGATATTATTCAAGCTTTCTTTTTATTTATCTTCTATCCAGATGTTCTATCCAATACTGAGAGTGGTGTATTGAAGTCTCCAACTATTATTGTAGAGACATCTTTTTCTCCCTTCAGTTTTGTCAGTGTGTGTCTCATGTTTCTTGGGTGCATCAATATTTATTGTAGTTATTTCCTCCAGGAAAATTGTCCTTTTTATTAATATGTAATGACTTTCTTCATCCCTTATAATGGTTTTGCATTTAAAATTTATATTGTCCAATATTAGAATTGCTACTCCAATTCTTAAAATATTTTTTTAAAGAGCTTTAGATTACTTAAAAGTTACATAAAAAATATAAGGCATTGCCATATGCCCCACCCCACTGCTTTCCCACTTTCCCACATTAACAACATCTTTCATTAATGTTACATTTGTTATAATTGATGAGCACTTATTGAAGCATTGCTACTAACCAGGGAATATAGTTGACATTATTGTTTACACTCGGCCCCACAATTTTATAGGTTTTGACAAAACGTATAACATATAATGACCTGAATCCATTATTGCAATGCCATGTAGGACAATTCCAATGTCCTGAAAATGTCCCCAATTTACATCTCGTCTTCCCTCTCCCTCCCCTTAGAATCTCTAGTGGCCACTGCCTTTATATCAATAATAAGAGTTCTTCCATTGCTAAAATAATAATAAGTCTATATTGGAA
Source organism: Dasypus novemcinctus (assembly GCF_030445035.2). NCBI lineage: Eukaryota > Metazoa > Chordata > Mammalia > Cingulata > Dasypodidae > Dasypus > Dasypus novemcinctus. The sequence goes on from NC_080675.1 coordinate 19,884,011, forward strand.
TAAAAATAAGTCTACTTTAGTTGACTGTCCACTCCCAAATCTTGAAGATTTGGGTATGGTGATGTCCACTTTGTTTCTAATTGAGAGGGTACTTGGATCCCATGGGGGGAGATGGATGGAACTGTCTTGCTTGCAGATGAAGACACTCTCTGTTCCTTGAGATGGGCGTTGTCCATTATCATCTCTTTGTTAGTTGTTCTGGTGAGTCCAATGAACTGACAAGTAGGTGTTGCACTCTGCTGAGATTCAGGGCTCAACTGGCACAACAGACCAAAAAGTTCAGTCTCCACAACATATAATTAACAAATACATTGCTAATTATAGATTTAAATAAAAGGGGCAGAGAAACCACGTGTAGGGAAACTATAAATGAATCTAACACTGTTACCCTGGGGAACATAAATTCCAAAGTAAGGATGCCAAATTCCTGAGCCTGTCTGCCCTGCTTATGGTATCTAAATGTCTCTAGAGCCCTCAGGAGGTTTGCTATTTGAGGCACTGTTTACTGTGGCAGTCAATTAGATCCTGCTGAGACATGGCTAAGTGTAACCTTAGGAAGGAACTCCCGACTCACTGTGAAATCTCTTAGGCACAAAAACTCATTTCTATTTAATATTTCCCCCATTTGGTCAAGGTCTTTTTCCAGATGCATTGCTACTTGGTTCTTGGTAATAATCCCTTGGTGCCATGGACTATTCCAACTCTTTTTTCTTAAAGAATACTTGGGATATCTTTTTCCAACCTTTCACTTTCAACCTCATTGTGTCTTTATGTAGACAGCATAGAGATGTCTCATATTTTTTAATACATTCTAATATTCTCTATCTTTTGACTGGGGAGTTCAAGCCATTAACATTCAATGTTATTGCTCTAAAGACTTTACTTACCTCGACTATTTTATCCTTTGGCTTTCCATTGTCATATCTTCCATTTGTAAAAGTCTACATTTTAAACCTGGGTGGAGAAGACTTTTTTCCAACCATTTATTTAGTTGTTAAAAATAATAAATGAGGATTATTTAAAATTGATAAAAATGTAGTAGAGAGATCCTAAAAAAAACCCACTACATTGTACATGTCCCCTTTGCCTTGTATAATATAGCCAATTGAAATTAAGAATAATTACTATTTAATGAGTGCCTATCATGGGCTAGAAACTGTGTTTTCATATAAAAGACAAGCTTCTAGAAAGATGGAATAGAAGGAAAAGAAGAGACCCAAAGTGATAAAAGGAGACCTCAATTCAGAAGTTTATGCCACTTAATTCAAAGGTATGGAAGGAACCCAAACTAATAAATTTGCTTCACACTCTTCTTCTGTGGCATGTGTTGGAATTTAGCTGGAGAATCAGGTAGAAGTGTTGTACACTCACATATATTCAGGGCTTGGAGGAAATCATACTTGGAAGAGCTGGGGGATTTTTCTCTGTCTGTATTGTAGACATTCCAAATTTTACATTGGGATAAAGAATACATGCACATATGCACATGTACACATATTTATATATATTCTTATATACACAGATATACATACATGCATATATATGTACATATATAGCCATGTATATGTACATATTTGGCCATATGTACACACACACATGTGTTTGTGTTGCACAAAGTTACCTGTATTTGAGTAAGGAGATGATGAGAGGTCAGGAAACATCTTTCTTTAAATTCTTCACATTATTCTGAGGTTCAATAATAGTGAAAAATTGGGATAATCCATGGTGCTCCAAAAGAAAATGAGCCTTGGTAGTTTGGTAGACTGAAGCAGGGACAAATATAAACAGGAAAATGCAGCCCCTGCCTCAGAGGACTCACTTTCCAGGGACTGGGAGAAAGACATAAAAATTACAATAAACTAATGAAACACTGACCTGTCTTATAATTGAATGATGACTGATTGCTATGCTTTCCTGTTTTTGTTTGGAATCAAGTCTTCCTGGCTTAATGTCCACATATGAGGATGGGTTTTGGGCTAGTTCTTTGCCTGATTGACATCTAAACATTATATATCAATAAAAATACTGCTATGATCGATTTTAAAGTGATCGATCTTAACATTCTTGAGTTTTTATACTCCTGTTCATATTAAGAGCCCTTATTTCTAGATTACATAAGAGCACAGTGTGATTTGTAAGAAAAGGCTTCTAGGTGTAATCATTCCCTTGTACTTGTACCCAACACCACAGAGGTCCTCATTTGCAGTTAGACCCAGATGAAAAATGAAGCTCCAGTGGACTATGTGGAACCCCCTTGGCCATATCTAAATGTCACTTCCATCTTCGACATAATTTCTTATTTCTGCCATTGGGCCCTGTCTTCATTTGCCAGGCTGCTAACAAATGCCAGATAGTGGGTTGGCTTAAATAACGGGAATTTATTGACTGATAATTTTTACGCTGGAAGTCCAAATCAAGTTACCCATGGCTTGGGTACTCTGAGTAGGTCTGTTGCATCCTGGTCCTGGCTTCTCGCCATCCTTAGGGTTCCATGGCTTTTCCATCACATAGCCATGTCCTCTCCTTTCTCTTCCAGGTTCCCACTGACTTTCAGCTTCGCCCTGTGGCCTTCTCTGACTCTGGCTCTTGGTTTCTTTCTCTGTACAATGCTCAGTCACCCAGATTAAGACCCATCCTTATTCAGTTGGATTTTAATTTAAATACAGTATTTTCAAAGGATCCTCTTTACGATGGGTTCACACTCACAGAAATGCAGATTAAGAACATGTCTAAATTAAGGAACATGATTCAATTTACTATAGGCTCTTATTATAGTGACCCTATGTCACAATTTGGGGAAAGAAATTACTCCTTGATACTTGATATACAGTTTTAATCACTTATCGATAGGATGGCCACTTAGTTCAGCACTGATTTACTCTACCCTCCCTTCATTTCCCCATTGGTCCCTTCCAGTGTCATCAAAGATATTAAGAAAGGAAGTTTCAGCCTTTAAAAATATTTTGAGTTCCTCAGAGACAGGCAGCAGCTGGCACCAAATAATTGCCACGAAATTTCAGATTTACTTTTCTGGTGGTTGGAAACAGGTTTCCATAAGGAAACTCTTCTGATTGTCGGAAGATTCAACCCCTTTACCCTCCAAAACGTCCAGCATTTCCCACTCTGCGCTAAAGTGCTGTGATATGTGCTTTACATGCATTTAATCCAAACAGCGACTCTGAGTGAAGTTCTACTGTGACCTCTGAGGATTTTCCCAAGGTCATGCAACTGGGAGGAGGTAGAGCAGGTTTGCCTCTGAGCAGCCTGGCCTTCAGTTCTCTTTGTCATGGCAGAAGGGAGGTCAAAGCAGCAGACCAAAGCTTCCTTTTCCACAATGTGATTAAGGACCACAGCTGGGGGAGATCAGGGCTCTCCATTTTAAAACAAGTTTCGAAAGTGCCGTTTGCAGCAATAGCCTTATTCTCCACAAAGCAAGACGTCAGTGGCATCAATATCAAAGTGAGGCGATATGGGGAGGGGAATTATGCACGCTTCCATTTCTGTGGAGTGGAGGAGGCCTCTTCTTCCAATGGCGCTGATTGCCACGCACGCTCTGTCTGCACAGGATAATGGACCCATTATAGTGGCTATCTATTCCTATGACAGCCAGCCAATCATTTCAGGCTAATCGCGGCTCCGGCGGCCCGTCTGTCCACATATCTCTGCCTCCCTTCCCTTCCCCTGTGGGAGAAGGAAGACCTGAGAGAAAGCTGCTGGCCTTTAAGTGTTTGCACAGGATGCCTGAGTGGAGTGAGGCAGTGAGATAAGGGGTATTTCAGGCTATTCCATCTGCTTGTGTGAATAGAATATGATTGATTTAGGAGAAAGAATTTTATTTCCCTGCAGACATATATTTATCATTTGCTTGAATTCCTGGACGCCTTACTCACCATATGTATAGAAGAGCCAGATCTCCTTCAGAGGGGAATAGAAGGGAAAATGGATAAATCTTTAAACCTGGGGGAGGTGGGGATATATATAAATATATTATATAAAGCATTGCTAGATAAAATGTTCCGTGACCTATAAGCTTCGGGATGGGTCAGAGGGATTATACTAGGGCTGACATTTAGAAATGATGAGATCTGTTGGTTGCTACGTTTGCATGAAGCACTCTAAAATACCTTCCAGAATTCCCCTTCCAGGGAACATCTCCACTGAAGTCTTGACTCAATAGCAGGTGCTTTAACCCAAGAGGTAAGAGCTAGAGTTAGAGGGTCACTTCGTGCTGCCTTTTACTGGGTGAGATGACTTAAAGGGACACATTCAATGTAGTTAAGCTCCCAAATTTATGTACTCCTAAAAATGACCGCTTGACAGAGGCTAATATAAATGGAAATGACTTCAGAGGGAGTGGAAAGGAGGGGGAGCAGTAAGTCGTGTACAGGGTGTGAGGAGTGGGCGGAGGAAGAAATAAGAACTTGAATGCAATGAGTTTCTTAATCATTAGCTTTCCCCCCCAAGTCTGGTGTTTAACATTTAGGTGGCTGTGAGAAAATACCCACAGGGGATTGATTTGTTATGTAGGATTTAATAATCTGAGCAATTTTCAAGACTGTCCTGTTACCGTGGTGTAAATTTAGTGTTCTGGTAATATATCTTCTGGGATACAAGCATCTTGGTGGCCATCCTTTGAGCAGTGAATTAAGATGCAGTTTTCAGACAAAGACAATAGTTCTCTTACAGCAATTCGCTCACTTAGAGGCTGAGCATTGGAGCAGAAAATCCAAACATAAGGGCTGGTTTGGGAAGTGTTTCTGTATTTCCATGGGAATATCAGAGAAGCTGACCTTCTGGGAATGCACTGCAAGCCTGTCTCTAGAAGGGCTGGATGGCTGCATAATTTCCCCAGCTGGTTTCTTCCTCAACAGTTCACTGCTCCTTGGTACTGCTGGGAATTGATCATTGAGGACTGATCCATGGTTCATCCCTTTTTGGACACCCAGGAGAGAGCATGGATTCAAAGAGCCTCCTGACATAAGAGGTAAACAGAAGGAGCTGGGATAGAAACTGCAAACTAAGCAGAATAATTGAGTAATCGAGAATCAATAGTCAATCAAGGTGAATGCAACATTATGCATCTAAGACTATGTTTGCAAAACAGGAGTGTCTGCAAAAGTGTTTGAAGGTAAAATGTTCACAGTCCAGTTCATCTGTCTAATCTGTCCCTGACATTTTTTTTGTATTTTGTATTTTTTTGCTAGTTCTTTTTTAAATCTTTTTTTTTAAAAGATATATAGATCACACAAAATGTTACATTAAAAAGTATAAGAGGTTCCCATATACCCCACTGCCTACACTACCCACTCCTCTCACATCAACAACTTCTTTCATCAGTGTGGTACATTCATTGCATTTGATGAATACATTTTGGAGCACTGCTACACAGTATGGATTGTAGTTTACACTCTCTCCCGGTCCACTCAGTGGATTATGGCAAGATATATAATGTCCTGCATTTGACCCTGCAATATCTGAATTCAAATGAATTGTTTTGGATCTTTAACTTGATTTTATTAAAAATTCATGTAATTTTCATATCCTTCAATTCATTCCTTATGATTTCTACTCTGTTCTTTCTCTCTTTGTTTCTAATATATTTACGTTATATTCAGTTTCAGATTGCTCTCTTTTCTCAAGTTAGAGAACTAATTCTTCCCTTTGTTGTTTCTCATGACTTCCTAGTAGTGGTTCATTTCCTCATTGACTATTGGGATCTTTGTGGCCCTGAGTTGTGGAACAATCCCACAGAGATGTGTTGCATTTCCTGTGCTTTTGATTTCTTCGCTTGGGGCTTCCACATCATATAGGGAACATAAATTTGGACCCCCTTACCTATAATTATGCATGGGTGGGACTTCAATTTCTCATGGAATACTTTCTTTAATCCCCTTCCCAGAAAGTCATTAGTGGGTCCAATTCTTTGGGCATCCTTGAATAAGCATATTGGTTTTCGAGTCCTTTTTTTTTTTTTTTTTTTAGTGGAGGCAGCAGCTTTAATAGACTCTAGTTTTAAGGAGTTGTGCAGTAAAAGGTCAACTCAGCAGGCCTGGGTTGCCCAAACCATGCACATTCCAAAGGTCTACAGGACTCTCCCTTGAGGGGCTCTGGGGAGAGAACCTCTGAGCCCTAGGAATGTTCTGCCTGATAAGAATGTCTCTATATCTGAGGTTTGGGGCTATGATGTGTATTTTGTGTTTGCAATGTGAATTATAGTGAATGCCTATTTTTATATGTCTAGGGCTTTGGGCCACATTGTATCAATTTGACCTGGAAGGGATTAGAGACTGAGTAGCTAAGGGGCTCCCTGACTGTGTGGATGGACAACTGAAACCTTGTGCCTGGTCTCTCCTGAACTCTGCCTTTTCCTCCCTCTGCTGATTTTAATCTGTATCCTTTTACTATAATAAACCATAACCATGAAAATGAGAGCTTTTCAGTTCTGTTTGTCTTTCTAGTGAATTCATTGAATCTGAGGGTGGTCTTTGTACCCTGACATAGGAGGGTACTCAGTTCCATATCCATGCTTTGTGCAGGTTTCCTTGGGGTGCATATATAATTGTAGCATTTAATCTAAAGGGTCAATATTCTCCAGACCATTTGGGTGGTTGTATATTTAGTTCTTACATATTCTGTAATCTCTTTCAGGGACTGCTTATTACTCTTATTAGACTATTTAATCCTATCCTTAAACCATGCTGTTTTAGTTTGCCGAAAGGCTGCCAATGCAAAGTACCAGAAATACGTTGGCTTTTGTAAAGGGGATTTATTTGGGATAAAAGTTTACAGGTTATGAAAAGTCCAGATCAGAGTACCATAAGAAGTGCTTTCTCACCAAAGTCAACTACTGTTGATTCTGTTGTCCAGGCTTGTGGCAAAGCAAGTTAGCTGACCATCTCTGCCAAGGTCTCAGCCTTCCCCTCTGAGCTCACAGTCTCCTCTTGAGCTTCTCTGTGTGCCCAGCCTATTTGAACCTCTTGGGGGCTTCTGTTTTCCTGCAGTCCTGTCCCTCACATTGCAGAATCAAATATGCTGACTCCCTTTTCCTCTGTCTGTGGGGCTCAAATATGGCAGCTTCCTTTTCCTGTGGCTCTCTTTCTCTCTGGCTGCCATATACATCCAACTCAGCAACTGTTTCAACCTGAGTCATGACTCACTGATGTAATACAATGAAAAGACCTAAATGTTCTTATCAAGTAATCTAACCAAAGGCCCCTCAACTGAATTTAATGCAATCAAAGGGTATCACATCCAGAGGAATAGACTGGTTTACGAACAATCTTTCTCTTTTTGGGATCCATAAAATAATCTCAAATTGCCAAATATGCTGTTTTAACTGTGGTATCATCATACTATGTATTTTTTAATATATGGTAGGAGAAGTCCCACCACATCCACTATTGCTATTTTAATATTTTTGTTTGTTTATTTTTCTAGTTGAACTTTAGGATCCTTTAATCAAAGGGGAAAAAAGCCAGTAAGTTGTACTTTTTAAAATATATTAAACTTATAGAACAAGTTGGTACTGAATTAGTCTTTTCAACATGTAGTCTTCCTCACTCATTTCATATAACTTATTTTAACCCCCTATTCCATTTACTTATAAAGTTCTTCTTTTGTGTTAGGATTATTTTTACAGATTTTGAATAGTATTTTTGTTATTATTTGAAGAAGTTTTCTCCATCATTTTAGTTGTAGTTTGACCTTTTAAAACCACTATTCAGAGCCTTTAAAACCTAGAAAACAAAACTCAGAGTAGCTAGTGAGACCCTAAAAACTAGTTAAATTAAGTAAATTTGTCATGCTTGTGCTGGTTTGGAGGAAGCAAGTGTTAGGCCCAGATATTATCTGACATTGGTTTCCATGTTTCTTCAGAAATATATCTTATATGCCAGATATATTTGCATCTCTCTAGGCTTGAGTTTGCAGCCCCTGGGTATATCAGATTAATTTGGGTTTCTAAGAAATGATCCTTTCTTGGTCAACATTTGTATTTTTTCTAACAACTATGAGCCTGGCACATATTAGACGCCCAATACATACTTTTCTGTTTGTTTCTGTAAAATTTCGTCATTATTTCTTCCCAATTATCTTTCTTGTCTTGGTAATAATTTTGTGATATAATTTATGGCTCTAGGCTTCAAAGCCTTTGACTTATAAGCTCCCCAAGGGCAGAAAAATGTCTATCTCTCTGTGCATCAGTACCTACCATAGGATTAAACACAGATATTCACTGAACTGATTTGAAGTCAGGATTACAGCACCCTATTGTCTATAGGTATATCTATAAAAATAGAAAGTCATCATGCCCTAAAATCCTCCTTTTAAGCATCTATAATGATTTCGCTACCTAAGTCACTTGAAAATAATCTTGTTCCTCTTATTTTCTCCTTTACAAATCAAAGATTGTCCCTCCCTCAAATTCTTATTATCCAGCCGTGTGATCCTCCTCACCATCCCATTCTGAACCCTCTCTATCATTCCCTATTTTTCAATAGATGAAAAGTTGACATTTGAGCATTTCAATATGGGCCTGACTATTGTGGAATGTGGCAAGAGTATTATTATAAGGAGTGGCTCTCATTTGGAAGTATGCAACAGAAACTAAGTTTAGACTAGCTTGGGGAAATTAGGAAATTTGTTGGAAAACTATTTCAGAAACTCATACAATCTAAGGAAGACTATGAAGAATCACTGATAAGCTTTTCCCACATGAAAAACATTTTTGCTAGCAGCTCCAGACCTCCTTGCTTCTGTCTTTCAGAAGGTGAGGCATCTTTCCCCTGAGATTTGATTCAAACATTTTGGAGGAAGAATTCTGATTGGCTGAACATGTGTCATTTGTCTACACTTGAACCAATCATTCTAGCTAAAGATGTGGAGTACTTTGATCAGGATTGGATCACATATTCCTACCATTGGATATGGTAATTAGAAGAAGAGAGAGAGAGAATGTGATGGGTAGTAAGGGGGAGTAGTTATTACAATTGTGATACAATAGGAGATGTGACATTATGTTGGGGTTTAAATCAGGTCCCCCACAAAAGACACATTCAAGTCTTAATTGACATTCCTGTGGATGTGAACCCATGTGTCACCATGTGACAGAGGACTGCCATCACCAGAATGCTACTGACTATAGGAGAAAGCATGGCCTTGATTTTGAACTTCTAGCCTTCAAAACTGTGAGACAATAAATGCTTGTTGTTGAACCCAAACCATTATTAGGTATTTGTCCTAGCAGTCCTGGCTAAATAAGACATTTACTAATTATTTAGAAGGTCATAGTAGATGTTTTTCTTCACAATGCTATGTTTCTGACTTAATGATCTATGTTTCACAATAAATCTTATCTCCTTCTACATTATAATTTGTCCTAGCCAGTTATTCTATATGTTTTATCAGCAAAGCTTGCTTTGAGTCACTATTGGATTGCATCCTATTCTTTTAAACAGGTTTCTTTTAGCTCATCCAATATTCTTCCAAAGAGAAAATCCCCTAAAACTCTTCCAAGATGAGGATTTGATGGTCACTTAGCATTCCCAAATTCCATGTGTTCATGTTAAATCCATTCTTACTGCCATCGCTTATTGTTTAAATTGGAGAAAGCAGCCTGCCATTTTTCACAAGCACATTTGTGGGTGGGGGACTCAGTTAATACTCTGCTTGCTTATCACATCACTTGATTTATCTGGGGGTAGAGGGAGTGAGGTGGGAGGCTTGACAGGCAGTGATAGCTCAGCCAGTCAGGCTCAAATACCACAGCGTGAGGATAAAACCGTGAGCCAAACAGACTCTCTAAATACCACTGAAAAGCAGGAATAAACCGTGCAGACAGGAATAAGGCTCCCGTCCAAGCATTACAAAACCTCTGTCACACTTGGGCAAACTCAAAACACACACACGTATATGTACGTATCCTCTCCCATTATTACTGGTAACCAGAGAGTCAATGGTATAAGTTTAGCAGACTCAAGTGCTGACAACTTATTTTTACAAGGCAGCCTTGAGAAATCTAATGGATATAAACCAAAAGAGGGGAAAAAAATTGTAAAGGAGGTAAGGGCACATAATTTAATCTTTGCTATTGGCACTCACTGGCTTTTAGGAACTAGCTTTGGGTCTCTCTATGTGAATATGTGTCTATTTTCCACTGTAAGTATTCTGATAAAATGAGATGTCAAAAAAGGGTTGGATATTGTTTTAGTTTCCTAGGCCACTCAAACAAATACCATGAAATGGGTTGGGTTACACAAGGTGAATTTCTTTGCTTATGGTTTTGAGGCTAAATGTAAACCCAAATCAAGGCATCATCAAGGTGATGCTTTCTTCTTGAAGACTGGCATTCTGGAGCTGGCTGCTGATGATACTTGGTTCTTAATTAGTCACAAGGCAAATAGCCATATTTGTCACATAGCATCTCCTGGTATCTCTGTTCTCTTTGGGTCCATTGAATTTCAGCTTCTGGGTGCTCCCTGTGGCTTTCTCTCTGTTTGATTTTCACTCAGCTTAAAAAGGACTCCACTAAAATGGTTAAGACCCAGCTTGATAAAGGTGGGCCACACCTTAACTGAAGCAACCTTATCAAAGTTCCTACTTGCAGGAATGCATTAAATTTAAGAACGTGTTTTAATGGAGTATATATAGCTCCAAACCACCTCACTCCACCATCTGGACCCCCACAAGACATGTTCTTTCTATATGCAAAGTAAATTCATTCTTTTACTTATCCCAAAAATCTTAAGTCCATTCAGAAATAATGCTTAATACAAAGTCTCATCAAAATCGGTTATAGGAGTATTCTATACTGGGTACAATTCTCCATCTGTCAACCACTGAAACCTGGAGAACAAGTTATCTGCTTCAGATATACAATGAAGAGGCAGGTTTAGAGTATACATTCCCATTACCATAGGGAAAAATTGGAAGGAAAACAGGAGTCATGGGTCCTGTTTTAGTTTGTCAAAGGGCTGCCAATGAAAAGCACAAGAAATGGGTTGGCAGTTAAAAAGGGGCTTTGTTTGGAGTAAAAGCTTATGGTTCCGAGGCTGTAAAATGTCCAAATCAAGGCATCATCAGAGGTGCAAGATTACCACTGATCTCTGCCGAGCTCTCTGCCTTCTCCTCTGTTTCCTGGAGGTCAGCTGAGTGTAACCAGGCATGCGGCTTGACTCTTTTCTGGCATCCTCTATCAGTCTTAGCTGCTCTGCTTTCCTCCCAAGTTCAGCTGCAAGTTATCAGGCATATGGGTCTTCATTCCCTAAACCTCAGCCCTTTGAGTCTTTCTGGGGCTTCTCTCCATGCAACTCAGCTGTGGACAAACTAGAGTCCTTTCTCACCTTTCTCACCATGAGGGATCAAATATGGTGGCTCCCTTCTCCTGTGTGTGTGTCTCTGTGTCTTCATTTTTAGAAGACCCAGCAAGAACCTGAGTCACACCTCACTGATGTAATCCAATGAAAAGGTCTCACACCCACAGGAATGGATTAGTTCACAAACATAATTTTTCTCTTTTTGGGATTCACTAAATTCAAACTGCCGCATGTCCCAAACAATTCCAAAACCCAGCAGGGCAAACTCCATTAGATTTCAGGCTCTGAGAGTCATCTAAGAATTGATGTTTTGACCTCTGGACCTGATGGAGCAGCAGCTCTACCCTTTCCAAGGCTTGCCTAGTGGCCATGCTCTTTGTGAATAGTGAGATGAAGGCTCCATGCTCTCCAAATATCAGGATGGTGGCTAGACTCTCTGCAATCCCAGAAGCATAGCCCCACCCTCTCTGACCAGTGGTATGGCAGAACTCTTCCTGAATAATGGGGCTGAAGGCCCACCCTCTCTGAGCACCAGGGCAGACTCACCCCTTCCACATATATGAGTGGGCCTGCTCTCTTGGCCTGAGGAGATATCTTCAGTCAGGCTTCAGCTGTCTTGGGTCTGCCCTTTAAGTACTTCTTCCTTCAATTTGTCCCTCCTCTGTCCCTTTCAGTCAAGGCTGGCAGTGGTTCCATTCGGGCAAATTATGCACAAAACTTGTCAGTTGTACATGTAGTTCACAGCGGTCCAATCCATCAGACAGAAGGACTTTCATAGATTTTTCCTGCATAACTACATTTCCAATACTGACTTTCCCTGAAATGGCTGACTGATTCCATGTTCAGTTAAACTCTCACTTGAAGCACTATTATCTGGGGACTCACTTTCTGGAATCTTAGAATTTTCCAAACCATCATTTTCTGCGTTCTTTGTGCCCAGAAACTCAGTTCTCAGCTTATCCTTTTCCTCTTGCATTTTACTAGAAGATGCAAGGAGAAGCCAGGCTGCACTTTCCACATGTAGCTCGGTTATCTCCTCAGCTAAACATCCAAGTTCATTGCTGTCAAGTTCTGCCTTCCATCCAACATCAGAACTCAATTTTGCCAAGTTCTCTGCCACTTTAAAACAGTATCACCTTTCCTCCAGTTTCCAATAACACAGTCATCATTTCTTTCTGAGGCCTCATTGGAAGTACCTTTAGCATCCATATTTCTACCAACAGTCTCTTCAAAACAATCTAAGTTTTTCTGTCAAACACCTCAGAATTCTTCCAGCCTCTACCCATTATCCAATTCCAAAGTGTTTCCATAGTTTTGGTATTTGCAATAGTAGCACCCCACTCTCAGTACCAAAATCTGCTTTAGTTTCCTAGGCTGCTCAAGCAAAACAATGGAAATTTATTAGCTTTTGAGGCTAAAAGTAAGTCCAAATCAAGACATCAGTAAAGTGATGTTTTCTTTCTGAAGTCTGCAGTGTTTTGGGGCTGGCCACTGGCAATTCTTGACTCTTCTGTCTCATAGTAAGGCACATAGCAACATCTCCTGGTCTCTCCCTTCTCTTCTGGATTCTGTTGATGTAGCTTCTTGCTTTCTGTAGCTTTTTCTCCATCTGATTGCATTTCACTCTGCTTATAAAAAATGCCATTAAATGGATTTAGACCCAGCCTGATTGAGGTGGGCCTCACCTTGACTGAAGTAACCTCAACAAAAGGTTCTACTTAGAATGGGTTCACACACAGAGCAATGGATTAAATTTAAGGACATGGTTTTCAGAGCATGTACAGCTTGAAACCACCAGAGATATGGGACCTAAAGGAATACTGCAGTTCTATGTGTGGGCAGGGTGTGGATTATAAAGTGATAATCTTGGGGAGCAGAGGGGAAAGCAGTGTTGTTGGGAAAAGCAAGGCTGTTGTTTTCCTGGGAGGTCACTTCTTTCTGAGGAGAGAGGCTGCATTTGCTCATGTCTTGGAGCATGAACTTCCGGACTGCCTGACAAGACTAATTGAGTGAGCTAGTTTAAGATTTTCCCTGCCAACTGCAAAAACAATAACTTGTTTTGGGTTCACATGGCAGCCCAGCAGTGTGGGAAGAGCATGGAATTTGGAGTCAAAATAAATCAAGTCCTTTTTTTTTGTTTCTTTTTGGTTACATGATTTAAACTTCCTTCATCTGTGGGTATAATAACTTCTTCATAAGATTTCTATAAGAATCCAATGTAGCAGTATACAAGATGTCATCTTTTAAGATGTAGAATGATTTACAAATGCAAGTATTATTATTATTTATGGCTTTTCATTATCTCATAGTTTCAGCAACAACTTCAGTTAGAGTTCTGCCAGATTTCTTACCTCTTTTCCCACTGGATTAATTTTTTCCCCCCATATTACACCTAAAATCTTCTAGAATTATATAGGAGAGCATTCCAGAATGTGAGAATGGACAAATGCCCTAAAGGGCTGAGGTGAGGAGAAAGTAGCTTGCACACATTGAACTAGAATTTGTTGGTTTTATACTAGTTGTTCTCAACAAGGGGTGATCTTGAACCTCCCTGCCACCACCAAGGCATAATCGGCAATGTCTGGAGAGATTTTGGTTGTCACCACTGAGATGATGCTATCGGGATCTAATGAGTAGGTGTACTGCTAAACATCCTACAACATCCTACAACAATAGGACCGCTCCTCCCCATAAAACAGAATTCTCTGGTCTGAAATGTCAGTAGTGCCAAGGTTGAGAAACACTGGATATTTGGAAAGAGACAGATAATCATGGATTTCCCCTACCCTGGAAGTTCTGAATCTTTGGTTGTTTTATTTTCTCCTCACAACACTACTGAGAGATAGAGGACATTTCTGTTTTACTGATGAGGCAACTTTGGCTTGAAGAGGTTAAGTAACTGTCAGAAAAAGTGTTCACTTTTCCTTTTTCATGAAGTATAGCAAAGAGGTTATTGAGTTTTTACTGAAAGGCTTACTCTGGGCAGCTGTGTGTCAGCACTAGCATTTCTGGAGGAAATTCAAGTCCTCTCTCTATAGAGCTGTCAAGTCATGACTCGTCCTTAAGGGTGGGCCAAAAGTTCCCCTATAGTTTTTCAATTATGTGAGAACAACAGTTAAGGAGTTATTGATCTCCAGGGGGCATGCTGGCAGGGGGATGGAAGCATTAGCTAAGAAATAAGACAACTGTGGTCATTGGTAATTTTTCCCATTTGTACAAATATCTTTCCTTTTGAATCTCTCTGCCGTGTAACTTTTTCCGATTGTCCTTTTCAGGTTCTGGACCCTTGGCTCCAGGGGCACTTAGATAACTTGTTTACACTTTGCAATCTATGCTCATTTATGTATTGCTTTGTAAGGATTTTCAGTTTTATTCATGCTTATTTTGTATTTTCAACCTGATTATAAGCATTTTTCTGAGCTGACGACTAATAAATGCTACCGATTAACAAACATTCTGTTGCTAAAGAGATTCATACTCCATTTACTTCATTCATTCATCTACTCTACTTATCCCCAAATCATTTATCAAATATTTACTCTATATCAAATATTGTGCAAAGGGGATAGATAAATGAAACTATTGAACATTGGGAAACCAAAGATACTTAAAATAATGCAAATGAATCATGTGGCACAGTTCTTAAAGCACCAAGGGATGATCTTGGTGCTTAATAAATATGAGAAATTATTATTACTATTCTTCCCAAAACATAGATGAGTATTTTGTAAGTAGAAGGTGCTTTGCACAAGTTGTGTGACTGAAGGAGTCTATAGACCCAAAATGTGCAGCCAGGAGTTTAGGTTAACTAATATTTTTACAGATGCATTCTTTATCCAGCTGGGTGGCTCTGGGAATATTTGACAAGGAAATACATTTTTATGAGTGAAGTAAACCACCGGTTCTGCACAGAGAGTAAGAGTCAGATTCCTACATACTTCTCAGCTCTCAGTGTAAAAGGCATTTAATTTCTTTGGAAATCTGTCGGGTGCTCTTTACCCAGGCTGATTCCTTTGCAGGATTCTGGAGAGTAAGATTTACAGTACATTTTGTCTGAGAATACCCTTGTAATAAAAATAGCTCTAACTATGTAGAGAAGGGTCAGGGAAGCCCAGTAAACAAGTCTAAAATGTCAAAACCTGTAGTAAAAGCAATAAATGGGTAAAGTTGGAAGAAAAAGATTGTTTTCCATGACATCCATCTGAGATGTGTTTACTTCAGAGCTTATCATGAATGTTGAGGGTTGAAGGAGGACAAAATGTAAGACTCCAGCTCTCCCTGACAGGGTGTTCTATGTGGTAGCATCACTCCATATTGAGCAAGAAGGAAGTCAATTGCCGGGATGACACAGCACCCTATTCCCTGTAAAATGGAAGTAAGTCATGGCCTCAATCAAATTACTGAATGGATGCTCAAGTCAAATGATATGCTCATTGTGAAAATGCTATGACTCCTGAATTGATACTGAGTTTGAGTTATTTTTCCAGTTTGAAACTCATATTTCCAGGCTTGGCTCAACCTGACATGACAAATATTTCCCCAAAAAGAACTTCCCTTCCGAACTCTACTTCAATTTTTACATATTCTATTAAAGGATCTTGCAGAGTCTTTCTTTCCAGAAGGCTGAATCCTTTTCTCCATCACGCAGCATGTCCTGTCTCCTGTTTCTTGGTCTGTTCATAGTACCTGACATTTAGTAGGGACACCTCTACCTTTGTTGAGTAAACCAATGGATGCATCCAATTTGTTCCCAACTACTTTCAATTTGAGCACAACAAGATCTACTTAGCTTCTTTTGCTTTCCCACTGCTGCTTCAGTGATTCAAGACATCATCATGCTCCAACTGTTCTTGATAATTGCAACAATCTCCTAACTGGTCTTCCTGTCACCACTAGTGTCTCCCCATCTCTGTCTGTCCTCCCCATTCTTCTAAGTAACCATCTACAAAATAATGTACCCATGTTCCTCATTTGCTCAAAGAATCCCATGGCCACTATTTAGCTGTAGGTCAAGCATAAAACTCTCACTGTGCCATACAGAGCCTACACTGTGTATGGAAGATAAGACTGACTTGGGCTCTTCTACTTCCCTACCCCAACAATCTACCTCTACTCCACCTGCATTTGTCTTCTTGCCCCCCATATCCAATTTCAGGCCGTTGATATCTGTAAACACTCCTACTCTATTTAAAATTTTCTTCATTTTCTTCTCTATTTGGCAAACTCCTACCAATTCCTCAAGGTCCATTTCAAATATTATGCCTCTCTTGAACGGACTAGCTACTTTTTTCTTTGGTTTACTATAACATTTTCTTTACATCTCTAATGAAAGTGCTTACATTTATTCGATTTTTTTCAAAATACATGAAATCTCATATACATGACTCCATTATTTACTAAATTTTTTGGCCTTGGACAAATTGTCTATCTTCTCTGTGCCTCAGTTTCCACATTTGTAAAAGGAGGATAGTAGTAGTAAGCACCTCATAAGAAATACCGAGGTTTAAATAATACAGATATAATGCTTAGAAGAGGCCTTAGTTAGCACTCAGTAAGTGCAAGCTATTATTCTTCTTTTATTTAATCCTCATACCAGCACTCTAAGGCAGGTATTACTAATTTTACACTATAGATGCAGATGTTGAGGTCCAGAGAAGCTAAAGAACTTGATCAAAGAATATATAACTGTTAAGTAGCAGAGCCAAGGTTTGAAGCCAAGTGTAACAGATTCTAGAATCTTAGCTTCCAACCAGCATAAGGTACTGCCACTCCACACTTAGCACATTATAGTTTGAGTAGAGTTATTTGTTTAAATATCTGCCTTTCTTACTGGGCTGAACAGTTAGGGAGAGCTTGTTTTTGTAATCAGTATCTGGCACAGCATCCACACACAGGAGGTAAACAACAAGTGAATGTGTGAATAAGCATCATTACTATGTATTTGGGAGTACATTTGAGTTGTTTCAGCTCCACCATGCACATTCTAAGTGAGAGTTGGACCACAAGGTCCCAGGCCCCTGTTCTTCTTCCCCTGTTTTTCTGGTAGCTGCTTTCAGAAACAGCAGTGAGGAGTTGTATGTGTGATTTTTAGTCCATAACTCCAGACTGCAAGAAGTGTCCTAGTCTTTTACTTCTCTAAATCCCTCACTCACCTGGGTTGTTGGGAAATTCAATCTCGGTCATAATTGGGAATCCTTTCCCTTCTCTGTGGGATCTATAATAATCTCAGTTTATAAGGTGTGGAGAACAGGAAGAAGGACTGCCTTCCTTTGTCTAGGCTGCTCTTCATTTTTGCTCCTACTCCTTGCATTTCCAGCTACTGCTTTTGACTGCTAACCCTACCCAGAGATGCTCAGCAGTCAACCCTGTTGTCTTCACACTTGAACAAGGAGATGTCTCCTTTGACCCTTCAGGCCCTGTCCTTGCAAGCATCTCAAAGTCACCTCCAGGAGGGCTGTGATAAGACATGAAAGAAAGGCTGGGGTCTCCAGCTGTCATGGAACTATCCCATCTCTACTCCTACTGCTAGTCTGAGTGTACTTTATCCCTCCAGCTGGTCTAGAAGCTTCCTCTTCTCTTATCAAATCACTTCCTTTGCTCATCCCCTCCTAGCCACTTCAGGGTGACTCAGCACAATCAATCCCCTACTAAAGCATTTTAGAAACCCA
Source organism: Dasypus novemcinctus (assembly GCF_030445035.2). Classification (NCBI taxonomy): domain Eukaryota; kingdom Metazoa; phylum Chordata; class Mammalia; order Cingulata; family Dasypodidae; genus Dasypus; species Dasypus novemcinctus. The sequence goes on from NC_080675.1 coordinate 19,901,991, forward strand.
CCCACTACTGGCATCTCTTTTTTGAAATGTGGTGGCAGAAAGAGAGGCTAATATTGGTTAGTATTTAACTTAGTAAGGGTTATACAGGTACATGTTTTGCTGTGGGCAGAGCAGGCAACATTCAGGAGCAGAGATGGTGGTGAGAAAGGGTAAGGAAGCCAATCCTAACCAGACTCTATGAATCTTTGTCTCTCTCTAAGTCTTCATTGCCATCTCAGTTTCTCATTTCCACATGATTATCTTCTTCATTTTGCAGAACTTAGGTGTGACTTTTCTTAGACTCTTGTGCAAAACCAGGCCTGAATCCTATTTCCTCACCTCCGAAGGGCTTATTGAAGAGAGTAAATCATTTTTGTCGGCATGTTACCTTTGAGTTTTCTTTTGAAATCCCATGTGTAATTTGCAGACTTCACCTGAGCAAAAGAAGCCTCTGGCAGTTCTTATTTGGCAGCCACCTTGCAGTACTTCTGTATTGGAATACAGCAAATAATTTAATTTTATCTCTTTCTGTAGGTTGCTTTTAAGTTTTCTGCCAAAGGCACATGTTGCTGTAGGTGAATTTTGCAGGGTTTAGCAGACCTGTTCATTTTTCATTTTATTCACTTCAGACTCCAGATGGTATAAACACATTTTTAATATTTGGTACCTAAATAATGAGGCTATGGCTGCATCCAGTAGGCCAGAGTCTTCTCATTTTATCCCTTGTAAAGAGGACAGATGATATTAATGAGGGGGTTTCCTCTAAATCAGAGGGGATACCCTCACTATTCAAGAACGTTTTCATGTTGAGAGGAAGATTTCAGCTTTAATATATTTTGGGCTGTTAAACTTCTAGTATAAATGACTCCCTTAGAAAAAGCCTCAAAGAAAATTATCTTCAGGAAAATAAAAATCTTGGAGGTGATGGAGGAAGAAGTCACCTACTTGAGCATCTAGCCTACTTCATAGGTGTTCAGGGCCATCTCCAAATGCCCATGGGCTCCAGGCTGAACTTACAGCAAAACAGAAAACCCTTGATAAGGACCAAGCCTTCAAGGTTGCCAAGGTTAGTTGCTTTGGTGCTTAGAGGATGCTGACTACCCCAATAATGACATCTCACCTAATGAAACTGCCAATAAGAAGGCAGAACCTCTGAGGATAGGCTGACTAATCAGAGAGAGTGTGGGATAGGATGTCTGCCTTCACTGTGTCATTTTCAGTTTGCTACTGGTATGAGTCACCAGTGAGTGCAGCTCTGTGAAGTTAACCAGAAATGGTTTAGCTGGGATTTGGGTCAGTCCTGGTGGGAACTCACCTTACTAAACATGGGTTAAGTGCCAGAAACTGTGCTACTCACTTTATAGGCACTAATTCTTTTAAATGAGTTAGCACATGCTAAGTGCTTAGTATAGCGTTTGGCACAAAATAAACTCCTAGGGAATGCAGCTATTATTATTATTATTATTCATAACAGATCAGCTTTACTATCCCTCCTTAGCTACTGGGAAACCTGAAGTTCAGAGGGGTTTAAACTTGCTGCACTTGAAAAACAAAAATGGGGGCATGTCAAAGGATCACAGCAACCAATTGGAAAGTGCTCCCAATGGCCAAAGCTGGGACAATTTTGAACAATAAAAGTAAATAACAGTATTGTATTTAACCTAAAGTATAAAGTAGATATCTATGAGTCCATACCGATATCAATTAATGATTGAATAAAGACAAATCTTGTATACAGAAGCAATAATGCAAATAGTGTATGTATGTATGCTGCTCCCCAGAAGCTGGAGCTAAACTCCCCTCTCCCACCCCACCTCCACCCTGACTGTGGGCTGCACTGAACGACTTGCCACCAAAGATAGAAAGGGGGAAAATAGCCTCACAGTGGAGAAATCTGGCAAATGAGACCTTGGCCAGGTTTTCAAGATTTTAACCTCATCCTTGATAAATCATGTTCTCTCATGTCCTTGATAGGCTGTGATGTAATGAAGATGGCACTTTGTTTCTGGGTCTTCCTTCTCCAAACCTATATCTTTAGCATAATCATGAGAAGAATATCAGACATGTCCAAATGAAGAGGCATTCTGCCAGGACTCCTCCCAGCTGTCAAGGGTCATCAGAAACAAGGAAAGTCAGAGAAACTGCCACAGATCAATGAGGGTTAGGGAGATATGATGACTAATTGTACAATATGGTATACTAGGTAGGATCCTGGTACAGAAGAAGGACAGAGAAAACTAGTGAAACTTGAATAAAGAGTGGAATTTAGTTAATAGTAACATACCAATGTTGGTTCTTTAGTTGTAACAAAAGCACCATGGTAATGTAAGGCATTAAATATAGGGAAAATGGAGTATGGGGTATATGCAAAGTCTGTACGATCTCTTCAACTTTTCTGTGATCTAAAACTCTTATACAATAAGAAGTATTTAGAAAAAAAAAAAAAAGAAAGAAAAAAGAAAAAAAAAAAAAACTTGCTGCAGGTGCCAGAATTTAAATCTAAGTCTTTGTATTCACAACCCAAATACTTTCTACAGTTTATTGACTTGTGTTTAATGAAATTCCATTTAAAATGTATTTGGGTGTTAACCTATAATTTTCAAAAAGGCAAAAGCATGACTCTCATGCAAATGTAAAATGAATACATGTCAAGGATTTTATTCAACACGTTTAATTAATGTGCAAACCAATAAGATGTTCAAATTGGTCCAAAGAGCATTTGAGAAGCTAGGTATATATAGGCATCTAAGAAGAAAAAGTTAGCATAAGACTGCTGGGTAAGAGATAAAACTGATTAATATCTCACTGGGCAATAAACACTAACCATGGGGTTTTCCATTTCACTGACCAGAAATTAATTGTATCTCTATCTGCAAAAATCTACAAATTAACTTCTGCCCCTCCAAAGCAGTAAAACTAAACCAGTCAATACAAAGTGAAGCCCAGGATTGCACGGAAACAACACCCAGTAATCTCTTTTGCTTTTAATCAAGTTCGGGGTATTTCACTGATAGTCCGTCCATTGTCCCCGGTGATCATGAATAATCTTCAAAGATTATTTTTGATCCCACAGAAAGGCTGGTCTCTTTATGTTTGACATGCTGATTTACAAAGATATGGCAAGAGTGTTAATTAACTATATACCTTGTTGCATTTGCTTTGTAAATCAAGAGCTACATGGTACTGAGCATGTACTTATGCCCGAGAATTAACTCTGACTGGAAATTTTCATTAGGAACCTCAGGTTGGACTTTTAAAGGACTGTGTTATTTTTCTTCTACTGAAAGTCTAGGAAATCAATCCTGAGACACTTCACCAGATTTCATCTGCAGTTATAAATTTGGGTGAATTTCTCTCTTTCTGAAGTCTACCAAATTTGCTAATGTCCCTTAAAAAATACCAGAAAGTAACCTCCCTCACCCACTTTGGGCCTGGAGTCCTCTAAGCAGTTTCTGATTCAATTATTTGGGAAGACTGAGCAGGGACTCCCTCCTCTGTCTGCTTGTTATGTCTGCTTTTTGTGTCAGCATGTTGTGTCTGTACATTGTCTGCTTGTTGTGTCCACTCATCTTGTTTTAGGAGGCATCAGGAACTGAACCCAGTACTTCCCATGGGGGAGGCAGGTGCCCAACTGCTGCTTAAGCCATATCTGCTCCCAAAGTCTTAATTTTGTAATTCTTATGGATCAATGAAAGTCAAATACCATTTAAAATATTTCATTTTGTTTTCTAGTACAGAGTTTACTAAACTGAGGGTTAGAGATAGTTTAAGAAATAGGAGAAAGGGCTTCCTCATATATCCATAGAACCCAAATTGAGGCAAAACAAAGCTGGCTTGTGCTGCTTTATTGTCACTTGGATTTCTTCCAAACATTTTAATGCCCCATGGTAGCTCTCTACTGCACTCCAGGGACACCATTCATGTCGATGCCCCCTGGGGCAGTTGATACAATCAGATTAGTGAGTTTAACGGGAATCCTTTGACTCCTTCATGGAACTAACAGGGGAAGGAGAGTGAAAGCAAATATCTCAAAACTCTAAAAAGTTCATTGAAGAATATATTGGTCAGCCAAAGGGGTGGCGATGCAAAGTACCAGAAATCTGTTGACTTTTATAATAAGTATATATTTGGGGTAAAAACTTAGAGTTACAAGGCCCTAAAGAGTCCAACTCAAGGTTACTTTCTCACCAAAGTCACTTGCCACGTGTTGACACAAGATGGTTGCTGGTCTCTGCGAAGGTTCAGCCTGCCCCTCTGGGCTTCCTCTCTCTCAGCTGCAAGTTGGCACAGGGCTCGTCTCTCAGGGCTTCCTCTCTCTCCTGGCATAGGGCTCATTTCTTTCTGGGCTCCCTGTATGTCTTGGCTCACTTCCCAAGGTCAGCTGTAAGCTATCAGGCAAAGGGTCATCCTACCCATGGCCCCCCAGGATCAAAAATAACAAAGCTCTCTCTTTCCCATGTGTATATCTTGGGTGAGTTTCCATTTTATATCAGACCCACCAAGGGGGTGGGACTCAACCTGAGTCATGCCCTACTGACATCTGACGTGGTTGAATCAAAGAAGGCCCTCAAAGTAATCTTATCAAGTAATCGAATCAAGGGCCCCTCAACTGAATCCAATGTATTCAAAGGGTAGCACACCCAGAGGAATGGATTAATTTACAAACGTAATCTTTCTCTTTTGGGAATTCACAAAGAATAATCTCACACTGTCATAAGGGGCATGGAACACAAGACAGGTTGCACTTCATGTTTGTGCCTGTGTAATAAAAAAATATCCATGAAAAGGTATTTTTCACAATTTTTAAAGAGAGCTTCATGTTCTTCTGCTGTTAAGGCTGCAGCATCTTATGGAAAGATGAGCTCCAGAAAAATCCACTCAACTCATCTTAGCCAAGGCATTGCCAAAGTGGGCTCCCTGTAAGCCTGACGTGTGTGTTGAGCATGCAAGTGATTGTTACAGACCCAGGTCATGTTCACGTACTTGCTCATATTTATGCCATTCTTCCTTACCCCAGAGCACATGGGAAACCATGATGCCAGCTAGAAGGCCCTATGATGGAGGGAAGCAGTGCAGAAATAAAAGGTCAGTGGGAGTTGCTATGACAACAATCTCCTAAGCACAAAAAATTTGTGCAAAACTACTACTACTACTATATTCAGTATAGTGAATACTGAAAAAGACAAATGACCACATGCCTAATGGCAGAAGGATATTTTTATCTGTTTATTTCCTTTGGATTTTCAAGGTTCAAAATTTAAGCCATATTCATTTCCTAAGCTATTTAATTAATTATTGTGCTTACTCTAAAACATATTTAAATATTATTTAAATTTAAAAATGCTTTTGGAGAAAAAAAATAAGGACATATTGACAGAAAATCAACTGTCATGTAGAATTTACTAAAGTAGATGCTGATGCATCCCAATGGCCCATCAATGGGCAATGTGGCCGCCTCAAAATCACAGCCAAGATGGCATTTTGTAGGCATCGTGGCTGCCTATACAGAATTCATTCAAATTCACCAGGTTTTGACATTTACTTTGTACCGATTTTTCTGAACTATTTACTTTGCCTTTAGTATTTAGAATTGTCTCAAACTACTTTTATTGTAGGATGCTATTTAGTATGCAGTATTCACTGAAATTCAGTACTGATGTTTGTTTTTACAGATCTATATAGTCTGAAGCTTCATTTGCTAATACATATGTTGTTTTGGTTGCCTGATCCATATCAGTGTTCACAAATACCAACGAATTTCTTTTTAGCTATGCGATTTTATCTCTTTTATTTTAAGATATGGAAGAAATCCTATTGGATTCTAGTACATAGTATTCTGTAGTTAAATGAACAAAACTCTCTTGTCCCCCCAAAATCTTAGAAAATCAGCATGTCTCATATACCTGTGTCTTATACAATGTTGATATACAAAATATTTGAAGGTGAGGTTTCCTACTTGTTTACCACTATAAAAAATTAATAAATCAAAAGGAACCTCAATAGCTCTTAAAACTTGTCTCTCCCATGGTATCTTTGGCATAGTTAATAAGAATAACAGACATCTCTGAAACTCATTTTAATCCCTGGTGAGAAAATGTCTCTTCATATCTGAGAATTATTCTACTATCCCCAAGAAAGAGCTGCACCATTGGTTTTTGCCTGGAAACCCCTCAGCACCTGGCTTTCACCTCTCACATCTGAGAAGGACATATGATAAACCCTTTCACCCCCTTGCCAAGCTGGCCAGCCAGTCAATCTCTCTGTTGGTTCCACTCTAATTAAACATGGATTTTATGTAAACCGCAACCCAGGCTTTTTATGAATTCAGAATATGCTAGCTTCATTATTCTTGTCAGGTGGCAAAACTAGACCATGACAGATGAGTTTCTGAGCATTTGCTGATCATTCATCTACAAAACATAATAGTTTGATTCTTTCACTTAGGGCTATTTACAGAATCAGAAATTGATTAATTGAACGCCGGAGCTGGGTAAATTCTCATTCTCTCTGTCTCTCTCCTGAATCCAGTCTTGATGTATCTCAAGGAAATCATCATTTATAATACATTAGCAAAGGAGGAATACTGTGACTCATTCCCTCTAGAGAAATTATGTGATTCCATTAATCTCAAATAAGTGTACAAGTATTTCTTTAACTCTATTTTATCTTTGTTAATCATACACTTATATAATAGTAGAGATTGTACAGATGTGTTCATACTTAAAAATATTGTCAAACACTGTGGTGACAATAATAGCAACAATGATGATGATAAAATAATGTGCATTTATTAAATATATTTATTTAATATTAACATTTAATAAGTATTGTTATTTTAAATCCTAACAACTCTGAGAAATGGGGCTTCTTATGCCCATTTTGCAAATGAATAAACTGATCACAGAGAGATTAAGTGATTATCCATGTCAAGACACTAATAAGCGACAGTGCCAGGATTTAAACCCAAATACAATTAGCTCCAAAGCCTGTGCTCCATTATGCTACTATGCATGCATAAAATTAGACAACCATGCAGAGGTGGCCTGATGAAGAAAGCAGATAGGCAAGCCTATTTTATTAAATGTGTTTGGATCCCTACTAATTTCAAAGATACCTTTTGAGTCAACATCATTCCTCACTACCACATTTATGGGGAACAACAAATGCTCCCATTCTTGAACCACTTCTGCCTCACCCTAGTGAACTCCAAGTTCCAGAGGCTAGAAATGCCAGGTGGGAAGCCATGATTTTGAGAGCTGTAGTCTTAGTCCTATACTCTGCTCTGTAAAATAAGAGTGTGGACTTAAGTCAGCTCTTCCTGCTCTTACTTCTACCCATGCTTATTGGGCTCTTATTAACCAATATAAATGTCTTCTAACTCAACGAAGGTTCTTTAGAGAGTACAACCCAGTCCTCTCCATGGCTCATAAAATATCACTTTTACATAGACCCAGCCTTTCAGTAAAATGGTCTGCAGCCTATCTGTCACAAGCCATTCCTCATACTTGTAAATGGTTGCTCATAGAACTGGGAAACCTCAAGGATGCTGGCAGGTCTTTTTTCTCCTTCATTCATTAACACAATACACAGCAAGGGGTAGTAGCCCATGAAGAGCAAGGCAGTGTGAAAACCAAGAAAAGAGTTTCTTAAGAATTTCTTGCCCAAGGAGTCAGTGTTTCCTTCTATGGGGCTGACTGGTGCACACTACAGACCTTGTCCAAATACCTATTCCAAGGAGACAGCATGGTGTGGAAGAAACCTGCCCCCCCATTCCCCACCCAGTGAGACTGACTAGGCTTGTGACCTGGGGTCCATTGCCCTACCTCTCTGAGCCTCAGTTTCCTTATCTATTAATCAGGTTTAGGACAGACTATCTTGGCTACCTCCCAGGAGATTCTGAGGTTGTGGCATGTGATCTGCTGTGAGATGATGGTGGCATCCCACTAGAGACCAGAGTACAGGCAAGAGATATTTTATTTATGAAAATGTAAGGTTACTTAGCAGATTTTTTCAGAACTGTTGACATTTCAGACTCTGAACTTTCTCATGTTTATGTATAAGTTCTATGAAATCCACATTGTGGCCATCTGCCTGTGCAGCCTATCTTCTGGTTAAGAGATTGGGCCAAATTTTTATCCTCTGTAGCTCAGTGGTATATTTAGCATTGAGATAAGTGTGGCTTTATCAAGCTTCCAGAAAGGAAGCAATGCCACCGTTTAATTTAGCATTTAATTACATAATATCCTGCCTCACTGACAAGTTGCTGGGTTCTGCCGAAGTAAACTGAGTGGAAAATATCTGTTGCTGTTTTCCCTTGAGTTTAGAAGTTTATTTCCTTCTGAGTTGTTCCATTTAGCATCAGTCTAGCCACCCGGATTTGAAGGGGACATAGTCTGAAAAATATAAATATAAGCCAGGGACCCTTAAGACCCAGGTATTGACTTTCCTATATGATAATACAGGTATTAATATACAGGAAAGTCAATACCTGGGTCTTAAGGGTCCCTGGCTTATGTTTATTCCACTGCCTCTTTGGTTGGGCCGGTTTCTTTGGTTCCCCAACTGTATTACTTCCCCATTACTGCTGTAACAAATTAGTACAAACTTAGAGTCTTAAAACAGTGTACATTTCTTGTTTTACAGTTATGGAGGTCATATAGCCACAAGGATAGCTATTATTAAAAACAAAAATCCCAGAAAACAAGAAGTGTAGGAGAGGACACAGAAAATTAGGAATTCTAGTGCACTGTTGGTGAGAATGTAAAATAGTGCCACCACTGTGGAAAACAATATGGTGGTTCCTCAGAAAGTTAAATATAGAGCTACCATATGACCTACTAATTCTACTTCTAGGAATACCTAAAGAAAGTGAAAATAGGCTCTCAAACAGATGCTTGTAAACCAGTGTTTATAGCAACATTATTCACAGCAGCCAAAAGGTGGAAACAATCCAAGTGTCCACAATAAATGACTGGATGAACAAAATGTGGTACATATACACAATGGAGTATTATTTGGCTATAAGAAAGAAAGTAAGTAAGACATACTGCAGCACAGGAAAACCATGAAAGCATTATGCTCAGTGAAATAAATAAGGCACATTAGGACAAATATTGTATGGCATTGAGACATGACTAGAAATAGCAAATTTGCAGAGATAGAAAGTAGATTAGAGGTTACCAGAAGATGGAAGGAGGTGGGCAGGGGGAAATTTATGTTTGGAAAAAAATTAAAGGTATATATCTTCCCTAAAATTACTGCTAATTTTACTTTTTTTTTTTTTTTTTTGCCTGATATGTCTCCTTTTTTTACCATACTCCTTGAATGAATAGTCCACAATTGCCATTTCTCTACTTTGCTCCTGGGTTCCCTGCAATTTGTTTTACGTAAAAAGTTCCTACCTGACTTGCCTTCTTTGTAGCATTTCACCATGTTGGCCTTGCCTTCCATCCTGGAACTTTCCCTCTTTGCATTTTCAAGACACTGTAATCTTTTGTTTCTTCTCCTACTGATTAGTCAATTCCATGGTTGGTTTTCTCTTGTTTTATGGATTTATTTTCTATTTCCCTTTATGATTTCACTATCCCCTATGAATGCAGCCATCACCTCAATTTTGATAACTCCCCAAATTTGATTTACAGCCCCAATCTTGAGTTCTGGATCCCACTTTCTTGTTATATATCTTCCCAGAAATTCCTGCCAAACTCAAATACAGTGTGTACAAATGTGAGCTCATTCATTCAGCAGGATTTCCTGAGCATTTACTGTGTGCCTAGTACTATGCTGTGAATGACTTCAATAAGCACAGCCTAGTGGGAAAGAGATGGAGCTAGACTATCACGAAGCAGCTTGCTAGGAACTTTGGTAGAGACATGTGCTAAGGGGTACAATGGAAGCACAAAAGGAAGGTCCTCATACTGCCTGAAAAGAGCTGTAGAGGAAAGGTATCAGTTAACAGAATAATGGGGGAGGGTGGTCAGAAAAGAGTGGTCCATGCCCAGGGGACTGGGTAGAGCAACCCAGTAACAGTTGAAAATGGGAGAAATATCAAGCTCTTCATCCTTGTGTTTCCTCTATGGGCCAGTGGGACCTCCCTTTTCTCTGGAGAGTGATATGATGGCATGTGAAAGCATCCAGAGAAATGCCTGGCTGAAAACAAATGTCCAAAAAATTTTGTTGAAGGGAAGGGGAAGTAAAGTTTAGAAGCCACCGGTTTACAGAGTAAGGTCCCTGCTCCCACATGGACTGAGGAGCCCTTGGCTGGGTTAGGGGAGGTTTCTGTGAGGTTTTCTAGATGCAGACCTCTCCTGAGCCCCCTTACTTCCTGTGTCAGTTAGTTGCAAACTTATTTGCCTGCCTTGTTTGGCTCCCAAAATCTTCTTTTCTAATCCTTCACCTATTCAAACCAGCTCCAAGAAAGTATTGCATATATTCATTTACACTTGTGCTTCTTCACCCATTGACTCTTGCACCTTCAAGTCCTCTGGCAATATTTAATGAAAGCTGTTATACTCTACTAGAGGGATTCCAGAACTATGAAGACTTGGCAAGGTGGTATTTTACTAAGAGACAGTGGGTCTTTACTGCCTCCTCCCTGAGATACAACCCTTTACAGTTGGGAATACAAAAACATATAGTCCATTTCTGTCACACAGTTCAGTGGGGAAATGAGCCAATATTTTGAATGGACTGAACCAAATGAGCACATTAGGAGTACAGCACAGAAAGGAGCTGATGGGCAATGCGGGGGTGGGTGGACAGGGTTGGGATGTCAGAGAGTAAGTTCAAGTTCAAAAAGGGAAAACATGTCAGGGGACATTTTCCCCTTCTTTTCAACTTTGTATAAGCTCATGGTCCATATGGGATGTAGGGACCTGAACGTGGGTATATGTGTCACATGTGTGGTTGAGAGTTTACCTTGTCCCCCTAGGGCCAGTGTGTGAGGATGACTTTCTCTTCCTTTCCTACTTGGACACATGTTGTCTTTCCCACTGGGTTGTGAACTTAAAACTAAGGACAGCCTGTATTCATCTTCATATCTACACAAAGCACTATCTACATGATCCATGCTAAGTAAATATCTTTAATAAATGAACGAATAATCAGAGGGAAATTGTAACAGCTTCCCTTGCCTCTGGGGCATTGTAAGACACCATTAATTAATGTTTATAAAGAATTGTCTGAGCCTTTATTATAAACATTATTTTATCTGCCAACCTTCTATGGCTTATTTTTGGCTATGGCAGTTGGGTAGTTGGAACAAAATTTCCCTCTGTCCAATCCAGTCTTGTACTCATAGTGCTGAAGGGGTGGCATAAGGAATCCTTCCCCAGAGCACTTGCAGAGAATTTGTTGGCCAAGCCGGCAGTCTTCCCACAGTGTCAAGGTCGGTTACAGATCGCAGCTTGGGACCTTACTCTCCTGGAAAAGCAGAGGGAATATCCCTGGTTTCCTTGCTAGCCCTTTGCCACTTTCTGTATTGGGGCAAGAACAAATCAATGTCTGTCTTTCACTATTATCCAGGACTTTATAAGTAGGGTAGGGAAGTAATTTCAGGCCTCATGTGACTTTTTCTCCTGACTTTATTCAGCCTGACTCCTATTCTACTCCACCCACCCTCCAAATGAGAAAAGCTGCAGAGCTACCACGGATGATCACAAAGCAGTCAAGAAAATTCCAGAATATACTGTGGTGACTGGGAATTTCCTTATCATCACTGAGAAATAATTTTTACACCTTTCCTTAAGAAATCCCTCTATTATAATGCAGATTTAATTTTATTCTCAAAATTCCTTAGGGTGAATGATACTGAGGAGGACTTAGGCTTGTGTGTGTGTTTATGTCTTATTGCAGAATGAATCTGGATATTGGCCTCTTGAATTTTTATTAAATTTTCCCAATATTTTTCTTGGGGGCAAAAGTTGTTGGAATTACATATAATTAAAAAAAAAAAGATTTATTTATTTATTAATTTCTCTTCTCTTCCCCCCCACCAGTTGTCTGCTCTCTGTGTCCATTCGCTGTGTGTTTTTCTGTGACCACTTCTATCCTTATCAGTGGCACTGGGAATCTGTGTTCTTTTTGTCGCGTCATCTTGCTGTGTCAGCTCTCCGTGTGTGCGGCCCCACTCTTGGGCAGGGTGCACTTTCTTTCGTGCTGGGTAGCTCTCCTTACGGGACGCACTCCTTGCGGGTGGGGCGCACCTCTACATGCGGGACACCCCTGCGTGGCACGGCACTCCTTGCGCACATCAGCACTGTGCAAGGGGCAGCTCCACACGGGTCAAGGAGGTCTGGGGTTTGAACTGCGTACCTCCCATGTGGTAGGCGGATGCCCTATCCATTGGGCCAAGTCTGCTTCCCACAAACCCACTTTTGAGAAGGCTCTTTATTCTGATATTAAAATATGCCAACCTGCCTTGTATCTCACCAAGTCCCATAAAACAAACCAGCATGCACCCCTGGCATCCAGACTCTCATTCCTTGTTGGATTCCCCACCAAGGATGATCAGCACAGGATTGGAGAACAGGGAAAGCACACAATACGTGGGACCACTTGTGTGTGCTGTTGTGTAACAGTAACAAAACTATTTTCAGAGATGTCTGGGGAATGCTAAAACAAAACAAAAAAGGCAAAGAGCCTGGTTTAAAGCACCATTCTGCTCAGAGTGGCAGCTACATAAGATAAGCGGAGCCACATATGATAAACAATCATCATTGTGAGCACACTGTGGCTGCTGACATGTGTGGCTGGTTCTCCTCATTTTGGAAAATTCTGTTCTTTCTATGCCAATGCCTTTTTATAATCCATGTTTGAATCACCATTTTGAAAGAATCTGCTGTAAACTATTGTACATTCTGATGTAAGACATGGTTTTAAGACAGTGAATTCTCCTGATGTTTGAACCAAACTCAGAATGCAGAAAGTCACACCCTACCAGCGTTACCAAAATCAGGATTAGCAGCAGAGGACCTGGCCTTTACCTCTGCTTCTAGTTTTCCTGAGACCCTGAAAGCCGATATCCCCTTAGATACTTCTGAAAATTTCATAAAACTCATCTCATCTTTAAAGAACAATTACTCAAAGCAGGGGTCCCTCTGTTCTTCTGGTGAAGAATGCCACTAAGCATGAATTATGCAAAAACCTTGGTTGGATGAAATGATTTGCTTTTCAGACATTCTTTTCTCTTTGTGTATGTCAAAAATAACTTACATCTTTTAGCACAATCAATGCAATTGATTGGTTTAGGGGGATATATGAATGATTGTGTTAGTTGTAGAACTGATCTTATTTCAAGCTAAAGGAGAGTCCATGACCTATAGGAGTGACTTTGTTTAAATGTCAGTTCTGATTCCATTTGAATGAGTCATAATGTTCTTATTCAAAGAATCTTCCTAGCCAGTTGTCATTCTTTTTCTCTTTCTCTCTCTCTCTGCTTCCCTGGACCCTTCCCCTATACTTCTCCCCTTTTAACTTCAGTCATTTTAGGATTTTTCTTAACTACTAACAGAGAACTTAGCTCTGGTTAAGTTAAGCAAAAGGGCATTTACTGGAAGGTTTTCAAGGCTTAAAAAATCAAGAAGGTAAAGATGGTGACTTGGGAAGGAGAAAGAAATTAAGGCTGATTTGGAGGCTGTGTAGGAGAAACCACATTAAGCTCCTAGCAATAGCACTCTATCTACTTCATTATATCACTGCAGGGAGGCAATTGAACTTGTGCATTTTCTTTTTCATTCTTGTATCACTTGCTCAACAGAATCTGTGAAATAGGTATACCAAGTGTAGCAACAGGTAGAGAGAAGATGGACTAATTGTTTGTCAAATGGCTTCTCTTTGCCTACTGGGCATTCAATTAGATTTCATTTCTCTGCCTTTCTTGCCGAGAGATTTGACCATGTGATTGAATTCTGGCTAATGGAATGGGCTGAAGTTATGTATGAAACTTTGGGGTGGGTGCCATAAAACTTTCCCAAGTGAAACTCACCATCCCCTTTCTCCAATCTGCCAGGTGAGTTTTGAGGTCTATAAGGTTAAAGAGTAGAGTGTCTCTATCTAGCTGTCAATCCACTATTTATTTATATTTTTCTTCAATTTCCCATCCACTGAGAAGCCATACATGTCTCTGAGTTTGACAACAACCTAAAATGGGCTATACTCTGTTGAACAAAACAATAGTGACCTTTGGTTGGATATTGGGGCACTGTTAAATTTCTAAATTTTCCAAATGCTTACTGTATTAGTCAGGGTTCTCTAGGGAACCAGAATCAACAGGAGATATCTGCCAATAGTGTGAGATTTTATAAGAGTCTCTCACCTGACAGCAAGGATGCACAAGTCCAGGTTCCGAGGCAGGTTGAAAACCAGGGGCTTCAATGAAGTCCAATGAAGGTCCTTGGTGAGTTTTTGGGAGACATTGGCTGTCCGAAGGTGAGCTGGGAAATTCTCCATGAATGCTGAAATCACTTCCCCTTTTAAGGCATTCAACTGATTGGATAAACCATTACTCATTGCTGATGGCAGTTTCCCTGGTTGATCGTAGATATACTCAGCCATCTATGCTGTGAACTCACTGATGACTAAAGCCCATAAATGATCTTGTATTCAGTCAGCCCAGTGCTTGTTTGACCAAACAACTGGGCACAACTACCTGGCTGAGTTGACACATTAACCTAACCATTACACTTACTTACTTCCTTGTAGAACATTAAAAAACAGCAGACTGGACCCAGTTCATGGCCTGGCACTGGTCGGCAACCAGACTTTGAACAACACTAATCTAGAGAAGGCAGGGGCCACATGACCCTGGGTCCCTGAGCCATTGCTTTGGGTAGAGCTACCCAGGAGAGAGACCCACTTAGGGACACTTGTATGGTCTCTTTCATAAGCAAAAATTAAACCTTTATTTTTTTTAGCCTCTAAAATTTTGTGGTTGGTTGTTGACCTACCCTAGCTATTAAAGCAGATTACAGATCTGGGAGTTTTTATCCCATTCCTGCCAGCAATCAGTCCCTTTCTCTGCCTGGACATTAAAAAGTAATGAAGCAGGACAAACACTTGATGAAAATAGGGGGAAAACCCCAAATTTGAGAGCTTGAAAATAGAAGTAAAGCTGAAATACCACTTCTTTTCCTACGACAATTTTTCCTAATTACCGAAATGATGCATTTAAATCATTTCCTTGCTTTTGGCAATGTCTCGGATGCCACTAAATGAATTGTTAAAGATGCAAAGCAGCCTTTTGCTGTGGTTTTTAGGCATTCTAGTTAATCTTGCATTCTTGATCATCATGGACTAGATCCTTCTGGAGAGTGAACTATAAAAGCATGTTAGGCATCTCTTCAGGCCGAAGAGGACTGGGATACAGTTGAAGCTCCTTATACTTTTACTTGATTACATGGGAATGTTTCCAAATTGCCACATTTGAGGCCAAATGCCAGCTCATTAGCCCCCACCTGCATAGCTACAGAGACTCCTCTCCTCAGTTTCCCTCACCCACCCATCCACCAACCACCAAGTTTCCCCAAGAGGTTCTCATTTATCCTCAGGATGGATCCATTCTACTCTCCTTAACTCTTTTGAAGTTCCCTGGCCACAGGCATTTGAGGGATTCACTTCCCTCAAAACCCACTCCTTCCCAGGGTTAGGTTAATTGACAGGTAGAAACATAAATTATATACATGCCTTGGTTCTCGTGAAAAGTTCTTCACATGTATGTTCAGAGGAGACTCAGAATATAACAGCATAATGGACAAGGACATTTGGTTGATTCTGTAGCATATAACATTTTTCTAAGAATAAAATATGCAACATTCCTATAACCTTCCTTCCCTCCCATTTTTGATTCTTAATATTGATGTGGTACCTTTGCAACAACTGATTCAAGGATGTTAAACTATTAACTATGGTCTGTATTTTACTTGTAACATTGATACAAATAATACATTTTTAAAATAAAAAAAAAGCAAACCCATTTCTGAGCTGGGGCAAGCAGCCCCCCCTGCTCCAGTAGAAGCTGCACTCATTGCTTGAGGACCAGCCTGGGCCTGCAGGGTGGCTCTGCTGTCCAATGGTCTGTGGCCAGTGGTCTGTCTCCA
The DNA here is from genome assembly GCF_030445035.2 of Dasypus novemcinctus. Classification (NCBI taxonomy): domain Eukaryota; kingdom Metazoa; phylum Chordata; class Mammalia; order Cingulata; family Dasypodidae; genus Dasypus; species Dasypus novemcinctus. The sequence continues at coordinate 19,918,064 of NC_080675.1, forward strand.
TCTCAGAAACAAGCCCATGGACACTGGAATCAGACAGAATTGGATCCAAGAATTAAATCTGCCACTTAGTTATTTTGAGCAACTTATCATATTGCTTTTAGCCTCAGTTTACCCAGCTATAAATAAAGCTCATAAGTACCAATAAAGCAGCAGGATGTTTGTGAGAAGTAAATGAGGAAACATATGTAAAGCACTTAGCAGAGTGACTAGCCTATACAGGAAGCATTCAATAAATATTAGACACCAGAATTATTATCAACAACTATTAATGTCATCAGAGCTATTACAAACAATTATTGATGTCAGTAGAAACTATTTCCTCTTTCCTGCTATATTATTGTGCTCCCAGCATTAGACCAAGCCTGCTTCTAGATGTACAATAGTAATTTCTCCCTTAAACACTCTAGTATGTTTCTGTGAATTGTCATTATTTATGGTGACATTTGTCCCACTTGCTCATGGAGCTGTGTGTTTACTGAAGTGGATGATGGGCATAGGACAAGACAGGGCACTTGCTAATATCTTTACATATGTTTATATATTTTTCTACCCAAACTATCATTTGTTTTTTTTTTTTTTTTTTTTGACATGAAGGTACAATGCACATTCCTATTATTTAAAATGTGTGAAAAAAACAGATGGTTTTTGAACAACTAAGCCAGCCAAGCACACTTTTTGGTGATAAATTTTGCTCGGATGGCTTTTTCTGATTAAAAGTCTCATGGCTTATCTTGAAAGGCTGCAGCTGCCCGTATTGCAGTTATTAGCATATAAATGCTCATCTTTGTCATGGATGTGTATAATCTTGAAATATGCTACCATCCAAGTAGGAACGTGCAATGGACTAGGTCTCAGAACATTATAGCCTCTTATAGTAATGCAACGTTTGTGGTTGAATGGCCTTTTTCAATATAAACATGTCTAATAACACCCTCCCCCCCCCCCCAAAAAAAAAAACAACTGTCTAGATAAACTTTTTTAGGCTTAATTTTGGGTTAGAAAGAGATGCTTTTGCTAGAAAGTGTGGATGACTAGCAGTTTCCCCGCTAGTATTAATATACTTTAGGTATTTATGCTTTACAAATTGTGTCTACTCAGATGTATAAAATAGTTTGGATAGTTTTGACCGAATTAACAGACCGACAATCTGAGGGCTTCCTTTTGAAATCTAGATTTCTGAAACCTAAAGATGCACTCACATCTTGACCTCAAACTCAGCCTGGAAATTGTGGGTGGTATCTCGTCCCTTACAAATTGTGTCTACTCAGATGTATAAAATAGTTTGGATAGTTTTGACCGAATTAACAGACCGACAATCTGAGGGCTTCCTTTTGAAATCTAGATTTCTGAAACCTAAAGATGCACTCACATCTTGACCTCAAACTCAGCCTGGAAATTGTGGGTGGTATCTCGTCCCTGATGTAGCCAAAATTATCATGAAGGCCTGGTCTTTCTGGCTCACCATTGTAGCCTCAGTGGCTGGGTCTTCTTAATTAAACATTTGCTGAAAAGGTGCATGGCTTAGTGAACATTTTGCAGTAAGCACTGTTTATCTCTTTAGATCCTTCTTTCCTCTTTGTGCTCCCCACCAGAAACCTCCTTGTGAAGTACAACGGTACCTTTCTTTTCATGTACTCCACTGTTCTGACCTGTAGCTTTTACACTCACAGTGCTACCTGTGTTATGGATATTTACAATTAACAAGGAGCAGAAATCTTCAAATGGAAGAACTGTGGTCTGGTAAAATTTCAGACATCAGCCAGTTTGATATACAGATGCAGGATGATGGTTTTGGGCACAGGGGACATCCCTGAACCCTAAAATTACCCACATTAGTGTTCATCCAGTGGTTGTCATGTTGTTACAGCTGAATAAATCAAACGGTCCAAATGCACTACTATTTTTAAATAACTTTTCAGTTTTAGAAAGAACTACATGTTTCAGTATAACGGCTGCACTAACTTGTGTATTTCACCCTGTATGTTTTCATACACAACCTCTTTTACCTATTTTACTTGGAGCCACTTTTAAAAGAAGGGTCTCATTTCTACTAGCAGTATTTGTCCATTTTGATACTTGGGCCAGCATACTGCTTTTCCCAGTTCTCTGCTAAGATGCTGCTAACAGTTGAATCAAAATAAACCATGCTGTTTTATTTTGTATTTATACATATTTATTTCAAGTATATGTATTTATTTTTAAATAAAAATATTCTATAATTAGATTCTGCTATGAATAACATGACCCCAGAATAATGGCATGAATAGAAGTTTCTCTGTCCCATAAAAGAAGCCTTAAGGTGGTTTTCTGAGCTGTTACAGTGGCTCCATGAGATCATCTGTGATCCAGGCATATGTTAATTCACTGCTCCACTATCTTAGCATGATGCTCCCATACTCATGGTTCAAAATGGCTTCTGGAGATCCAGCCATCATAGTCTCATTTCAGCAGCAGAAAGACAGGATGAAGAAGGGCTCATGATCTCACTTAAAAATGCTTCTAGATGTCTCAACATCATTTAAACCTAAGTCTGACTGGTTAGAACTCGGTCAATGGTCATGCTTCACTTCAGATAAGTCTAGGAAACATAGTTTTTAGCTGGGCAGCAATGTTTTCACTGCTGATTATGCCACTAATGAGGAAAAGGTATTGGTATTAGTTTTCTATTGTCATGAACAAATTGCCACAATTTAGTGGCTTGAACTATATCCATTTATTATCTCACAGCTTAGAAGTCCAGACACGGCTTAGCTGAGTTCTCTGTTCAGGGTCACACAAAGCTGAAATGCAGGTATCACCTCGGCTGCATTCTCGTTTGGCATCTCTGGTAGGGAAGGATCTGCCTTTAAGCTCTCCCGAGTTAATTTTCTTGTGACTATAGAGTTAAGGGCAACTTGAATCTTCAAGGATAGCAATGGAGAGAGTCTTGTTGCTTTGAGTGTCTAATTTCAGAGAAGGTCTGGATCCTTTTTGACAGGGCTCACCTGATTAAGCCAGACTCACCTGGGATAATTTCCCTTCTGAGCAACTCAGAATAACCTGAATAAGTTCCCACTCAATGGTATCTGCAAAATTCCTTCAACTTTTCAAAATTCCATTGGTTACAATCAAGTCACAGGTTCTCACCACACACAAGAGGAGGGGATTCCACAAAGGAGTGCTTCCTCAGGGATCATCCTGGGGTAGTGGTTCTTCACCAGGGGTCCATGAGCTTGAATTGAAATTCCACAAAATGTTTTCTTGTGGGGACGTGTTGGTCGGGTGTGATATATTTATCAAATAATATGCCGTATAGTGTGGACTTAGTAAGAGGTCTGTGGTTTTCATCTGACTGGAACAAAAAAGATTAAGAACCTCTGCCTTAGGGTGTGTCTACTGCAGTTAAGTGACTAGCAATCTCTATCACACACTTGTGTATGATTGTTCTTTTTATTCTATAATCTTTTACTAAACAAAGATATGTCAGACCTCAAAAAGAGTTAATGGAATAATTACCTGTTGGCTTTATGCAGGATGATTCAGCTGCTCAATTCTATATAAGCAAAATTTACCAACTACCAATTAAGCTGATGGACAGCATATATTCAAGGTAATAGTTTGTCATACTTTCAACATTTGTTTGTAGTATTTCATATAATGATTTACTTTCTGTAATTTCTTATTCTGTAGTATCAGGAATCAAAAGCTATTTTTTCTATTTAATCTAAGTGCACATTACATCTTTTGAGTGCTAGTTCATCAGTCCATCAAAAAATTATAATTACAAGAGTGTCTCAGTGTCAAAAGAATTTGGGAGATATGAGCCTTGACAATACAGATGGGTTCTTCAGTGAGGTGAGGGTGAGTAGGAATCTAACTCTTCTCATCAAAAGAAGTCTCTTAATAGCTTTTTTCACTTAAAGATGAATATTTAGTAATATTACCATATCTGGAGTAATGAGGCTAACACAAAGAATAAGGAGAGCTATGCTGCAAAAAATAAGTAACACAGAACAAGTACAAAGCAGAATTAGAAGGTCAAAAAAAGCATAGAAGCATGAGACCATTTAGTCCAGGGACATAAGGCACCATGCATCACTGGAACCATCTTTATTAACACTGTACAATTCACAAATAATCATAAAGATGACCTCAGCTTTTCAAAGCTACTAAATATTGTTTTTTAATTCCCAAAGATGAAGTTATTTTTTTTTCCAAACTCCTTTCTCCCAAGGATATCATGAGCTGATGACTGAAAGTGTGTATCAGAGAGACGAAAACTTAGTAAATTCTTAAGAATGCTAACTAGTATTGCCCCTCTTGTTATTATTTTTACTTCTTGACTTGCTTCAGTCTTGACAGTCTCAATCCTAAACTCTTCGTTCTTTACCAGTGCATCCTGATTCCATTACCAAACCACAATTGACCCAGGAGTTTTATAGCAGTTTAGGGTCCATATTGCCCCTAGCTAGGTTCTCATGTTCTTATTCTTGCAAACAAAACCTTGCAAGTGGATTACTTTGGTCATGGAACAAAACCACTTCAACTTCGAGGGCCTCATGCGATTTGACTACTGAAGCTGCTTCAGTGAGATTGAATGCATATTTTTCTAGGTTTAGCACAGCTCTACATGCACACATACAATTCAATTCAACAAATAAGTGTCCAAGGACAATAGGTTGCTATGGAAGCGGGATTTCAATGCCCCAAATCATCTACCTCTATGGCACTGACACATTAATAAGATGTTTCTGTAGTTAATGTGCTCTGGGAATGTGTGTGAATGCAATCTATGTATATTTCCCTCTTTAATACTTAACATAAGAATCTCATTTTGAGTTATGCACTTTGTATATCATCATTTGAGATAAAATGAGGATGGATGTTTTCATTATGAATCTTTTTTTAAAAAAGAAAAGCAGATATTGCAAGTGCATCACTTTATTGTTTTTGTTATATACTGTGTGGCTTGAGAATAATAGTTCTATTAGAATTTTATGTCTCTCCTGAACCAGGGAATGGTCAATTATTGGCAACAATCACATTCTCTACACCTCCCACATGGCTGGTGGCCATGATCTAAATTAAATAGGAGACATAGAGCAAGCAGAAAAGGTGGACCCCTGCTTTGGCTAATTTAAAAGGTGTTTCATAACATTAACCCTGCATAGAGAAATCCTTGCCAATCACCATAGTACTATAGGAATATGTGTGGAGTATGGATTTCCATTTGGGGTGCTATACTTTGAGGCAGTCACTAACTATCTGGATGGTGACCAGGGTAATGAAGGAAGGATCTGGAAGCCACACTGAGTGGTTGAAGGAAATAGGATGATTTTTCTTGGAGAAGGGGAAATTTGGGGGAAATTTAATACCTGTCTTTGAATAGTTGAAGGCCTGTGAAGGAGAATTGATATCTTCTCTTTGAAGGGGGCATTATGAGAATGATGGTTAGAAATTACTGGTGTTTAGGCTCGATATCAGAAGGGGCTTTAAAACAATTAGAGCTATACAGCAAAGGAAAGGTCTGGCTCTCAAAGAAGTAAATATTCTCTCTCTGGAAATCTTCAAAGAGAGACTGATAAATGTGACTGTAGCCGGGTTTATTGTATAGAAGGGCGAGTTGGTCTAGACCATGTCTAGGGTTCCTTTGCCTAACTGCTCCATGTCATTCTCTCTACTGTCTTGTTTTTGTTCTATATCCTCGAATGGGAGGAAATTTCAACAAAGAAACAGACTAAGAATAACAATTCATTCACTCCACAGTCATTACCACACCTATGTGGGAAGAATGCTTAGAGGTTCTGGCTGGGGGTTTTTATAGACTGGTCTGCAGAGTGATATAAAAGCTTGTTTTTTGTGCATTGCCTAATGGAAGAGAGATCAATAAAAGATTAAATTAGCATGATACCAAATGGTCTCTTGGAGTTGTCCAGGCCCAAGAGACTTTTGCTTCTTGCAGCAGAATGCAGATAGATGGCTAGATGAAGCCTGAAGCTACCCACTCTGTCTTATGACCCTCACTTTTCTTCAGGCCCATGTACCTAATAGATGGCACGCTCTGTGTGATCTCTAATAAAAAAAGGCTGTGGCAAATCATTTCAGAATGCATTCTTTTAGTTCTGGTTGCATGATTCCAAACTTATGGAATTTTAGGATGAGATCAGTAATGGTTGAAAAAGTTGATCCTGGGGCTCATTTCCTGTGAACTTCCATAATTGCAGATGTTAGGGGTCATCCGTGGAAGAAGGCAGTAGTGCCGGGCAGCTCTGCTCTAGATTTGCTACTTAGAAACTACATCTTTGCATCTGGTGAAACCTCTATCCACGGCCTCAGGCTAAGGGCTCTGTAAGCGCTCGTTGAATGTTAGTTGGCAGAAAAGATTTGTTCAGAGGCTACTTCCACACAGCTATTTCAGATTCACTCACACGTAATTGGCTTAGCAAATTTTTAATTTGGGCTGGATAGAGGCTCCCTCTAGAATAGTGTGGTGATTAGGGAATGGGGTTGTGTAACGCCAAACTGCAAATCCAAGCCTTCATTTTTTGGCTAATTAATGGGATTAGCAAGAATTTTGGGGGCATCTCAACATTTCTTCTACAGATTTTTCTTTAATTCAGTTCTTTGAATACGACAACATGTTTTACACAGAATTTTGGGAAGCTTGAACTATACTTAATTATAACAAAAATGGTAAAAAGTGAAATCCCTCTTCATGTTTTAGAAGAAATGGATATGAATTGAGAAGCTATTTGGGAAAATACGTTGGACAGAATAAAGCTTGCAATAAACCAGTAGCAGTTCCATATTCTCGCTACTGCTTTTGAGTTAAAAGTAGAGAAACAGAAGGAACAGGTTGATGTCTCTTGTGTTTTGGTCATTCCGCTGGCAAAGGGAGTGAGGGAAAAAGCTGGCTTTGCTTTACGCCTTCCTTTTAGCCAACTTCATATCCCAGGAAGCTATAGATGACGAGTGGGAATACAATGTTAAAAGTGTTCTTGTTCTCTGTCAAGGGGAAGGAAGTGTGGCAAAGGAAAAGTTTTCCAGCCCTGAGTTATTTGAATCTAAGCAGCATTTCTGACCCCAATGGGGTGTTCTTTCTTTCTCAGAATTGCCAGCCCCTGTCTTTGAGGGCTGACTATCAACAACTCATTGCTGTAGTTGTCCAAACCAAAGTCAGCTTATGTCAATCTCGTTTCATTTTCAGCTTTGTATAAAGCAATTCCCTTCATTATTTTTGACACACATTCTTAGATTAGATCCATATGTTTGTTAATTCCAGGAGAAATCCAGTGGAAATCAGATCCAGGCAATTTATGACTCCTCCAATACTGCAAAGATTATGAAAATCTTTTAATAATAGAATACAATATGCAGTTATTCTAGAATATTTTGCTCACTTATCTCCATAATCATAAATTATTTCATACCTAATTACAAACAGGCAGACTGAATAATTGTCTTCATTGAGGGATGTTTGACACTGAGAAAATATAGCCTTATTTTATAAACCTTTTAATGTTCAGGCTATAAATATGTCACAGCTAAGGAGTATTGCATCTTTAAGTGTATTAAAGTCACTCTTGTGTAACCAAACATAATGGGATTTTTAAATGAATTATAACTAAAATACTTAACAAACAACTTTTTAAACTTTCAACATGTGTAAAGCTATTTGAAACTGCCTGTTTCATATTAAATAACCCCAAAGTATATTTAATTCTTTGCTGTTTGGCAACAAAATTTATGGTGGTGGAAGCTTTCTCAAGATATAGATCTAATAAAAATAAAAATTATTTGATAGGAAATTTAATACCTGTTTTCTCCTCACATGAGCATGGAATTGCACTATTGAGGTGTTACAACGTTGTTTCTCTTTGGGAGAGTTTTGGAGCAGGAGCAGTGCATATGCAGTTAATTTAGTAAGGGGATTGTCCATGTGTATTTTGGTGCCTGGGGAATGTAGCATTGAACTTGTAAAAACAAGAATCCTTTCCTTCTGTTTGAGATCTCAATTCTCACCATGGAATGGCTGGCCAGTCTTTGGAAAGTAAGAGTTTGCATCATTATCCAGTCATTCATTCACTGCCCTATGTCTTATGACAGATTGTCATGACCCATTTATGTGAATTCTCAGTTGACATTGATATTGGGTCCAGAGTTCCAGGAGAGCAAAGACTTGGTCTGTTTTTTTTATCACCACTGTATCCTAGGAAATAATAGGAATTCTAGGAATTTTTTTAGATGAATGCAAGGACATTTACTGAAATCTTGCTTGTTAGAGCTTGGAGATATAAAGATAAGAAAAGAATTCTTGTTCTCCAAGATCTTACTCTTTAAAAGAGAGAATGGTTCCATCACCTGTGATTCTGGAGAGCTTAAAAGAAAAATGCAGCTAACCAAGGCACCATTTTCTGTTTTGCACATCCAGTGAGCCTGAAGATGCAGACTCTGCTTCACAGATGTGTTGGCCAGTTCTGGGGCAAGTATGGACAGAAGAATCCTACAATCCCACATTTATGGGGAACTGCTGCAATGTAAAGTGCTATTTACAGTAGAGAGAGGGGTACTGCCCCCTCCCAAGATGGGAACATCATCTTTGCCACTATTCATCAAAATCTATTGAATTGGAAGGCCTGTGCAGTGGTGTGAGGGATAGTGCAAATGACTCCACTATGGAACAGCTTTGTCAGATTTGAGCCCTGGTCTCAGAATAGAATGTTTAATATTGAGTTCATTGCAAAACCAGCACCCAAGGGTTCTGGTGTGTGTCTTTCTGGTCCAGTGTATTCTGAGCCCCACCTGGGACTTTGGTTATAATCGACATGGGTTCTGAAGAAGACAAGAACAAGTTTTTGAGCTTGGTCAATCCACAGGTCTCAATGATGATTCCAGGGAGATAATAGCAGCTCAGGCCTAAAATAAATGATTAAATGCTAGGTTCTTCAGCACCTTCTTATTCCAACAATGAGGAATAAACTACTACATAATATAAAACTTTTTTATTACCTGGGACTTATTATAACAATTTGAACAGAAAAAAATTTCTCCCTTCATGTATTTTCTCTGATGGTGTATTCTAAATTCAGAAGTTAAGTATGGGCAGCTAGTAAGACTTTCTACAAGGTCATTGGTAGATAAAAGAAATCTCAGCTAATTGAGGAAATTCTAACTGAAGCAAGGAAGAAGAGGCTTGTGTTGTCTTTCTCTCCACTTGCAGGGGAGAGAATTGCCAGCTATTTCTTATTGCCCAATGGTGTTTTCTTATCGTTAGCAGCAAAGTGCCCAAGAAGGATACATAAAACTGAGGTGGGCTGTCCTTCCTCCCTTCCTCCCTTCCTTCCTCCCTCCCTCCCTCCCTCCCTCCCTCCCTCCCTCCCTCCCTTCCTTCCTTCCTTCCTTCCTTCCTTCCTTCCTTCCTTCCTTCCTTCCTTCCTCACTTAATCTTTCTGACATCATTTTGGGAATGTGGTTATTTTGAGAATAAATTCATCCTTTGGCCCAGATGGTATTGGGAGAGAGCGTTACATTCTTGTCAGTTGAGATTCTGAATTGTTATGATGGATTAGACAAAGATTACAAAACAGGACAGGGCAAAACAAGCAGGGCAGGCAGTATTGAACTAGATGGTCTTCTGCTGGTATATTTGAAAGCAGGGATCCAGAGGGACTTATCATTACATAGGGGAGATTTGCTTAAAAATATGAGCTTCCCTTTTTCCTCCCTTCACCTTTGACCTCTTATCTCCTCTACTCATTTTCAGTGAGGCTGCTGCTATGCTTCAGAAAAGCTAGAGACCTCTGTAGACTCCTCTTTTTGTCTTATTTATGATGGCAAGAGCCTAAACATACAGAGCTTGTCAGATTTATCGGTGAGAAGTCAAAGAGAATTTATTTTATGCCAGGAAGAAAGCAAAGGTCTTTGTTTAATTTTTTTTTTTTAATTTAAGAACTGAATATTTTCCCTTTTCTGAAACTGAGTGGATAAGCTGTGATGTGATTGGAATGCAGTGGGCCACTGAAGGTGAGCTTACCTGAAGAATAAATCATATCAGTTCTTGTCATTTTTATATGTGTGTATATATTATTGATACATACACTGATTCAGAAAGAGAGGCAGGTAAATTATGAAGGAAGAGGTTACTATAGTAATTCAGAAACCTTGGGTAGGTCATCTGGAGTTCCTATTGTTGCATATTTGACTTGAACTTGATCACTAATTTTTTTCATGTTTCACAGTAGATTGAAGTCTTAAGCAAGAAAAAGCCTTTCAGAGAGGCAGGGATGATCCAACATGGTTGTGTTCTATTGAAGGCCTTTCTATTGCTTTATGGGAATTCTGGAACAAAAGACTTTGTCTATTTTTCTTTTTTCTACTTGCATGGTGTAGAGGACAAGTTACTTCTGTCTTTTGCTTGCTGTCTCTGGGACAATATCATGAGCATTGAGACTGGAAAGCAAGGCTCTTCTATCTAAAACAGTATGGTATCCAGGTTAGGAGCATGAAGTCTAGTGGCAAAGTCCTGGGCTCAAGTCCTGACTTTGCCATTTACTATCAGTCAGCTTGGAGTAAGTTGCTTAACCTCTCTGTGCTGTGGGTTCTACACCTGTAGGATAGGGGTAAATAATGGGTTGTTCCTGGAACAAGGTAAGTACCATATGCATGCAGCTACTATTATTTATATTGTCATTATCATGCATTCACTCATTCCTGATTGAAATAAATATCCAGTGAGGACCAACTACATATTCCTGTCTTGGGACCTAGGCTCCACTGGTAGAGATCATCAGGCTGTTTCTTTCTTAGAGATTCCAGTCTAGTGTTGGGAGATAGACAATGTACAAAAAAGTCAATCCATTTAGAAGAGAAGTTCAGATTGTGGCAAGTGTTAATGATAAGTAATAAGTGTGATAAGAAGGAGATAGAATTGGATATCTTTAGAGAGTAGGTGGTGATTTCTTTAGATCAAGGTGTTCAGAGAGGGTCTCTCCAGGGATCAGACAACTTTCCTGGTAAACAAATGGAACTGAGCTTCAGGGTCTCTCCTGCACCTGGGCCCCTTCTAAGGTCTTTTATCTAAGTCTGCATTTGTAACTGTGTTTGCTTTTACTTTTTTTTTTTAAAGATTTATTTTTTATTTATTTCTCTCCCCTCCCCCCCCCCCCAATGTTGTCTGCTCTCTCTGTCCATTTGCTGTATGTTCTTCTGTGTCTGCTTGCTTTCTTGTCAGTGGCACCAGGAATCTGTGTCTCTTTTTTGTTTTGCATCATTTTGCTGCATCAGCTCTCCATGTGTGTGGCGCCACTCCTAGGCAGGCTGAACTTTTCTCATGTGGAGCAGCTCTCCTTACTGGGTGCACTCCTTGCGTGTGGGGTTCCCCTACATGGTGACACCCCTGTGTGGCATGGCACTCCTTGTGTGCATCAGCACTGTGTATGGGCCAGCTCACCACACAGGTTGGGAGGCCCTGGGTTTGAACCCTGGACCTCCCATGTGGTAGGCAGATGCTCTATCAGTTGAGTGAATTCTGCTTCCCTATTCTTTTTCTTAAAGAGGCTCTCCTAAGTAATAAAAGCTTCAGACTCCTCAAAACCTGGGTATGCTTCTTCTGAGGAGGTGGTGAATGGAGACTTGAAGATAAGAAGAAGTCATCCCAGGAGAAGAGGCTTCCAGGTGCCAGGACCCTTGCTGTCAAGGCACCTCGACACGCTGAGAGAACATTCAAGAGGTCAGCATGGGCAGGGCAGAGTGAGCAAGGGCTGAGGTGGGGAGGCAGGGGTAACTTGTCCACCATGTCAGGCTCTGGGAATTTGCTCTAGGTTGGGAATCCGTTGGAGTATTTTAAGTCAGTGAGTGACACGATTTGCATTTTCATATGGTGGACTTCTGCTTTGTGAAGATACATTGTAAATGAGTGGAAAGAGAGAGATTAGTCTGGGACTCATAGTGACCCAGGTCTTAGATGATGTTGGCAGAAAGGGATGGTGGTCATGGCTATGGAGGCAGGGAGAAGTAGACCAAATCCAGATGTATTTTGGCAATGGATCTGAAAGAATTCGTTGGGGGATTGGATGTGGGGAGTAGGGAAAAAGAGGACTCAAGATGATAAGTCCTTGAGATTTTCTCATCTTAACCATGTTCTAGCTGAGAAACATTCACAGTGCCTCTGAAATCTTTGCTCACCAATTTCATGGCAACTCTTCACATAACAATCTCTCTTATTTATTAACTTTAATAGTATTGTAGCATTTAGTTACCAAGCTAGGAGGGAAGCTATAAAGCTGGATGGTTCCAGAAAAATTCTCTTCATACTTACGTGACCACTCTATTTATTTTTGTCGATTACTGGTGCATGTTTGAACCCATTAGAGCCCTAAAGTTCTACCAAGAGACACCTAAATAAGGTCCTAATAATCTTGAATAAGAAGAATTTAGTATGTGGTTGCTGAGCTACTAAACTCTCCCCTGCTACAGCACTGTTTCAGTCATTGAGAATTTAATGACGGAGAAATCAGAATGTATTGATTTCCTCTTATGTCCCTTGCAAAAGGCATTCCATGTTGCTTTTATAATGTTTTGAAGCTCACATGACAGTACCTTTTAAAGTATTTGACAATGTCCAAATCTGATAAGAAAGCATGTAGCCAGCTTTAGCTTGGGGTTCCTGCCCTGTGTCAATGTAAAGCTGCATGTTTTTTAGTAAGAGGAGGTGAAGGAGATGGGGACAGGCCTTCTTTCCTTGGAAGCATGCATGCAATGATTACGGGACACAATCAAGTACAGGGTTTCCCCTCCAAGGACTGTAACCCAGGTCTGTTAAACCTCAATGTGCTTGCTTAAACACATTTTTACAGTTTCATATGTGAAGAACTCACCGGAAATTGTTCCTTATAGTTTGAGATCCTCCTAAGCTGGCTGCCAGGATGCTTCTTCCTTTTCCTCCCTCCTTTTTCTCCCACACCTTCTTTTCTTTCTCCCCCTCTCCTTCTATTAATTTAGAGCAGGATATTATGTATTTTGGGAGTTATGGGTATTAATAATTACAAAACCTTGCTCATGCTGTAATGTTTTAATGATTAGCATGTGTCAAGTTATAAGGTCATAAGGTACATTTATTATGAGTTTATAGATATAGACTCACATTGTCAGAATAAAGGAGGGGATCAGGAGTAGCTGGATCTGGGTTTTAGTTCCGACTGTTAGAAACTTTTGATCCTGGGCAAGTTGCACAGACTACCTGATCTAAAGGTTCTTTATCTATAAAACATGTGGATAATGATCCATGTTGTGAAGATCAGATGAAGCAATATATGTGAAAGGACTGTACAAACTGTACAGTGCTAGACTTAAGTGAGGTGCTCCTACTAGGAATTCCTAAAATAAAATCAGGAGGCGCTCTGTATGCTGACATGAAAAGAATTGTAGGACTTGAGAAGTAAAACATAAATAAAAAGTAAAGAATCCAAAAAGCAATGTGCACAGTGTAACTTTCCCGTATGTGATTTTTTTTTATAAGCAAAGCAAAACCATAAGAAAAATGTGAGCATTTGTGTACATAGCTGAATGCAAGTTTGTAGACTAAAAAGGGGAAGGTCATACCCAGAACTAGGTGGTACTCTGGCCAGTTGATCCAGGGTATCTGTTGGAGAGGGGACAGGCTTGAGGAGTTTAAAGGCAGACTTTCACGTATTGTGTTCCTATACCGTACAATGAGAACATCTTATGTATTATTACGATATAAAATGAAACCATTTTAAGTAAAAAAAAAAAAAATGTAACCATTAGGGGACTATGATCAGCAATGGAGGTCATGGCAATGAAACTCCTCTTTTATTATTTATCTAAATCACATTTTTCATTTATTCTCCTAGTCAGTGAGCAACAGATACTTCCTTAGTACTTTGTATAAATTATCCACTGTGTTGGACATAGGACTTATGGAAACAATACAATGGAATGTTCCTCCATTGTTGGCATTTCTTACAAGGTTTTAGTTTTTTGAAGTCCTGGATAGTAAGAAGAGCAAATATCCCCCAAAAGGATGAAGATAAATTATATTTGGAGATAAAGAATTGTGGCAGATACTATTGCTTACCCGTTCAATGTTCATTTTCATTTATTTTCTACAAAGAAGATCTTGATTTTGGTGGGGTAGTAACATGCTCAGCCTCACGAGGCTGATGGGTTTCAGCCATTCATGAAATCCTCTTATTTCCTTTCTTGTCCCTGTAGCAGCTAAGAGCGTCCATGAGATCTGCACTGGCCAGGTGGTTTCTGAAGAAGCTTTACTTTCCTAAGCAAAGGGACAAGCACAGCTGGCATTGCACCTTCTCCTTCTTCCTACCTGAACGTAAATAGAAAGATTGGAGCTGCAGCAGCCATCTTCCTACCATGAAAGAAAGATCCAAAGAACAGCAGAAATGTCGGCTTTAATGTTGCTGAACCACTGAATTGACATCATCAACAAGGTGTTTCCAAACTTCCTGTCATGTGAGAAAGTAAACCACTATTTGTTTAAGTTGCGTTGTCTATTACCTGCAGCCGAGAACATTTCTAACCGATACAGGAATGAATTAAATGTATCTGTACATGCATTTGAGTATGATAAAAAAATTAGTAATTACACAACACACATAAACCCAACTTACAGACGAATTCCCCAAGGAATCATGAAAAACTTGTAGAATGCTAATGTGAAACCAAGGTTTAGAGAATGTCTCTGATAGGAAGCTTGGAAACAGAAAGACAAAGTACCAGAGACTGATATGGTAAATTAGGGAGCCACGGGCAAGGGCATACACAGGGCTGTGGGCAGAACCAGACAGTGGAGGTGGAAACCAGAGTGACAGTCCACTGCGACTGTAATTGGTGTAGTTGCCAAGTATGTCTCGTTTTCCTCCTTTACAAGTGAAGTGGTCTGACTCAGCAAGTAAAAATACAGACTGCCCAGTTAAATTTGAATTTCAGATAACAATAAATAATCTTGTCCCTGCAATAATCTGGCAACCCTTTTTATAGGCCTGTGGTAGAACTGTACTTCTTGATGTCTCTCTAGTTCAGGTGATTTTAACCAATTAATCTCTCCCTCAGTTTCCTAATCTACTAGAATCCTTGTCAACCTTATTTCCTGGATAGGAACCAGGGGATCAGATTACAACTGCAACTCTTCTTCTAGTCAGGTGCAAGAGCTTTGGAATTTACTCTGTCTCGCATATTTTTGTTTTCTCACCTAGTTTTGGACAAGTGATTTTTAACATCTCATGTGATTGTAAAATTGAACGGATCAAGAATCACTAACATGCAGAATCTTGTCTTGGCTCACCAGGCTGCTACGATAAACACCGTACAATGGTTTGGTTTAAACAACCAGCATTTATTAGCACATGGCTTCAGAGGCTGAAGTCTAAAATCAAGGTGTTGGCAAGGCCATGCTTTCTCCCTGAAGTCTGTAGTGTTCTGGTGCTGGCTTGCTGCCGTCTTTGGGGTTCCCTGTATCAGCTCTTCTAGCTTCTGATGACTTGGGGCTTCCACTGTGGTTTTTATCTGATGGACTGAGTCTGAATTTCTTCTCTCTATGAGGCCTCTGGTAGTGCGGATTAAGACCCACCCTAATTCCATTTGGCCATGCTTATTCACAAAGGAGTCCACACCTTAACCTATAAGGGTTCTATTTACAAATGGGTTCACATCCACAGGAATGAGGATGATTTTAAGAACACGTCTTGTTGAAGTACATGATTCAATCTACCAAAGTGATCATAAATGCAATGAATTACAAAGATTACCCTTAGTCTAACTGTAAGGATATTTTTCTCTTTAACAGTATAAAGTGTTCTAGGTGATTTCTCTCTCTCTCTCCTTGTGTCTGCTCATCTGGTTTCCGCAGACTTCCAGTTTCTGGCCCATTCCTGTGAATTTTTGACTTGTGATTCAGGTTGGGCCTTAGTCTGTATTCCTGATTCAATTGGCCACACCTTAACTAAAAATCACCTTTTCACGAGGTGCCATTTATAAATCCACAGAAATGAGGATTAAGATTAAGAACTTGGCTCTCTTGGGGTATCTAATTCAATCTACAGTAAGGTTCAATAGTTAAATGAAATTTATAATAATATAGAAGGCCCTACAGTTAGGTCCTAAGCAAATCTTAGGAAATGGTCAATAAATATGTGTTCAGTAAAGATGACTGGAAATGGGATTAGTGGGACCAAGGCACACAAAAAGGTCAAATTAGGTGAGCAAATGTACTTAAAACCAGACCTTTGGGCTCCAAAAATAGCTATCCCCACTTGCCAATGATTTTCCAAAGAGCTTGTTCACTCCTTCCAGCGTGTGTGCTGTTGACTTCCTTTTATTGTCTGTGCTTTTGCCATATGTATTTAAAGATAAAAAGTGAGTCGTGAAATGTTAAGCCCACTTAGACCTGCTGCGGATTTATCCGCCAGGTTTTCTTTTATCCTATGTCTAAATTTGGGTGGGGGAGAGGAGGAGGCGCGGGCCACAGTGGGAGGGCAGGGTACTTTCATTACACAGGCATGGGGCTGAGTGGGGCTGTGGCACTTCAAATCAAACATCCAGCCGGGTGTCACAGCCCCTAACTCGGGCCGGGGCCGCAGGCAGTGCTTATTTAACTTTGTTCGCCACCGCTGTTATCAGAGGAGTCAGCCGTCAGCCTCGTGCCTGCTGCTGCCTGGCTCCCCAGATCCTCTCACGTAAATCTCTGCCTAAATTAGAATGAGAAGAGACGTTCAGCCTCAGATTTCTGCCAGGCTTTCATTAATCCTCTAGACACAGGCAGGCTCTGTCTCACTTTCTCCTTTTCTTTGCCAGCAAAATGACACTTAACGAAGAAGGTACCTCCGAACACGCTGGTACGTCCCTGACAAACTTTCATAAATACGCCCAGCTGTTTCCCCCATCTCAGCTCTGTGTAGCCTGCAAATCACGGATTAATTTGCACACAGCTGCTACAGATTCTAGGGAGACAAGCTCCTGAGAAACATTCAGTGTTGCCAATATTAAGCCTCTAATTTCCTTAAGTGGAAAGTTTTTAAAGCTGTTCAAGTTGTCTGAGGAAGCTGCAGAGGCAGGACTCCCGGGCTTCCTCGCTGACAGACTCACTGTGAAGCTGAAAAATCCACTTCGCCGTGATGGGTAGGTGCTGCTGCTCTTTGGAGTAGGGACTGTCAAGCTGTCCATTTAGCTGCTTTGTCTTGAAGCATTTTTTGAACACCTATTTTGTGCAAGAAACAAAAGGAGACAGTTAATTTGTCAGGGTTGACATTTGGGCTTTAAGTCCAGTGGGCCTGGGTTCCAAGCCCTGCTTCCCTTCTTAGCTGCCAGGCCTTGGGCCATGCCCTTATCTGTAATAACTGACTCTACAGCAAAGGGTCCTTGGGAGTATTTAATGAGATAATGCATTCAACAGGAAAAAAATTAAACTGTTTTCAGAGCTGCTCTCCTCAGCCACTGCCTCAGGGAAATTTCTGGTCTGCTTGCTTGCTTTGGTTGCACACATTAGGAGAATGGGTAAAGAGCGCACTTCAGAGAGGATTTTTGAGAAAGCGTTTTGGGAATTGGGGGAGAGAGTAAGGGAATGATGGGCTGCCACTGTGCTCTGCCGTGTGGGACATGGAAGCCAAATGAGAGGAGGAAAGAAAATGGAATAAATGTTTTGCCACGGGTTATACATCAAACTTCTGCAGTTTTTCAATTCCTTGTGGACGTTGGAGGCACTGAAGGCAGACATGGAGATGATATGACCATAGTTTCGTTTTGTGATCATTAGGATGGATCATTGGTGAAGGAGAGTCTGGAAGAAGGTTGGGTATCGGAAGGGTGGACTAGATTGGGGAAAGATGATGAGCATTTTATGGGCTGGTTAATGAAACCCTGAGATGGGCAGATGGTGAACAGCAATGGATCTTTGTGCATACGATTCCCAAACCTAGGATGCTTTCCCCATTCATCTCTTGCCACATTCTTCTCATTCTTTAAGGTCCAACTCAGGTTCTTCCTTCTCCTGGAAGTCTCTCTGTTGCTCTCAATTCCATCAAGCACTCCTTTCTGAAATTCAGATATCTAAATTGCAGCCAGTTCCATCCATCTTTATACTTTACGCCATTAGTTAACAGTTTCCAGTACCTGGTTCCTTTTCCAAATAGATTGTAAGCTCCTTGAAGGCAATTGCTCTCTAACTCTTTCTCTTTTATCCTTGGTTCCAAGCACACTGCTAAGAACACCATAGATACCAAATAGTTATTGGAATGAACTGAATTGGGGTTAGGGTATATTTTGCAGGGTGTCTGGTAGAAAACTTTAGGGGAAGTTAAGAAGGAAAGACGCATCAGGAGAATGGGAGATGAATGCAGCTAAACCTTGGATTTTCCATGAAAACAGGAGTCACCATGCAGTGTCTCTGAAGAATTTTACAATATCAGCTTAATATAACATAACTATATCCAGGAATTTATCATTTTTACACTGCTGAGCTAAGCAGTGACCCCTCCTAGAAGCAGATAAAGGAACAACATGTTTGAATACACCCATGTGTGAGTTGCTGCTTTTTAAATTCGAGTCCATCCAAAGAGATTTTAATTTGTAAATACAGGTGCTTTAGGCAATTATATATTTATTAGATTTCTGTAATCCCATTTTTCCAAAAATACTAAAATGATACCTAAAGAATACTTCATCTTAGTTTAAATAAGATTTTATTGTTGTTTAATTTCCCAAGATGAAGCAAGAAAACAGACTCTTCAAATAGAAATAAAAAACTCTACATGTTCAAGAAGGACAAAGGTGAGGTCTGTGTTTGGAAGTGATAAAGACAAAATGCAGGGAAAAGGGAATGGAAAAGAAAATACAGAGCTGATTTGGCAGCCATCAGAGTATGTGACTTTTGTGTGTGTTTGTTTTTTAAGAAATGATGTCAGAGAACTGTATGAAAAAACAAGTTCAATGATGAGGTTGGTAGCTGGCAACTACTCATTTTCCTAATTTCTCATAGATAAACTGAGACTCAGAAAGATGACATTTGCAAACAGCTAGTTAAAAAAATAGCTAAATAATGCTGGTTTGGTCACAGGTAACTGTGGCTTTAAAAATATGTATTACTTGAAAATTTACAAACTTTATGCATGAAGGAATATCTAGTCTTAAAACAAAGGAATAATTTGCTTTACAGAAGAATTTTTTCAACTTGCTTTAAAAACCAAGCCAGCCAGTACACTTGAATTCAGATTTGATTTTTAGATATTTGATTTACTCCCAATTTTTCAAAAACCTTTCAATTGCATAAAACCATTTTGAAACTCGGGCAAAGCCAGGCCAACTTAGTTTCAACTTGAATTAGAGGTGACCTAAGTGTCAGAGAGAGTGCTATTTCTTCCAGATCAGCCTCTATGTAACTTTATTTCCTTACAAAATAGGAAAAAAATTTTTTATTTTGTATTACTTTCTACCACAGATATATATATATACACACACACACACACACACACTCTTAGGTGTGATTCAGCTTTAGCTCCTATTTTCTTATCTGCCTAAGGAGATACCATTGTTCAAAACCAATTTACTTGGCTAATTCTTTCCTCTGTCATCTTTGTAATTATTTCTGATAGTCCTTGGCCAAACAATTCTTTCTCCATCATGTGCTTTCATTTCGGCTGAAAGTTGGTGTCTGCAAAGCTGGTTGTTATGGCAACCGCTGGGCTGTCCAGCACAATATTAGGACTTTGTTGTAAGAAATGGAAAAGGGAAATGGAAAGGGGGTGGGGATGAGGCCATTTCCACATACCTATTTTTAAGTGATTTACCTTATCACCACTCTAATAATGTTTTTGCACACTTCCCTCCTTTCAAGGTCCTTGAGTTCCACTAAATCCATCATCTTATGTACATTTATAATTTAATTAATATTTATTAAGAAACTATGAGGTGTGGTCTAGCATAGGCAGAATAATCCATTCACTTGTGCATACATTTAATAAATATTTATTGAGCACCTACCCTGTGACAGGCAAGGTTTCAGGAAATGGACTCAGTAGCAAGCAAGTCCGACAAGGCCGTGCTTTCCTGGAGCCTTCATTTGGAGTAAGAGTCAGGCAATGAACATGGAAACACATAAATGAGATTCACTCAGAAAGTCAGTTATACATACCATGAAGAAGAAAATAAAGTTCTGTGATTGAGTGATGGGGAACAATGGCTAGGACGCCCAGGGAAAGCCTGAGGAGTGACATTGGAATTGGTTGAATGTGTAAATATCGAGACTTGAAATAAAAACAGTTAGTTTTGTGCAGTGTTCCCACTCTTCTGGTGAGAATGAAGCACATATACGTGTATGAGCTACTGAACACAGATGGTGTAATTTCTGTGATTTCACATACAAGTTAAATGCACTTATATTTACATTTAAAACTGGCAGTACATAACATAAGGATGAATGCTAAAATTCATGCTTGCTCAAAATTTTAATTTTTCTTATAAGGTTATTACATAACAAATAATGTAACAAGTTGAGAGGGAGCTCACAAGTAAAAGGAAAAAGTTTTATAGTTTAGTACATTTAATAGCACTTGCTTCTTTCCTGCTTTTCAACAGGGAGTCTATATTTTAATTTGGTAGTGGGCACCACAAATTATGTTGCTAGCCCTGGTAATGGCATAAATCATATGACAACAGATACAATTTAATATAAGAACTGGGGGGGGGAGTTATTTATATCTGAGCCTTGGTTTCTTAAGCTCAAAAATGGAAATAAGAATACATGATGAATGAGGTTGTAATGAAGATCATTCCACAAGATACTGTATGTCCATCACTAGGCATTTAAAATTAGCAGTCATTTGATCAATGATCATTGTGGTACTTGTAAATGTACCTTGTAAAATAGGAGATTTTAGTATTTATTCTAGGGTCATAGAGATGGGAAACATTTTCCAGGTGGGACAAGCTTTACACCTCTATAGAGAAATTCATATTTTAAAGGAACTTAAGAGAGCACACAACAAATATGCTATTACCTTAGTTTCAGGAAAGCATTTGGCAAATTATCTTCATGTTCTTTTTGAAAACAAGATAAATGGAGGCTTGATGGTAAGTTGGATAGATTTGTGTCAATTCAGTGACTTTACTCAGAGAATTTGTCTAATGGATTATAACAGCCAGAGAGTAGATCCCACAGATAGGCCAGAAAACTGTTGTTGTCTCTGACATATTTAATATTTTATATCAGCAACTTCCTGAAGACATATGAGGCATGTTTATCAAATACATGACTGATGAAATGTTAGGAGAGTAAAAACTTTAGGTGATTCAAAATTATTTGGATAGGCTGGAATAATGAACTAAATCCAAAATTAACAGGATGAAATTTAATATGGATATTAATTAAAATCACAGGCTGGGGTTTACAAGGTATGATGGTTAGGTTAATGTGTCAACCTGGCCAGGTAATGGTGCCCAGTTGTTTGGCTAAGCAAGCACTGGGCTAACTGTAATACAAGGGCATTTCATGGACTTTAATCATCAGTGAATTGATTACATAGATGGCTGGTTACATCTACAATCAACTGAGGAGATTGCTGTCAGCAATGTGTGACATCTCATCCAATCAACTGAAGGTTTTAAAAGGAAAAATGATTTCAGCATTCAGAGAGAGAATTCCCATCTCTACTGCAAATAGCCAGTGTCTTCTGGGGAACTCATTAAGGACCTTCACTGAAATCCCTGGCTTACAGCCTGCCCTGCAGAATTTGGCTTTGTGTATCCCCACAGACAAATGAGACAATTTTATAAAATCTCATGCTGTTTGCAGATCTGTCCTGTCGGTTCTGTTTCCCTAGAGAACTCTGCCTAATATACCAGTTGTACCAGATCTCCTGTGATAAAGAAGAACTAAAGGTCAGAATGGGCTGTGAGTCACTCATTTAGAATATATTTTGCTTAATACCTACTTAGTGCCAGGAATTGAGCTGGTTGCTATCAGGCACATGAAATTGCCAGATATGGGGACTATCATGGTGAATATGGCAGAAACAACATGGCCAGCCATGTGCAATCATCAGGTGGGTGGCGGGAAACACTGATACCAATCCAGCATGGACCTCATCAATAGCTATGTTGTTTGTGTCCTACTGAATGTGAGGGTTTCTGCTTGGTTTAGCATAGAATGTTGTAAGGTGCACCTAGAGGAAGGTGAGATGGATAATAAAGGCAAAAAAACCCTGTCACATGATGAATACATGTAATTATTTAACTGTTTATCATTGATAGTGCTAGTCTAATTGATGACATTCTTATATACCAAAACAAAACAAATCATTCTGAGTCAGCTAATCTGAATATTTAGCCCAGAAAAAAGCACTTGGGAAATGCTCAATTGCTATCTTTAAATATTTAACAGACTTACATGGAAAATAAAATTAGGCTTTCTCTGTGTTATTTGGATTTAAGACAAATGTGTGGAAGTTGAGGGCAGATGGGTTTTGGCTCTGTACAAAAGGGCTTTCCCTATTTCTGGAATGGTCTTTTATGAGTCCAAATGACTGTTTTTCGGGGATTAAAGATTGAACCATACAGCCTCTATGATTCTTTCCTGCACTAAAATTCCATAATGTTGTTATGAAATTCAATTAAATTTAGCAGCCATTCAGTCCCCTTCTCTGTGGCAGCCATTCAAGTAGGCACTCCAGGAGTTATGCAAGCACAAAAATATTTTTTCCATCACCAATCTTACAGTTTACATGACTGACCAAAAATATGTAACCAAGAAAGCTGTCCTGAAGACATTTAAATTTACTTAGATTGTGAATGAAGCAAGATCTTCAGTTTCAGAAATCTATGAGAGAAATGACAGAATGGCAAAATATTGATATACAACATTCTTATCAAAACTGGCAGTCATTTAACTTACTAGAGATTTGGAGGCAGGTCTTTAGTAGTCTGCCACAAAGATGAAGGACTGTTCTGTTTTATGTACCTGATTCCACGCACTGTGTTGGTGGGTGCCTTGAGGGATGGAGAAGAGGCCAGAATCAGGGATGTGGTTTTGAGGACCTTCTTCTCCTGAGGAACTTATGTCTTACCACCCTCTCACCTCTGTCTGAATGGACCCTTACTCAGGTCACCGTTCCTTTTTTAAAATTTTATTTTTAAAGAAGCTTTAGTTTACATGAATGTTACATCAGAATATAGGGGATTCCCATATACCCCACCTCCTCCACCTCCCACACTTTCCCCCTTCTAATAACATCTTTCGTTAGTGTGGTCCTTTTGTTACAAGTGATGAACACATATTCGAAGCATTTCTATTTGTAAACTCTGGTCTATGGTTTATATTATAGTTTACACTTCATACTGCACAGTTTTATAGGTTTTGACTAAATGTATACATGGCCTGTATGCATCATTGCAATGTCATGCAGGACAATTCCAATGTCCCCAAAATGCCCCATGTTGTACCTATTCTTCCCTCTCTCTCCCCTCGGAACCTCTGGTGAGGTCACCAGTCTTGGCTCCTCACAGCTCTGGCATCCTGGCCATGGCTAATTGGTCGAGAGCACTAGTGGCCTAAGTGGGGCCTGGTATGAGAGCTGTGTCCAGCAAAGACTTTCTGTGGGGAACTGAGGGGCTGACCCCAACCCTTTACTCTCTTTGGAGCATGAATATGAAGCACAAAAGACTCAACAAACCATAGGGTAAGGCAGAAGCCAAGAGATGCACAGAGGGCAACGGAGAACAGATTCCACGAGGTGGCAGAGCTCCGGGCAGGAGGGGATGAGGGCAGGGAGGAGCAGGACTGGAGCTGCTGAGGCTGACAGACCACAGGGCCAGAGCGATGACTCCAGTATGACAAGAAAACGTGCGTGGGAGGGTGTACCTGTGTGTCACCTCCTGTGCTGACTACTACAAGCGGAAGACCGTGGCAGGCTGGCAGGAGGGAGGGCTTCCTGGAAGAGGCAGAGCTTGAGCTGGGCATGGATAGACTTTGAATTGCCAAAGGTGCTGTTGGTGGAAAGTGGGAAAGGGGAAGTTTCGTGTGGGGCTGTAAAGGTCAGTGCTCTTGACGGTTCACACTTGGGCAAAATGGAAGAAGCATGTCTGTGGCAAGTGAGGTGGAGACGATTCATTTCCCAGAATCCACTGCCTGCTTCGAAAGTGTCAGAGAGGCCTCCGTGTGGCACTTGCACATTGAACACTCTCTTGTCGAGACGATTAAGTTCCTCCCGGGGCAAGAGCATCAA
Source organism: Dasypus novemcinctus (assembly GCF_030445035.2). NCBI lineage: Eukaryota > Metazoa > Chordata > Mammalia > Cingulata > Dasypodidae > Dasypus > Dasypus novemcinctus. The sequence goes on from NC_080675.1 coordinate 19,942,291, forward strand.
CGACGACTCTTCTGCACATCCTCCAAGTCCTCAAAGTGTTTTCCACGGTCACCTTGCGCTGCAAGTTGCTGCCTTCGCCTCCACTGTGACAGGGTGAAAGGCTCCTTCGGATGGCTTAATACCCTCTGCTGACAAATGTGTAAATTGTGGGGATGATCTGGGGACTGTGGACAGCTGACCCAAGGACCAGGGTAGGGGCTTCTAATCATTTTCTATAAATAACCGAAGTTGTTTCAGCTGGTAATGATTTTCTGTCTCTCTCGGCAAAGCCTGAACTTGAACCAAGAAGCAAATTGTTCTGACTCCTTCCACAGGTCCTCTGACTGAAAACAAAGAGGTGCCGGTGATCCGCGAGGATGGCTACAGGGAGAACACGTGGTTTTCTCTTGCTACTGATGAGTTTTATCCAAATTTATTCTGAGGCCTTACATGAGGGAGTGCGCACAGCTCCAGGAGGGCTGTAAGCAGAGCTCCTTCTCTGCCTCCTGCTGAGGGTTAGAGAAAGCTGCGGCTGTGCTTTTCTGAAGAGGAAAATTCAGCCGAGGGTCAAGAGGATGGGGCGAAACCTCAGCAAATGCCCGACACAAAGCAAGGCACTGGTCTATTAAAATCCTATTAACTGGCTCACAAATTTTCCATTTTCACAAGAAACTGTCAATTTTGTTGGTTTATTATTCATACGTGGAGAGAAGCTTCTTGGAAGAGATCATAAATACGATTTCTGACAGCCAATCAGACCTTGAGGGTTTCTGATGAGATGATAAGCACAATATTAACAGAATTCACAGGGGCTAGGAGAGGAGGGGAAAATGAGAGCTGAATTGTGTTTCTGTGAGTTGCCTCGTGTGAAACAGCTGGAGAGAGAAGGTCAGTTAAGGGATATGAGAATATCTGCCTAAATATTCTCATATTAGGAAATTGGATCCCTACCTCTCTGTTTCAAGGGCAGATAACAAGCCCATGCTAGCCCAGGAGAGGAGATTAAGCTATGAGAGCTACTACCAGTCTCCTGCTCTATAGGCTATTAGCACAGTGTCCTCCAAGAAGAGCCTGATCTTCAGAGTTGCCTGCTTTTGCAATGAATCTTCTAGAACATTGAAGACTTAAGGCTACATGATGAGTGAATCTACATTCTTACTAAAGTCACTCAGTTCCAGAATGTTGAGTTCAGGGAAGAATTATGGTAGAAAAATGGTCACAGAAGATAAAGTGGCTTTCTGTAACTGTAAAGTATAAGTTCCATGAAAATACCTTCTCTGAGGTATTAGAGCAATGGGCATTCATCAGGATTTATTGATAGGTCAAGGGGATTTGTATTAGTCAGCCAAAGGGGTGCAGAAATCTGTTGGCTTTTATAAAGAGTGTTTATTTGAGGTAGGAGCTTACAGTTACCAGGCCATAAAGCACAAGTCACTTCCCTCACCAAAGTCTGTTGGCTGCTGATGTCTGCCAGGGTTCAGACTTCCTGGGTTCCTCTCTTCCTGGGACTTGTTTTTCTCTGGGCTTAGCTGCCCTGCTCTCTCCACAAGGCCAGCTGTAGACTATCAGGTGACTGATGTCTCTCTCGCTGGGGTTCGATTCTCTCCGGGCTCAGCTGCTCTGCTCCTCTGTGTGCTTACTTCCCAGGCTCCAGCTCAAAACTCCAAACTCCCTTCTCTGTGTTGCAGATTCTCTGGGAACCACCCTCTTGGTGGGTGGGGACTCACCATCCTACTGACATGGCCCAATCAAAGCTGAAATCATTATTTAATCAAATAAAAGTGAAACCTCTGAATCCAGTATAATCTAATGTGCCCAGAGGAACAAACCATTTTACAAACATAATCCAATATCTATTTTTGGAATTCATAAATAATACCAAACTACCACAGCTGCTTAGAGAGCAATGAATCTGCATATGGAGAAGGATGGGAATACCCTTTGAAGTTTTCTTTGGGTAAAATGGGGATTCTATATAGCACTATAATTAAGAGGCAGAAAAAAATCTAATGAGTCTTTAACAGTTTATTAATCTTTTTCTCAACAAGAAAAACAAAAGGCATTTAGAGACATTAATATGAAGAAAAACCAGGTAGTTCTATTATAAATTCATGAGTTGTTATAAAATCTGTTTTTGGAATTCATAACCAATATCAAACTGCTACAGGATCCAATAAGAAGGGCTAGGTTTTCATCTGCTGCTTAGAGAACTGGAATAGGAATTGGGGATATCAGCCCCGTGCCTCACTCCTCTCCTCGATTGCTGAATGGCAGATGACAGAATGGAAATAAGGGAAGTGACAGGTCTTTAACGGGAGGGCTGCTATCTGCAGCTTCTGGCCTCCTGCCACAGGGACGAGGATGCTAAATGGACCAGACCCTCCCTTTAGGAGGGAACACTTGCTACTCCAACTTCTGGGAGAGCTGAGTACGAGGGACTTATTGCCCAGAGCTGTCATGCCCAAGGTCATGCCCTTTTCCCAAGGACAGCTTTTATCCAACGACTTCTGAAGCCAGGGTCCAAAGGCCCAGGCTTCTTGCCTCCATTCAGGACAAATCTGAAGGGCCCTCCCAGCTCCAGAGGTCCCCGTAGGATTGCCTGCAGCCTGCAGCACACCTGCACCGCAGTTCAGCTTCTCTTTCTGCCCACTCCTGCTTTCTTCACTGCCTTCTCCCTAACACATCTAAGGGTTGATCCTGAAAGCACCCCTCCGTAAACTTCCTGCTTGGGAATCTTTGCTTCAGAATCTGGGAGAGCCATCCTCAGAGTGGCATCTAGGATACTGTTAAAGTTTATTTATATAGAGGTAAATCATTGTTTTTTGAACTTTTAAATACTAGTAGAGGAGGACGTGTGATATGTTTATCGTAAGGGGTCATTGGTTAAAAAAGGTGTAGCCTCGCTCCTCTGTAATTTTAGGAACCAGCCTGTAGCCAGAAAATGGATTTTTGTTTGGAGTAGTGGGAGCCTTCTAAACCCTTTTAAATCAGAGCAACCACCTATGTGTCAGGTTTTCTGGATGAGCATGATTGCTCGTTTACTACTCCTGTGTCATCTTTATAAAGCAATATTTTGTTCAAGTTCCCTGGTGGCCAACGAGCAGCTGCAGCAATACTTTCATCCACATGCTGAACATTTGAAATTCTAGTTCCCTTCCTTTCCCCAACTCCCTGAAGAAAAGTTGGGGTACTTCATTTTTTTCTTTCCTCTCTCTTACTGAAACAGTTTTACATTGAGGCAACATCTTCCCAGGAGATAGTGAAAAGAAAAATACAATACACCAAAGAGCTGTAAGGCGAGGTGTTGATTAAGTAGATAAGATGCCTTCTTTTTAGAGGAAAGCAGGGTCATTTCTGAGGTGTTCTGAGCTGACTAGGGGACTTTTAACAAGATTACAATAAATATTCAAAGATCTTAAAAGTTGAAATATATTTATTATAATTGTGTTTTAATATTTATCATCAGGTAATATTGCTATTACTCATTAGCTGCAAAAATCACTAAACATCTAGAGGCAAGAAGTAAATTAGAGCTGATGTATTTTCTTATCTATCTTTAAATAAAGTTGAAAGTGACCCATCTTTTCAGTAGCCTACTATTGATTTAGTATGTCTTGTCATTTACTATAGGTCACTATTCTATTATCCCTAGCTCTTTTTATTTCCTTTAATGTTGCAGACTTTTTGGACTTTATGGAAAAGATCAAAGATAGTCATTACTATCAACCACTGCTGTGTTCCTTTGTATTTAAGTCAGAACAGGGAGATTATATGGTACTATTAGATGTAATCTAATATTGCTATTGAAAAAAGCAGCTTGGGAAATTTCTGGAATGCAAATTAGCATGAGAGTGGGCAAGATATATAGGAAGGGAAGTGATAGACGAAGGTGAAATTCAAAGTCTAGACTAATAAGAATTGAAAATTAAAGATGGCAGAAAAAGTAATTTTCAGATATCTGAATGGCATGTCAAGTCAAATGGAGAGGAAGAAGCAAACAACTGCTTTCCCTGAAAAAACAACTAATGGCAAAAATCTTCAAAATAGTTAATAATGATAAAGAAGGCAGGATAAATAATTTCTTGTGTCTTATTTTGTTATGTGTATATTTAAAATAATAGCTGACATACATCTGGCAAACTGCCCCACTATACTGCGAGGGGCATTCTACACTTGAGGAAAAACAGTGTAGCCAGAAGCCACAAGAGGGCAGCAGAGGGCTAGGTACAGATGGGACGCTCCTGCTGGAAGGATCTTCAACTCTCCAAAGTTCTTCCCTACGGCATGAGAGAGCCAGTGTCCCTTTTAGCTCAGGGTCAGATCAAGACTCTGCTCCCAGAACTGGATTCTCCTGGGCTACTACTTTTCAGGGCATTTCAGCACAAAAGCCTCAATATTCTCATCTGTAAAGTGGAGATAAGAATAGTATCTACCTCAAAGAGTTGTGAGAGCTAAGCCCAAAGCTCCTGGCACTCATGAGTCTCTTAATAAACACTGCCATTATGAAAATAATTGTGATTGTATGTGCCTGAGCTGCTTCAGAGAGTTTTCAGGTTAGAATTTCTTCAGATTATCTGGTCCAGAGCAAAGTTTGTCACCAATAATAGCCCTGTTTCCTTCTGAGCTCAGAAGCTAGTTCACAGCTCTCCTTCCCCCAGTACTCGAGCTCCAGGCAATCACTCCCAAATGATGTTTCTCTGATGAGGGGGCCAGGTCTCTGAAGAGGGAAGTGACTTGTTAAAGATGACGTAGCTGGTCAATGGCAGAGCTGAGATGAGAAGGAATTAAGGTCGTGAAGAATTCCGTTCTCTAAATATGATTGGGGAAATGGATTTGAGATAGTGAAATTGGGAAAGACAGTTTTGTTATCTTTAAGTCCAATGGTCACTTCAGCCGGGCAAGCAAATATTGTCGCGAATTAGCAGTTTTGGGGTCTTGCTATTCCTAAAGTGTCGGTCCTTAAGAAGCTTAATGTTATTCAAATACATTAAATTCCAAACTAGCCCTCAACTGGACTTTCCCATAAAACAAGGGTTTACTTAGCCCCTGTTCTGTGCACGCCACTGTGCTGGATTCTGTGGGAAACTCAGGCAGTGTAGAAGAGGTTTAGGAGGCAACATCACAATGGCTATAGAAGTAAGTGGGTGCTAGATGAATCATACTGCTTTGAGGTACCTATCACTTCTTGAGAGATTTTTCTGCACAAAAAGGTAGCTGGATGAAATAACTCACTGAAATCTTGCAAATAATGGGTTAGAGGGTTAGAGTCAAGGTGCCAGAACCATCTTTTTTTTTTGTTCGCACTCTGAGAGATGTTGTAAATATCACCAGCTATTGACTTTTCCCTATCTGTTTTCTCTTTTTTTCTGGTTAATGATGCATCTAAGTACGCTTAATGGATAAAGTTACTCACTAATCAGTAGGAGAGACTAATAAACAAAAATGATCTATACTAAAAGTGAAATGCAGGGAAAATAAATTGGGGTTTTGCCTGAAGTAGGCTAAAAATAAGTCCATGGTGGGATGTAGCAGGCAGAAGAGATAATGCAATCAGAGATCCTTAATGCATGGTGCTTGCTAAAGCCATGGCCCCAAGATTTTTAGTCACTGGGGTTTCTTTGAAAATATGAAAGTTATGCAAATCTCTTGAGAAAAAGTCCTCTACAAACTTATGGGGTAAATGTTTGTGCCTGGGTCAATGAACTGTCAAGTCTCCATTCAACATTCAACACCTCCTGTCTACCTAGCCCTGCCTACACCCATGAAAAATGAACCTCCCTGTTCTCTCAGTCTACCTGACAGTAGGGAGATGAATGGTTTCTTGAAGCATAATGAGTCTAAATGACTTTGCCAGGGCCTGCCTGGCACAGTGGTGGGACCAGCACTGAGGGTTCAGGACTCTCTGACAAGACCAGCTGTGTCCCTCAGGAGACCCTTACATACACCTAAGGTCAGAAGCAGAGGTGCAGATAGTCTTCAGTAGCTGCTAATAAGACACATTGCAGAGTAGACCCAGAAAGCCCGACAGGTAAGCTGAAATTCGTTAAAGAGGTACATTCTGAAATGTTTAAAGGAAATAGTATGGATATCTACCATTTATATTGAAATGGTTAAAGAATACGGTGGATTGATAGATGGGATAGAAGTAGGATAAATGGATAGATAAATGATAAAGCGAGTACAATAATATGCTAATGGTTATGTAAGTTGTCAGTATTAGGAAAGGCACGTGAAGGGTCTGTGGAAATTCTTTGTATTATTTTTGTGACTTTCCTGAGCCTGAATTTATTTCCCCCCAAATAGTCATATGAAGTAAAATAACAATTTTGCATCATGGAATAATGGAAAATACAGATTTCAAGTTACAACCAAGGCCCATCTTTTATTATTACATGCAATAAAAATTAAACTCTAGTTTGTCAGATGAAGGAAATAACTCTAGGGGTCAAAGTGAAGGTGGTGGGCTTGAGGGCTGGGAGGAGAGATTCACACAGACTCCTGACTAGAAAGACAAAGAAATGTCAAAGGGCCAACCATCATTTTATAGAGTACTCTATATGCCACACAGACATGGCAGAAATCATTTGTTTTGGGTAGGAAAGGAGAGACACAATTTACTTAAATATGGAAAGAGTAGGCTTTATTTACCTTGACCAAAAATGAGTACTTTTATGCTGTCAAGGAAATAATAATGGCACAACTTTTGTTTTACCATTTATATCAATGAACCTTTGATCTTTCATGTTTCAGCCACAATTTTGCCCCACAAATACCTATCATCCCCATCTTTGAGCCTAAGTTAGGAAAAATATAGTTCCATGAAACTTGATTCTCCAATGAATGCCTGTCAAACAAAACTGAGGAAATCAAGTAGAACAGGTCCCAAAAAGATTAATGACAAATACAACCTGCATTGATTATTGTGAGATTCTTGGAAATAACCACAATGATTGAATATTTCCATTGAATTAGTTATTGCCTATGGGCCTGACCTGGCTGACTGAATTCCCAATTATTTTATTTTAATTTTTTATCCATTTTATTATAAATATTTTAAACACAGGAAAATGAAAGAATCTTATAGTGAACACCACTTAGCTTCAACCATTACCATTTTCTTTGCTTGTTTTATCATTCATTTGGCAATTTATCTTCTATCTGTCAATCTATTGTATTTTTCAGTGCATTTCAAAGTAAATCATAGGCATTCATAAAATTTCCCCTAAATGTTTCAGAATTTGCTTCTTTAGCTATTGATTTTCAATATACCTATCCTGCTTTCTGGGTCTACCAGTTGCAATACCTTTACCAGCTATTGGAGTCTATTCAGCATTCCATCTATATTTATTAATTGGAATTCTATAGTAAGCATTTATTTATTTGTTTACTTTATTTATACCACCATGAACTGAAGGACATTTAGTTTTTCTTTCCTCTGGGTAATAAACCACTGATATTGTTATTTATCTTGATGCTCAAATTGTCCCAGATTGGAGCACTGAAGTTTCCCTTAAAATGGCATGTGTATCCTTTCAACATGCTGTACTCATCATTATAGTAAGCATTTCCTTACTTTCTGGCAACATTAAATGTTCTAGGTTCACCTTGACATGGCATCAACCAATTTCCTAGAAAGTTCTGGTTCCATTTATTTGAAAGTTGGGTTATCTGGATTCTAAGTGTGCTCATTGCTACTAGATGTCATTATTTCTAGGTCTTCTCAGTGGACAGAAGTAGAAAATATAGCACACACATTTATATGTTTTCCTGTATCTACCCATAGGTGTATATGTCAAAAACCACGAACTCCTACTGATACCTCTGATTTCATTTCACACTACAGACAGAGCTTTGTTCAAGCCTTCTCACTTTCCTTATTTGTAACTCCATTCTCTCATAGTGAAAAATCCAATTCTCAATACTCATAATGTATTACTTTTTTCTCCATCCTAATATATACACAGTTTAGTTTCAGAGTTGCTAACCTGATCCCCTGTAAAAAAAATTACTAAATTACTAACAAAAGTACAATTTTTATGTAGTGTCCAGCTTTTCTTTAGCCTGATGGTATGTAGACAAAGTACTTTTTTCAAAGTTCCTTAGGTTAGTTCTTTCCTTCCCCATCCCCTTCAGTACACTTATGTTATTCATTTGTAATATAGCTAGGTTTTTGCATTTGTTACTGTTTGCATTTCATTTGTGTTTCCCACACATCCTGATGGGTTTTTCTTTTATTTATTTATTGGGTATATGAAACATAACCATAGTTTTATAAGTCACAGCTTGTAAAAAGGTAAACCTCTTCCATCCCTGCTATCCATTCACATTTCCCATTCCTTCCATTTTGTTCCCACCAACCCTCTGTAAGCACTGATGCCATTAATCTCTGGTTCATCCTTGTAAATCTTTAGCTACAGATGCACAGAAATATTATATTTTGTTATATCCCTTCTTTCTTACTGGAAAAGCAGCATGCCATGAAAACTATTTTGTGCTTTACATTTTTTTTTCCATTTAGTAATAAAATATCACAGCTGATGACTTCATAGAGTGCCCCCTCATTCTTGTATGTGTTTGCATAGTACTGCATTACATGAAGGTACCATAATTTATTCAGTCATTCTCCTGTGTATAGGTATTTAGGTTGTTTCCAGTATTTTGCAGACTAGAAATAACCATAATAATCTTTTGCTTATGTATTTTTGTATTGACAGAGGCATATTTTCAGGGTGAATTCCTAGAAGTGGGATAGCTGGTGCACAATGTACTTGGATATGTAGTTTTGTTAGGTATTACAAGATACCCCTTCAGAGGGTTGTACCAGTTTGCGTTCTCACTGGGATATGAATGTGTCTATTTCCTCACAGCTTCACCAGCAGAATGTGCTCTCATGCATTTTAAATTTTACAAAAATTATAGGCAACAAGTCATATCTCAGTGTTATTTTGAGTTGTATTTCTCTAATTGAGTGGTTTTGAACAAATTTTCATAGGTTTAAGGACTATTTTTATATCTTTTAAAATAAATTGTCTGTTGATATCATTTTCACATTTTTCTTTTGGGATTTTGGTCCTGTGTCCCTTAATTTTAAAGATATTAGCCCTTTTTTTGTGGTATGTATTCCAAATATTTTCTCCCTGTGCACTAGTTGCCTTTTGACTTTGTTTTTGATATGTTTTGCCATCCAATTTAAAATGTAATCACATTTATTAGTCTTGTCTTCTATTGTCTCTGGATTCTGAGTCATAGTTAGAAAGCCTTTTGCTACAATGAGATCAAAGTTTAATTCACTCACATTTTCTCTGGTCTTTGCTTATTTTCATTTCTTGCATCTAGGTATCTGATCCATTCTGCAGTTTATTCTTGTGTATGATGTGAGGTGTGGATCTTTCTCTTAAGGACTACACAGTTGTTCCAGAACCATTTATTTAAAAAATCCATCATTATCCCAGTGATTTGAGATATCACCTTTAGCTTATACTAAATTTCCACCTGGTATTTGAGATTATCTCTGGTCAATTTTTATATTCATGCTCCACATCCAAACTATTTTAATTTTATCTATGTAGTATGCTTTATACCTGCAGGGCTAGTCCCCAGTTAGTTTTGCTTTTTCAGCAAATACAGTATTTCAAATCTTTGTCTTCTTTTCCTTTTGAAAATTATGATTTTTTGTCTCACTTAATGCTCTTTACATTGTTAAGTGTAATTATTATTAATAAAATATCTTCTTTATATTGAAGTTTGAATTTGCCTGAATATATTTGTGTTTTTTCCCTTTACATTAAAAAAATTTTCAAAGTACCACATTCACAAAAATAAATGGTACAAGATCAAAATGCATTAAAATGACAATTACAAATGACAAAACCAGTCTTCTGTCTACCCACAACCCATGCCATGCTAATCACATAACAGATATAAATGCCTGTAGTTCTATTCATTATTTCTTGTTATATTTATGTGTTTATTACTAAATAATATGCTTGTGTCACTATTTCTTGATTTACTATTTATGGCATTATTTGATGACTTCTATAATAGATGTAGAGAACTAAGTTTTTCCACATCCTATTCCCCTCTACTTGCCAGCCCAAACTTCCTAAAACAGGACAATGGTAAAGGAAAATCCTAGCGTGCCATGCATTTGCTTTTTTACTGATTGTGTTCTTCTTTTATTTGCTTGTTTTCTTTAATATTTTTCCTTTTAGCAATTTGGAATGTGTAATCAAATTTTCAGTTCTTCAAATTATTTATTTCGAATATTTATAAAGCTTAAGCTAAATTGTGTCAGTTCTGAAAATAATGTTGACTATTGACTTCTTTCAAGAAAGATGAGTAAATTAGTTCCTTTACAATGACTCACAATATACCGGCTACCCCTGTTCACTTTCTGTTTTATATTGGTATATTTGAGAGTTTTTATTATAGTTCACTATAATTAAAATAATAAATAACTGTAATGAACTATAATAAAACTATAACTGATAATACTATAATAAATATAATAAAACTAAAATGTTGTAATAAATTTTAATTATAATCATCTGGCATAAAACTATAAGAAAATATTTCTTTTCTTAAGAACTATGATATTTATATTCTGTTTTATAACCAGAATCAAAATAGTTATCTAGACATAATTCTTTGCTGAAATAGTTCAAAGTTTTCAGTCCTTTCATAGAAAAGTATGTCTATTTGTGATTTATTTATCTTGATCAGTATTGGGTCTTTAAGATATTTTAAGAAGTATATATATGAATTATGCTTTCTGAATTCCTGTATGTTTGAGAATTTCTTTTGGTTATTATCATAAAGAGTTACAACTACTTTCAGAAAAATGTCCTAGATCATACCTCCCTTTATTTTTCCAGAATTTACTACATTTACTCAAATAATTTTACTTATTTAAAGAAATCTTGGGGCAGTTCTAAAATTCAATGAACTTGTTTAAGAAATTAAGGCATGTTCTTCAATGTTTATAAATATTACACAGTGTGTAATGAGCCTTTTTAATCTACAGTTTCTTAAATTAATTCAGTTCAGCAACATTGTCTTTCACTATGTCTTTGAATATTGTATCTCTACAGGTTGTTCTGTTCTCTTTCTCTGCAAGGTCAAACCTCAGGGGTTTGTTCCCAGTGTATATTATCTTCTTCTGAGTACTGTGAACTCTTTCCATTTTGTTTTCATTTCTTTTAAAGCCAGTACCAATCTTCCCCCTCCTTCCCCCTCCCAGCCCTGCAGGGCTCTTTCAGTATTTTGCTGCTGCTGCTATTGATTCAATTCCATTTTATTTTCCATGGAAAATCATTGTTTTGTTGTTTCTTCTTTCTTCTGGCTTTACAGAGTATGTTTCTTTTATTTCCTTGAGAATATGAATCACTATTGTCTAAATATTTCTTCTCTTTCCTGGGGGTCCGTTTTCCAAGGTTGTTCTCTTTGATGTCACTTATTTGGTTTTTTTATTTTCTTCTCTTTTGGATGGTGGTATTATAGAATATATATATATATATATATATATATATATATATATATATATATATATATATATATTGGCATATGTCTTCTCTCCCACATTTGAAAATATTTACTTATCTCTTGAGTGTTGACAGTTCTGTCCAGGTCTTCCTTTTGATCTTCCAAACTGTACATAGATTATCTTGATTTACCTCCTGTTTTTCATGGGCAGTTTTCAAATGTTTCCTTAAGTCACAAGGATGGAAGGTGGGAAACCATATTTGGCAGTTTGCTTTTTCTTCCCAGTCTGTAGTTTTACAGCTTGGTGCAGATATGAAAAAAATTGGAAGCTGAAAAGCTGGAAGAAAAGATAGTAGGAAAGGAAGAGAGAGAGAAAGAGAGTGGGAGAGCAAGAGAGAAAGACTGGTGGCGGGGGGGGGGGGGGAGAGGGCATTATTACTTCCTTTACCAATTAGGACCACTTCCTTGGTGTCAGTTTAAATCATCATGATGAGGGAGGGTTCTGACCAGGAGCCCCCAAATATGGGCTGTGTTTCTCCTACAGAGCCCCCCTCCAGTAACCCTCCAGTGTGTTTGAATCCTAATATGACATAGGGCAGTGTTGCCCTGGCACCTTCCAGGCATTCGGCCTTGCCTAGATGTCAACATTGAAAGGATTGATAGGGCAACTTATATATGTGGACTGAAGTCATTATGAGTTCAAAACATTGAAGAAATGGGAAGTCATTCCATCTAAAACCATTATAAAAAGGGCAAAGAAGAGGGAGGGAGAGAGAGAGGGAGAGGGAGAGAACAAAAAGTGTGCAAGAGGAAGGGGGCGGGAAGAGAGAGGGAGAGAGAGACCAAGACTTCATTTATCTGTAGTTGTTTTCTTTAAGCACCTCTCAGGCTTTGGAATGCGAGTTCTCTTCAGGACAGCACACAGCACCAACGCTACTGAGGGCAGATGGTAGCAGGAACAATTGCTAACGTGGTTGTGTCACTTACTATGGGCTGCATTTGATCCTCACAGTAACCATATGTGGAAGATATTATTAACATTCCTGTTTTACAAGTGAGGACATTGAGACAAGCAGAGAGGGAGAATAGAACTCTCCACACTCAGAGTGAAGAGTGTCACCCAAGCCTTTCCTGTTGCAGACTGAGGCAGAGGGAAAGACTTCTGGAACCAACCGAATATTCCAGCAAGCTATGTGCTAAACTGGACGGCCTGCTGTCTGCTGCCAGTGTGACCTGAGATTCATACGTGGTCACTGGGCTTGACAACCCCAAGTCACTCAGCACTGGGCGGGGGGGGGGAGGTGTGTGTGTGTGTGTGTGTGTGTCAAAATGCCTGAAACACTTGAGGAAATACTTACTGTAACTGAGGGTAATAATCACTAGATCATCCAAGGATCAAATTTCAATAATTTACATGCGCTGCTCATACCTTTCAGACTCTCTGGCCCATCTTCCTTTTCTTCCAGAAATAATTCTGCGAAAGATTTTTAGACATCTGTGTTGGAAGCTCAGGCTTTGATTTCAAAATGGCCACTTGTGCCAGTCTCACAAGGATTCTAAAGTGAATGGACTTGGGCTCTGTAGGTTTGAACCTAGGAGCCATTCTTTCTTTAAGGTGGTCTCACAGAACTAGCACAAGATTGGGAGACCAGCCCATGCCTCCAGTCTCTGCTGGGGATGACAGGATGGGGGACCTTGGGCAAGGTTCTTCATTAGCAATAAATGCTTTTCATTAGTAAAATGAGGAATTGCACTGGGATATTTATAAGATTTCTTCCAGTAGTAATATTTGATGATTTATGAGTTTGGGGATGGGAAAAAGGTTGGAAGGAAAGAATAAAGAAAAGAATGAAGGGATGGAGAGATGGAAGGAATTAAGAAAACATACCAAAATGGGCTAAGGATGGCTTCTAACTAGTTGGACCCCTTTTGTTGCTTTTAACTGGGATAATAATACTGATGCATAATATTCAGACCTCTCTAGCCTCTCTGCCTTTTCATCATGATGAGTCCTTTGATGCTTGGTCAACTGTATGGCCAAGGCTCTTTTGGGCTGCCCATGGCAGACGTCGAAAGCTGCAGAATTAGAAGTGACTGGGAAAGACTAAATTTATCGACATCAAGAAGGGCAGAGAAATGAAATTTGGAAAAATTAATTTCTGGAGGAGAGACTGAGTAGCTACAGGGTAAAGATCAGCAGAGAGGATACTTAGGAAATTTTGCTATGTGTTTCATGAAAATGAAAACCATGTTTTCCACTCTTCAGAACCTCAGTAAATGTTTTAATTGCTTCTTAATACTCTTTCTATGTTCCACTGGTGTCTTCTTTGAGTAATACACCCGGTTTATTTGTGTTATAAAAGGTTTTACTGGGGTGGGAATGAGAGCAGAGTCAGCACATTCAAACTCTCATGGAGGATCCAGAAAATAATTGTGTTGTGCTTTTTTAAGAGTAGTCTTTAAAGAGAATGGAGCTGATAGAAAATGCAGAATTACAAAGGCAGTATGAAATTTGGAAAATGGTAAGCAGGGGAAGGCAGATAGTTGGTGGTGGGAAAAGAGTTTGTTGCACTTGTTATGCTCTTAAAGGAGATTTCTTCCTTTGATTGCCAAAGGGCCTTGCTGAACACTGAAAATTCTTTCTCTGGAGGTCACAGGCCAATTGAGGAGATCCTTTCTGGAATGAGCCCCCAGGAGCCAGAGACAGAGCAGAGCAGAAACTTAGAGTCCCACGACTGAAACGATACCCTGAGCGGGGCCTGAGGAATTTACTGGAGGTGGCTGCTGTGGAGCAGGCACAACTGGGCCCACAACAGCTCCGGCTCTCTGGAAGCTGCTTCTCCCCACAACAGGTTGGAGGCCAACAGGGGGAGAGCAAACATGCAGGATTTTTTTCCCTGCCTTGTTCCTTTTGCGTTTGTTTGTTTGGTTCTCTGGTGATTAGAGGGTCCTCTCCAGCTGTGATGATGTCTATCTAGCCTGGTTAAACGCTAACAGATTGCCGTGAATGTGTGACAATTAAAGTTAGATAAAATCATTTATAAACATTATTCTAAATAAGATTGTTCCAGCTGCTGGTGGCACCTTTGAAGGTATCAGATTTGGAGGTAAGTGTGCAGGGTTTATTGCACTGTACTCTACTCTCCTGCCCCCCCCTGCCCCCCCCCCAGAATTTTCTTTGGTCTTTTTTATTTCACTTTAAAAATCTGTTTCCACAAGGACTATTTGGGATGGGAGAGAGTCTTAAAAAAGGAGATGAGCAGCGTTATACCCTCTTCTATAGAAATTAATGAGGAGAAAATAGAAACCTCCCTTACATGTTTTCCCAGATCAGGAATGACCAGCAATATAATTGTTTCGTGACGTGATTCTTTCTTTCAAAATATATATGTCACAGACACCAGAGACAAGCACAACACTTTGCAAATGCATATGGGATTAAGAAAGGCAGTTTCTTCCAATGATACCATGTATTTCAATTTTGCTTTTTGGGTTGTGATTTCAAGGACAAATGCTTATCAAGAGCAAGACGATGTCTTTGAGAAAGAACTAAAACATAAAACTACCACCAATATATATGTGTGAAAATACAAAATAAAAATACTTATTACTAACAATATACTCCATTAAAATAAAGCATACAGTAAATTTGAAATAGCATTTTTTCCTCACTTTTAAAGGCACTGTAAAATGATATGGCTTTTTAAATTTATCCTTTCTACCCTCCTGTTGTCTGCAAAGCAACTTTACACGGTGAGAAAATCTGGTAAGGATAGATGGTACACGAAATTTTCTATTTCCTATCTTCTTCCCTGGAGTTGAGCCTTTTATTGTTCAGCTAGTTCCCTACATATTGTAACCTCTGCATTGTAACTTAATTGAATGTGCTTTCTGCGGGGAGTTTGCCAGATGGAATTTTGCAATTTAATATAGTAGGTAAGAGGGAATCCCAGGTGCTCATCTTTAGGTAAATACTTGGGAGATGTATAGAAAATAAAAGCTTACTTTGTTACATACAAATGCCTTCCCCATTGCTTCACCAAGTGCTAGGACAGAGCCTCTTGACTACCTGGGCTGGTGAGGGCTGTGAGACAGGAAGCCGTTGTTCTGGGCTGGGACGCCCTGCGGGTCTGTCCCAAGGAAGGCTTCTGGAAGCAGGGCATTCGAAGAGGCGTGCTGACCTGGGGCAGTGAAAACAGCCAGGCCCAGCGAGAGGCAGAATAAAGACCTGAAAAAGCTGCCTGCTAGGACTGCAGCGGGTGACATGCAGCTATAAATGTGGAATGAAGCATAAGGGAGGGACGAGTGCTGGGATTGGATCCAGAGAAGGTGTTTGAGGTGAGCAATATGGGAATTTCATTTTTAAATGAAATTTATTTCATTTTTCTTCTGTTTATGAAAGTCAAACTTTCTTACTTCAGAAACTTTGGAAAGTACAGGAAACTATGAAGAAGAAAAAAGAAATCATGCATGATCTCTGCCTTTCTCCCCACCAGGGTCAACTGAGTTTAACGTTTTACTTAGCAATTTCCTTCCTTTAATTAATTTGCCCATGCATAGTTGCCGAATTATGATTATATTATGTAGGTGTATATGCTTTCATATTGTCCCTCCCCACCCCCCATTAATGCCATTTATTTATTCAGAATTCAAGAAGCTTTTGCTTGATGACTGCCAGAAGTGTTACTAGGCTTTGGGCTTCACTAAAGAGCAGTGTAGAGCTCTGACCCTCAGCCCCGCTGTCTGTGAGAGGAGAAAGCAGCTGCGAAGCAGCAGTGATGCAGTGTGACTTGTGTGGGACAGTGCCCAGACAGCCCTGCAAGGAGCGCATGGGGGCGTCTGCAGAAGCCTGTGGCAGTCCATGGTCACAAGCCTGTCTCCAGAAGTGGGCTCAAGGACTTAGGGAGAGCCTTCTGCAAGTGAAGCTGAGCTCAGCGAAGGACCTGTTCAGAGTGGTGAAGAACATTCTAGATAGAGGAAAAAGTACATGCAAGGTTTGGGGATTAGAGAACATGTGGCCCTAAAACAATTCCCCCATGACTGTGGGGGGTGAGGCGGGTCTCATTTCTTTAAGGAAACGTACTGGGGTTTTCAGGTAGAGGTCCTTATGAAACCTGTGCTGGAGATAAGTAGGGTAAGGGAGCAGTGCGCAAATTAGAGGCACCTCCCCTTGAGGAGCTTATATACATTTTTTGGGTCAAGGTGCAAACACTTGAAAATAAAAACGAGAGCAAGACAAGACAGCGCTCATCTTCCCACCATCCTGCCCATCAGCCTACCTCCCCAGATACACAGGTGACTTCCCCTGATGCAGGTACAAAGTTAACTTCCCCTGATGCAGGGGTTGATCAGGCACTTCTCCTGTCTGAGATTAACCCTGTTATTCGTGTCCTGAAGCCCATTCTCTCTCACTCCCCGGCAGGCTTTGCTATACGTTCTTTCCTGTATCCTCCTGTATCATCTGTTTCTACTTCTGTACATTACCATTCTCATTGGCATAAAAACAAGTTCTAGAGTGACCATCTTGCAAAAATTATTTCTTGACGCCACCTCCCCCTCCAGTGACATCAACCTCCATCTCTAGACTCCTTTAGAGTTAGATGTCTTCAAAGTGTCGCGTATTTTTTCTCTCTCCTTTCTACTTCTCCCATTCCCACTGTAATCAGACTTCTGTCACTTCTACTTCTCTGCCACTAACAAACTCATAGCCAAATCTTGTGGCCTGTCCTCTTCTAATGGGAATCTACAGACATGTCCAACAAAGTTGACCATTCTTCCTGCCATGGAGTACTTTGTTTTATATCCAAGACTTCCACAACTTGATATTCTTCCCTACTAGGAATCCTTGGCAGCTCTACATACTCCAGAAAATCTCTTGATATTGGGTTTGCCATCAGTCTCAGTCCTTATTCACTTGCATTTTTCCAACCCTGCTCCTCCCTCTCTCGTCCACATTTGGTAATTGGCTCCTTCATCCTCCCAGTTTCTCCACCTAAACCATTTACTCCTCTCACCACTCACATCCAGACTATTAGCATGTTGCCTCTAGCTTCAAGATAAATCTGAAATATGTTCTCCTCTCTTCAGCTTCAATTCTAATCTGAGTCCAAGTAGCAGCATCTCTCACCTGGACCATTGTAAAGGCCTTCTAAACAGTTTGCCCTCATACCCATTCCTCTACAATCTATATGTGATTTCTAAATATGTAAATAAATGTTATTCACTTGCTTAAAAGTCTCCAATGATAGCCTCTTGCCCTTAGAATAAACTCCAAACCCAGCACTATTTCTGCAGTTTGGTCTACTTTCCCTCTGACCCTACATTGCACTGTTTTCCTGTTTATTCTTTACCCATCACCACTTTGGCTGCTTTCTGTTCTGGGTCAGGCAGGTTAAGGTTGTTCCCTCCATGGGCATTTGCCTTCTGTTGCCCTTTGTATGGAGTGTCTGCCATACAGATCTCCTCATGCTGACTCCCTCTCATCATTCAAGTGTTTTCCTGACATCATATTTGGGTCTTGTCATCATGACTTCCTCTCTTGCCTATTTTAATTTCTAGTCTTATTTGCTGATATCATCTATGAAAAGTAAAGTTTTAAAACTTATAGTATTTAGTATGTGCCAGATCCTGGGTTATTTCTCCCAACAATCTATTTTAGAGATGAGAAACTTAGTCTCTGAACACATTAGTATGGATGACGTGTTTGCCACACATCCATTATGTTCACCAGATATCGTAGAAGCACAGAGTTCAACTCTTTAATAAGGCTGTGCATAAGCCAGCCTATGGGGTCAAGGGTGATGGCAAACCAGCAGCTAACATTTACAGAATGTTTCTGACTTGCTAGACACTGTGCTCACACTAAGGAGCTCATTTAATCTCCATAGAAACCACATGAGACGGGTTGCATTATTATCCCCGTTATACAGATGAGGACACTGAGAATTAGAGAAGCTGAGTAATTTCCCCCAAAGTCATGTATCTATTAAGTTGGATGTTTGAATCTGGAAGACTGAACTTAAAATATGCATCCCCATGTTTCAGAATGATACGTTCAGTATAACATTTATGTTAACAGAAAAAGATTTTCTTACAGAACAACACCAATACGATTTCTGCAAGTAGGGATGTGTGATATATATATGTGATATATATATGGATGCAGAGAAGTCGTTTAAGATGATGCACATTGACCCTAACAGTGTTTCCCTTTAGGAAGGATTGGGGGGAAGACCAAGACTGAGGATGGCCCTCAAAGGGATCTTTATTCTTATCTCTAACATTTAAACAAATATATCCATCCTTGATGGGGATGGTAGCACAACATTGTGAATGCAATTAACACCACTGAGTTATAGACTTGAAAGTGGTTAAAGAGGGAAATTTTAATATTGTCTATATGCTATCATAAAATTTTTAAAAAAATGCATACATTTTAAATAAAACATTTAAAGGGCAGTCTTGTTTTTTATTATTGTGTGTGCAGGGGTGATGGAAACTTTACTATCTATTGGTGATCACCTGAGAGCTGGCTGCTAGTCCTCATTCTGCTTTTATATGCTCTCTAAAATGCTCCTATTTCCTCTCATTCCCTCTGCAAATCTTGTCAGCTATAAGCATAAGGGATTAAATTCATTAGCAATTTTATAGAGAAATGTTTCTTTATGTTTCAGTGCACACATTTTTATTTATAATATTTACTATCTGATGGCAAGCTTTCAGTTGATCTAACACAGTGGTTCAGCCTTCTTCTCTCCCTAGAGCTGATTTTGTGAGCCATCAGGACGCTGGTGATCCGCAGTGCTTATAAGAGTGTTAACACAGAATATAAGCTCTCGCCTAGTTAGTCTTGAGGAGCATTTCATAAGAATATTTTACAAACTGGATAGAAACTCCAGTGAAGGGGATCAGGGCCATCATTTGCATTTAACACACGTTCATACCCATGATGTCCTTTGGGGCTCTAACTGTGAAGGAAATGCTATATTTTAAATTCATTTTCCAGGTGAAAAAGCTGACATCAAGAAAGGTGGCATGACTTGCCCATTGTTACAGTCACAAGAGGCTGAGATTCAAAACCCAGTTGTCTGAACTCAAATACTTTGGTGTTTTTACTATCCTGTGTTGGCTCCTAAGCTCACTAATAGTTGATTAGAGGCTCTTTTACATTTACAGGCATTATAAATTTCATCTGATGCATTCCATAATTTACAATAAGGCTGAAGAGTAACTAGGACACGCAATTTAAAAGGAGAAAAGGCTGGGCTCCAGTGAATAAACATAGAAAGTGAGTGTTTGCTGATGCTTCCAGTTAAAGTCATCTTTATAACCATCTGACTTCTGGTGTTTACATTAAATGGGAAAATTAAAGATAAACACCAGTTTGGGGAAACATTAAAATGTTACAAGTGGGTTTCATTCTATTCAACTAACTGGCACCATTTTTGGAATCCTATAAAAGTGTTCTCCTGGCCTTTTCGGAAAGCATAAATATCTTATTTTGCTTTGTGGGAGATGATGGGTGGGGCTCTGAAAAGCATCTTGGGTTGTCTTATATATTCAAGAGAAATTCTGATCATACAAAATCAGAATTAGAAGCAACACCCAGAGGTTAATTTTTGTCAGTTTCTTTCCTTGTGCCCACCTTCTCTTTCCTCAACTAGGTATCAACTTGTCCCTGAATGTGTAATGTACTCTCTCAAGAGATAGCGCCTTCATTTGGGGAAAAGGTTGTTACTTCTTTTTTTATATTGATCTGTTATCTGCAACCTTATAACTTTCACCCTTTTGTCTCAGCTCTGTCCTTCCAAGCCACACACAGGAGAATATTTTGTAAACTACGAAGTACCATATATATGTTAGTTCTTACATTCACACAAAAACATCTAAAACCTTTCCACTTAGACAAGCAATGAAATGATTGGAGACATTAAGGCGTAGCTTGGGGAAGAGCTTCAGTCTCTCAGCTATCATCCCCAACCACTCTATATCTCAAATGAAAATACGTGCTTGGTTGAAATCTAAATGTGTTTGCTGGGCAAAAGCAGATGCAGTAAGAACAAAGAGTTTGCAAAACCTTATTCTGGGAGGCTTCTTCCATCAGACAGCAGCTCCTTCAACCATCCCATTTAAAAATTCCAAAGTGCCCATTGCTCCAGATATTTGTAGCTTTCCATCCTGACTGCCTTACTTTTCTATTCCTGCCATGACAGATAACCACAAACGCAGTGGCTTACAACAATGCAAATGTATTATTTTATGGTTCTATAGATCAGAAGTCCCACACGCGTCTCACTGGGCACAAATCCAGGTGTCAGCAGGGCTGTGTTACTTTCCGGAAGCTGTAGGGGAGTTCCTTGCATTTTTCAGCCTCTAGAGGCTGCCCGCATTCCTCAGCTCATAGCCTCATTTCTCCATATCCAAAGCCAGCAACATCACTTCTTTCTGACTCTACTTCCATCATCACAGCTCTTTTTCTGACTCTCTCCTGCTTCCCTCTTCTACATTTTAGGATCCTTGTGATTATACTGGACCCACATGAGTTATCCAGGCTAATGTACCTACCTTAGAGGATTAGCAACCTTAATTTCATCTGTCTTGGAGACAATTTTTGAGCTGTGCAGATATAGCAATAGAGAACCTACACTTTATCTGCATGAATCACCACCTTGGAAACGAGGTAATGCCATTTTTGGGAAATCTTGGAGCTGCATGTAAAGTTTTGAGACAATACTGTGCATGGCGACCCTGTGAGAAATCAGGTTGAGCAACCTGTGAACTCCATGCACCCCCTAGTTCCTCTTGATCCTTCCCATCTCCAGGATATGTATGTATCTGGTAGGGGCCTGGGTGAAAATAAGGAGTGGGTCAGATAACCTCTGATATTCCCAAGACTCCCTTTCTTGGTCCCGTGTACCTCTCTCTCCTCCATCCAGTTTCTAGAATTTCAGCATTCACACAATCCCACTTTTGCTTGACCAAAGCCAGTTCTGAAAAGTTATTTATTAAACTCATTGATATTGTAGAAATTACTGATCAGATGAAATTTCCAAAAGAGGCTTGCGATTTCCTAGTGATCAGGAAATTGACATCTGCAGAATTTAGGCATTTCAAGTGGGGCATGTGAATGTGTGGAGGTGTTTTAAAATCTCTGCTTCTTCCTATGCCCTCAAAATGTGGAATGGGTGTGGGAACGGTAGCCATGGGGGCTGCTGGGTGTGGGGAACGGGAGGAAGAGATGAGATGTGGAGGCATTTTCGGGACGTAGAGTTGTCCTGGATAGTGCTTCACGGACAATTACGGGACACTGTAGATCCCCCCAGGGCCCACTGGATGGAATGTGAGAGAGTCTGGGCTATGATGTGGACCATTGACTATGGGGTGCAGTGATGCTCAGAGATGAACTTACCAGGTGCAATGGATGTATCACGATGATGGGAGAGAGTGTTGCTGTGGGGGGAGTGGGGGGCGGGGGCGGTGGGGTTGAATGGGACCTCATATATTTTTTTTAATGTAATTTAAAAAAAATAATAAATATTAAAAAAAAAAAGGCACACAAAAAAAAGATAGCACAGAGATTAACCTACTTCCAGGGGCTTGAGCCTGTACTCAGGCTTGATAGACTCTTTGAGCAGATACCTTTAGAATAAAGGAATGCATTCTTAAACCATGCTTATTTAGAAGAGAATTGTAGGAGTATGCTTTTTGATTCTCAAAAACCAAAACTTATAAGAATTTAAGACTATGAAATGTCTAGAATCCACTCTGTGCAAATTGACTCTGCTATTTTAACCTGCTTCCTGGGGTCGTTTTAATTGTATCTGTAAAAGAGCTTATATGAGGCAAATGAATTAAGTTTCCTTTTGTAAGTAATTACAATGCAAATTTAAAACTCTTATACCCAGTTTTCACAAATGACTTGGGCGGAACTTTAGTCTTTTTTTATTTTTACTTTTTGTCCCCCTACTCATTTAGGAAAAGATGTAATGATTAAGTAGAAATGGAAAAGCAATAATAGAAAGTTAAGTGTAAAAGGCAACTTAATTTCCTTTTTGCTCTGAATGTTAATGGTGGTGTGTGGGTTGTCACCCCACCTTTTGTCAAAGTAGCTTAATAATGGAAAACACTTCAATGCCTGTTGGAATTTTCTATTCTTTCTTAAAGATGAACTAATTTCAAAAGTTCTAGAGCTTTACTTTATGCATTTAAATTCAGGTGCTTATTTAATTGGGAGCTACAAAATTAGACTCCTTAAATGTACTGTTAGTATAAACAACAAAGAAAAGTGGCACTTATTTCTAGTCATGACTCTGATTTTTTAAAGAGACTTTTCTTATCCAAATTGATTTGATTAGTGAACACAGAGCATATTATTTTATCATTCAGCAAACATTTTTTTTGATGTTTGCAATTTTCCCAACAGAATTAAAATATTTAGAATTCACTTCCAAAACAAAGCCCACTCTCATACATGAACCTAAAATGGCTTATTGAGGAAGAAAGTCATTCTTGCAGTTTCATTTTCTTTGCTACTTAAAATGTGGTCAGAGGACCAGCATCATCAGCATTGCCTGGGAGGTTAGTAGCAATACAGAATCTCAGGCCCTATGCCAAATCTATTGAGCCAGAATCTGCGGTTTAACAAGATTCCATGATCATCTGTTTGCATTATTAATGTCTGAGAAGCACAGGTATAGAGCACTGTTGACTCCTATTATTCCTTTTCTTCTCTACCAAATCGTATTATATATTAGGATAGGTAGACATTTTTATCAGTCAGTTCTCAAAAAAAACCAGAATCAACAGGCATATGTATGTGTACATGTATGTATGTATGTGTCTGTATATAAAAAGAGATTTATTATCAAGAATTGGTTCATGTGATTGTGGGGACTGGTAAGTCCAGATTCCATAGGGAAGGCTGCAGGCTGGAATTCTGGTAAAGAAAGTGATGTTGAAGTCTTGAGTCTGAATTCCTTAGAGGAGTCTGAAAGGCTGGAAATTCTAAGACTTGATTTTGAAGTCTTTTTTTTTTTTTAAGATTTATTTATTTATTTTTCTCCCCTTTTCCCGGCCCCGCCCCGGTTGTCTGTTCTCTTTGTCTACCTGCTGCGTCTTCTTCTGTGCCCGCTTCTGTTGTTGTCAGCGGCACGGGAATCTGTGTTTCTTTTTGTTGCATCATCTTATGTGTCAGCTCTCCGTGTGTGTGGCACCATTCCTGGGCAGGCTGCACTTTCTTTCACGCTGGGCGGCTCTCCTTATGGGGTGCACTCCCTGCGCGTGGGGCTCCCCTATGCGGGGGACACCCCAGCGTAGCACGGCACTCCTTGCGCGCATCAGCACCGTGAATGGGCCAGCTCCACATGGGTCAAGGAGGCCCGGGATTTGAAACCTGGACCTCCCATGTTGTAGACAGATGCCCTAACCACTGGGCCAAGTCTGCTTCCCTGATTCTGAAGTCTTGAGGCATAAATTGTTTTGATCTCTGGAACCTCAGTTCTTGCTCTTAAGACCTCCACCTGATTGGATGAGGCCATCCACATTATGGAGGGGAATCCCCTTTCCCCAAGGTCAACTGATTGTAGAGGCTAAACCCATGTATGAAATACCTTTACAGCAGCAACTAGGCCAGTGTTTAACCAAACAACTGCACACATAACAGCTACGTTGACACAAAATTAGTCATCATGGCATCTTCATCTTCACAAAGAACCATCACAAATCTCAGTGATTTAAAATAAGCTTCTTTCTTTGTTATCTTTACGTCCATTGTGGGCTGGAGGAGGGGTGCTCTTCCCA
This sequence comes from Dasypus novemcinctus, assembly GCF_030445035.2. Classification (NCBI taxonomy): domain Eukaryota; kingdom Metazoa; phylum Chordata; class Mammalia; order Cingulata; family Dasypodidae; genus Dasypus; species Dasypus novemcinctus. The sequence goes on from NC_080675.1 coordinate 19,966,549, forward strand.
GTACAGTCATTTACGGACCAGAATCCTTCTATAGAGTGACTTCCTATTCCCAGGGACTTCACAGTTCTTCACTAGATCTTGGATTTTGAGCTTCCAATAAACAGAAAGCAAGAATATTGAATATTGTACATGAATTTTATGGAATAGGCATGGAGGAAAAGAACAGGCTCCTTCTCATTCTGGACTGCCTCAGACTGGGTGATGTCCTCACTGTCTAAATTCCTACAGCACTTACTCTACAGTAATTAATTCACATATTCCATACATATCTTCGTAAATATTCTGTTCAGGGGTGTATGTCTTATTTTTCCATTAACATTTGTAAGTGCTAGAAAGGCAGTGGCTATGTCATACAGTTTTTTAATTTCTTCAGAGCCAAGCTTTCTTTTGTGCATGTATTGGGTACATTATCAATTATTGATCAAGTGAATGAATAGACAGGGCAGTACAGCTGTTCTTCTTGCATCAGTATTTGGTAGAACATCTTATGGCTCCTTTCAATGTCTGTATTCTATTATTAACCCAAAAATTTTAGTTAGAAAACGTCCTTTTAATCTCATCTTATCTTTTTAGACATGTCATCAGTTTTCTTATCTTAATATATCCTAATGGCAGTAATGGTGGGGCAGAACATGGACCCTGAACCCATTATTATGTCCACCTCATGACAGGAGAATTCAAAGGCCCCAAACAAAAAGTAATTTACTTGAAGTCATCTAATGGGTAGGCAGAGAGAAGGCAGGGTTTGGCCTCAAATTCAGTCTTCTAGCTCCAAATCCAGGAATTAGTCAACTGACCCTCACAGTTTTCTCTGTAAGCTAACTGAATGCTCTCTGGATACTTTAGAACATGATTGACCTTTGAAAAAGTTGTGAAGAGGGTTAAGTTTAGTTTCTAGATGGCTCTTTTTCACCTCTCAGTTCCCCTTTTGCCAAGATACAGGGAATGCAGGATTTGTGTTGTCAGACCTTTCATTTTTCAAAGAGCTTAGAATTTTTGCACAAAATAAATTTGCTGACAAATCTCACTTGTGAAAGTCAGTTTGTGAACTCAAATATAAAGGCATTCAATGTTACTGTAGTTTTGATTTCAAAACAAGCTTCTTTTGTTTTTGTTAGTAACTGTGCCTTTGTCTATTTTCCTCTTATTCTTCCTCTCCTCCTCCTCCTCCTCTTATTCCTTTTTCTCCTTCTCCCCCTCCTTTTTCTTTTTCCTACCTGTATCCCTGGCTGCTTATACAATATTTTCCTAACTTGTATACACTTACATATGGATATTTTATAGTTCTACATGTTCTAGATATCATGGAGCTATCCATCATTATTCTCTTAACTTTTCCTCATTATCATTTTTTCCCTTTGCCTTTATGCTCTGGGAGAATTTTTGAGTTGATATTTAAAATAATGGATTTGGTTTTCTGCATTGTACAATCTACTGTTCATTGCTCCCCAAAGTATTTTGAATTTTGCTAGACATGTCTTTCAAGAACTAAATCTTGTCCCTGTTTCAAATGATCAAGCTTCTCTTGAACTTCATTCAGAAAAGAATCAGAATTTTTAAATAATATTATATTTCTTTATTTATGGGATAGAACTTTTATCAAAAGGAAATATTTGCCCTGAAAACTCAAAAGGGCCAACCTCTTGTGATCCATTTATTCTTTTACCGTGCCTGGTGATTTTTCTCTGCTCTTATATACAGCCAGAGGTGGTTGCAACTTTATTCAGAAGTAAAGGGAAAATAAGTTTCATTTTATTTTAGATAGGTATGGTAATGGAGCCACTAGAAAATAATTTTCTATCAAAGATATTCTCTGATTTACCCAGTGATTTTTGTTATCTAATGTTCCTTTGTTGCACTATTTTCCTTTACATCTTTTAAGTTGGGTCCTTCCCTGCCATATCACTGAAGTCATTGAGAATATGGGAAGAGTGTTGACTATTGGTGCTACAGCCTTCAAAATCAGAAAAACTCTGGGCCATTCTTTAATGCATCCAGGGAGGAGTCTCACTCTGGGTCTATGTTTCATCTGACTTGCAATGTGGACTAGCCTTGTAGAAGCCAATGTTTACACTGTGCTTCATGGTTTTCTGCTGTGTGTGTGAGTGTGTATGCATGTTGTGAGTGTGTTGGAGGAGGATGGGAAGCTTTAATGATCATAGAAAAGGAAGAAGGCATTACCTTCATATGGATAATTTTTGCATTGTCACATTCACTATAGTCCTTAGTACCATTCGGTCACCAGTGGTTTGGGAATAACGTCAACAGTTTTTAGGAGCAGCATCATTGTGGCACTGAGTAATGTGCACTCTAACACCACAACATTGATCTTGTTGGAGAAGATCTTTGGCAGCATAGTAGTAACAGCCTGGATTGGAGGAACCTAGATTCAATACAATTATAAGGAAAATTTACCTTTATCAACACTGAAATGCTATTTCCAAAATCATTTATGGGGTAAAAATATTTTTCCATTTAAAAACTCCTTGTTTAGGGAAGCAGATGTGACTCAAGTGATAGGGCCTCCATCTACCATTTGGGAGGACTTGGGTTCGATCCCTGGGCTCTCCTGGTGAAAAAAAGAAGAGAAAATGTGCCTGTGTGGCAAGCCAGTGCCTGTGTGGCAAGCTGAGGGCCCATGTGGGTACCTGCACTGTGAACCAAGTGCCCACATGAGTGTCCATATGGTGAGCCAGTACCTGTGTGGCAAGCCAGCGCCCGTGTCGTGAGCCAAGTGCCCGCGTGAGTACCTGCATGGCAAGCCAAGTGCCTGTGTGAGTGTCCACATGGCGAGCCAGTGCCTGTGTGGCAAGCTAGTGCCCACATTGTGAGCCAAGTGCCTGCGCAGCAAGCCAAGTGCCTGTGCAGTGAGCCAGTGCCCAGCAAGCCAAGTGCCTGTGCAGTGAGCCAGTACCCATGCAAGTGAGTCATGCAGCAAGATGATGACACAGCAAAAGAGAGACGAAGGGAAGAGTCAAGGTGAAGCACAGCAGAGACCAGGACCTGAAGTGGTGCAATTGACAGGGAACCTCTCTCCATATTGGAGGTCCCCAGGATGGAATCCCAGCAAATCCTAGAGGAGAAAGACAAGAAAACAAAAAGAGAAATAGAAACAGATCACACAGCAAATGGACACAGATAGCCAAAAAGCAGGATGTGGAAGGGAGTGGGGAAGGAGAAGGGGGAGGGGGGATAGAGGGGGAAGGGAAGGGGGACAAAAAAAACTCCTTGGTTACAAGAAAAAAAAAAAATTGAACACTTTGTTTTAATCCAACTCCTGTACAGGTCGGGGCAGCTGCAAGACCAAAGAACGCACCTTGCAAAGGGTTAGGCCTGAGCTTTATTGGGACTTAAGAACAAGAGAGGTTCTCCTAGGATAGCTGGTCAGAGAATGAAGATAGTGCTCCACAAAGAGGAGGGAAAATATGGGGCAATATAAGGGGTCCCAGAACAAAGATATTCCATAGGGCATGAGAAGAGTTTCTGCAAAGTTCACAAGTGAGGTTTTTGGTGATATTATGGCTGGGAAGGGGGTTTACAGCCATGAGAAGCTTAGAGTTTGTAGTACTATCTGTATGCTCTTTTCTCCAGGGAGTCTTGTTCTTTTAACTAGTGAGGGTCCAGGTTATGCCAGCAGCTATTCAGTTTGGACTGTGTTTCACTTAAGGTGAGAAAGTCCCAGCCCTGCTCTCTCACATCCTCCATGGTCTTCCTTTCCATTGGCCCTGACATTTTGATCATGGGACATCTTTATCAGGACAGAGCTTCTATTGTTTGTACAAAATAAGAATAAAGGCTTAATTTGTGGAATGAAATTTGCATTGTTCCTGTATATTGGTTATGCTGGAGTAAAATTATTTGGGAATATACCAGAACTTCCTTATTTCCAACTTACTGTGGCAATGCCTTTTGTGGCTCAGAAGATTTTTTCGCTGCTGGTATATATATATATATATATATAAAATTTATCCATTAGCTTGTTTCTTCTTTACCCACATTGATTGGACATGTATTATTTTTCTAATGCTGTATAAATCATTACCACAAGCTTAGAAGCTTAAAAAGACATTGGTTTATTACCTTATAGTACCAAAAATTAGTAATCCAAGTGGACTTAATGTTGCCTTGGCTGAGTTCCCATCTGGAGGCTCTGGGGGAGAAGCCACTTCCAAGCTCATTCAGGTTATTGGTGAAATCCAGTTCCTTGTAGCTCTAGATCTGAGATCCCCTTTTCATTGCTGACTGTCATCTGAGGGTCATCCTCAACTCCTTGACACCCCCACCACTCCTTCTTTTGTTGCACTCTGCACCTTCAAAGCATCAATGGCACATGAAGTTCATCTCATGCTTTAACTATCTCTTATGTCCTTCTACTACCAGCCTCAGAAGGTTCTCTGCTTTAAATTGCTTATTGAAGTCAGCTATGCCACATAATTAACATTCATGAGATTGATTTCTCATCATTTTCAAATGTTTTGGGGATTTGGGCATGAATGGGGTGGGGGCTAGAGGATACTTTTAGAATTATGCCTACCACAGGTCCATCTTCACTTATTGCCAACTTCATCATTTCTCCTAATAAATCCTACAAGATATTTTGCCCCTTATTACTAGTCTCTTTTCCTATTTTCCAGTATTGATATAGTCTATTCATTTTTATAATACATGTATTAGTTCATACCTCTTGACTAGATAAAGTCATCTTAAATTCTAATTTGACATCATCTGGAATTATTATCTTTCCCAAGACTTTTGCAAATTCCTCGAGGTTCATCTTTCCAAGTTTCTGCTTCTGTGCATGCTATTTCTGCTCTGCATTGCATCATTCCAGACATGCTACTTAGCCCTTTCCTCAATTTCCAAAAAATCATCTTCTCTCCCACCCACCTTTACAGATCACACCCCTGCAAAACGTTTATGATCTGGTGGCCATGGAATGGGGATATGTTGCACACAACATGTGACAGATTGATATATGTACCCCCAAAAGACATGTTCTTAATCTATGTTTTTGTAGGTGTGAACTTACTTGTGAGTAGGATCCTTTGAAGATTTATTCTTAGTTAAGGTGTGGACTCATTTGTGAATAGAATCTTCTAATGTCTGTTTATGTTTGGCTAAACTGATTCAGGGTGGGTCTTTATCTATACTATTAGAGGAGTCAGAGGCCAGAATTCAGTGGAAGACAGAAGAGAAGACACACAAGAGAGAGCTAGCCATGTAATGAGGCAGAGATGCAAATCAAGGAACTCCAGGGACTGAGGGAAGGCAACACCAAAATGCTACAGACTTCGGGAGAGACCATGGCCTGGTTGACACCTCAGTTTTGGACTTCTAACCTTTGAAACAGTGAAATAATAAATGCTTGTTGTTTAAACCAACCTATTTTGTGGTATTTGTCATGGCAGATGCCAAACTAAGACACTATATAATACGCAGGTTAAAATTGGCTGGGAGTCATTCTTCTTAACATTCCTTTCAGAAATCCCATCCCAGTAGATTTTTTTCAAATCAGAAAGTTCTTAAGCCTTTGTTATCTTTCTGGATCTTCCTCCTTTTTTTCTTGGCTCTTCACTCCTTCTTCCTAGATTTCCTTAGAAACGTTTTTTTCTCTCTATTACTCATAACAGTTTTGTTCTCCACACCTCCTACTCTTTCATTTTCAAATCCAAACCCATAAGCAGCACAAAAGATCATTCCATTTAACATTATCCATCTCCTAAGAAGGTAGATGTATGTAAAAGTAGAAAGTCTTTTATTGTCCTATTTGTATAATTTATTAGTTATTTCAGTGGAATTTTATTGACAATTCCTCAATTTGTGTTTGTTTGATGCTTCCTCATAATTGAATTCCTTATGCATCTTTAGCAGGAATACCACAAAAGTGATGTTGCATTCTTATCTGGTGGCATATAATTTCAATTTGTTCCACAGCTAATGATGTTCACTTTGATTATTTGATTCAAGATTCTTCATTGTAAAGTTACTTTCTCCCTTTTTATTTGAAACATATTTGGTGAGGTAAACCAAAAAAAATCCCATTCCTAATGAGGATTTATTAATTAATTTGTTTATATATGTTTAGATTCATGGTTTCCTAATTTTTTCAGTGTCCTGTAATCTATTTCTTCGTTTTTGTGATATTCATGTTGTCCCCATTTGGTCATGGAGAGACATTCAAACTGGTATCTTTGTCCTTTTGATAAGCTTCTTTCATCTCTGAATACTTTTGCTTTCTGACTCAAGATGTTCTCCCTTTTGGGCTAGTGTACCCCCTGCCCCCACCAACTCTTCACTCTCCACCAGCAGTTATACTGTTCTATCTAATAATTTTATACTTTGTGTTATAATCCGATATTATTTTTATTTAATTTTTATATAATTTGTTGCTCAAATTGTTGCAGTTTTGGTTATTGGGAACTCCTTCAGGGTCCTCTTGGAAGGTCTTTATCCTTTTTTATTTTTGAACATTTCTTTACTTTCTTGTACCATAAGATGGTTTGGGGCATATCTTATATTTACCCATCCCTATCCATAAAATCAACCATTTATCTAACTATCCCTGGTTACTTTTGTTGGGAAGTAAATATTTGGAGAACAAGATCTGACTGCTAGGTATGCTAATTGGTACTGGGGCGTCACAGCTTCTAGACCTCTCAGAAGACAGAGCTAGCATATATATGTATTTATACATGTATACATTAATATGTTCATACATATATGACTATATTTCTGTATCAATATATCTGCATACATCTTAAAATAAAAATGAGTTCATACTAATACTTCTGACTCCAGTCCCACACCATAGTCCTCTCCTTTTTGTATTTATAACTTCTCTATCCCAGCACTTATTACCTATAATTATATTTGCTCTTTTGTTCAATTATAATAAAGTAGTTTCAGAATTGTGAACTTGGTACCCCCATGAGAAACAAATATATCAACTCCAGTATTTGTGTCCAACTCTTTTTTCCTTTAGTCTCCAGTATCTAGCAAAAATGTTTTTCAGACTTGCTTAGTTTACCTTCCCACCTCTCTTCAGTAGGGCTATGTCTTATGTTTATGATATAGTTTCATTTTTCACAATCTTCAGTCTATCTTGGATTTCCCACAACATTCCTATTGACTCATTTATAATTTGTACACACTTATACTTTGTGGTATAGAGGTCTATGGGTTTTAACAAATTTCTACAGTCCATGACTTTTCTTCTTTTCTAATGTTAGTACTTAATGCTATAAATTTCCCTCTAAGCACCGTCATACCTTCATCGCACAAAGTTTGATGTTATTTTTAAAATTTTCATCCATTTTTCAAAATATTTTTAAAATTTCCCTTGAGACTTTCTCTTTGACCCACTAATTGCTTTGAAGTATGTGACCATTAAGTTCTTAAAAGTATGCAATTTAATTCCTAAATATTTGGGAAATTTCCAGATATATTTCTGTTAGTTTAAAACTATCATCTATGCCTATAGATTGTATGAATTATACCACTTGTTTAATGGACCAGGATTTGGCTTCTCTTGGTAAATGTCCATGTGCTCTTGAGAAGAGTATGTATTTTGCTGTCACTGGGTATATACTATGAACACATGAAACACTATTTTTGCCTTATACAGTGTAGTGGGTTGAATTGTGGTATATCCATGTGATATATCCATACTCAAATCCAAGGACATGTAAATATTTTATTTAGAAAAGGAATTGTTGAAGATTTAATTAAAGATCTCAAGATGAGATCATCCTGGATTAGAGTGGGCCCTAATTTTTATACCTTTCCTTATAAGAGAAAGAAATTTGAAATATAGGGACATGATGGAAAGTATAATGTGAGCACAGAGGCAGAAAATTGGGGTGATGGGTCTATAAGACATGGAATGCCAAGGATTGTTAGTAGCTACCAGGATGCATAGAATGGATTTTCCCTCACAGTCTCTAGATGGACCCAACCCTGCAAACAGCTTGGTTTTGGACTTCTTACCTCCAGAAGGGTAAGAGAATAAATTTTTGATGTTTTCAACTACTCGGTTTGTGGTAATTTGTTATGGGCATCCCTAGGAAAGAAATACAGATAGTTATATTTTAGAGCAATTGAAAATAAGGGAAGGAAGTGGATATGGCTCAAGCAATTGGGCTCCCGTTGACCATGTAGGAGGTCCAGGGTTCGATTCCCAGGGCATCCTGGTAAAAGCAAGCTGGCCCACGTGGAGAACTGGCCCACGTGGAGAGCTGACTGGCATGGAGTGCTGTTTCATGTAGAGCACTGGCCCCTGTGGAGTGCTGGTCCATGCAGGAGTGCTGGCCAGTGCTGGAGTGCTGACCCATGCATGAGTGCTGGCACAGCAGGATGACACAACAAAAAGAGACACAGAGGAGAGAAAATAAGAGATGCAGCAGACCAGGGAGCTGAGGTAGTACAAGAGATTGAGCACATCTCTCCCACTGCAGAAGGTCCCAGTATTGGTTCCCAGTTCCACCTAAAGAGCAGACAGGCAGACACAGAACACACAGCTAATGGAACAGATAGCAGACAGTGAGCACAAAACAATGAGGGTACAGTGAGACATAAATAAATAAATAGGTCTTAAAAAAATAAGGGAAAATCTTTTATTTTTACTTTCATATTTTTCTATTTCCAACAGTCTTAATTTCCTTGTGTAGATCCAATAAAATGTCAATGAGGTCAATTTGATTGATAGTGTTGTACAGGTCATCTATATATTCACAAATTTCTATTTGTGCTTTCAATTACTCATAGAGGAACTTTGAAATCAACAGCTAAAATTGTGGATTTTTCTGCTTTTTCTTTCTAGTCTATCATTTATAACTTCATGTGTTTTGGAGTTCTGTTGTTAAATTTATACACATTTAAGATTATTATGTCTTCTTGGAGAATTGATCATTTTATCATTATGCAATATCACTCTTTATCTCTGATAATATATTGGGTTATTTTCTTGGTTATAATATTCTTTGGTTATTGTTTACATAGTCTATTTATTCTAGATATCTTTAAATTTTTCTTTGTCTTTGGTTTTTAGCAGCTTGAATATAATATGCCTGGATTTAAACAAACATATATCCTGTGTGTTTTTTGAGCTTCTAGGTTTTGTGGTTTGATGTCTGTGACAGTTTAAACCTTTTAAAGAATCCTAACAAAGATCATATTCTTGGACTTAATCTGTTCCTGTGGGTGTGGAATTCTTTGACTGGATTGAATTCAGCTGGTGGCCTTTGACTGGAGTACTTCAGTAGGGTGTGACCCACAGTGGGTCTTGGCCCTCTTGCTGGGGTCCTATATAAATTGGAGAAACATGTAGAAACACACAGGGAAAGAGAGCTGCCATTTTACCCTGCAATATGAGAGAGGATTCCAGTATCACCAGCAGTCCAGAGGCTGGGGCTGGGGGTGGGGGAAGGGTCCTGAAGGCTGAGAGATGAGCCATATGCTTGATAGTGCACAGCCGAGCTTAGGGAGAAAGTGAACCTTGAAGAGAAGACAGAGACCAGCCACCATTTTGCCTCGCCACTTAGCAGGAGACCAGGACTGCCAGCTGCCGACCTTTGGTAAAACAGTGTTTCTTGATGATGCCTTGATTTGGATATTTTCACAGGCCCAGAACTGTAAGATTTTACCCTATCAATTCTCATTATAAAAGCCAGCTTATTTCTAGTGTTTTGCACTGGAATTTCTTAGCAAGCTAAAACAATATCCGTCATTAATTCTGGGCAAATATTTTCATGACCATCTCTAGCTATTCTTTTTCTGTACTTCTAATCATGCAAATTTTAGACCATTTCATATTTTCTCATAGTTCTTAGATGTTATGTACTGTTTTTATTTTCACTTTTTTCTCTTTATATTTCAATTTGGTGATTTCTATCTTCAAATGTATTTTTTTTTAAGATTTATTTTTATTTATTTCTCTCCCCTTCCACCTCCCCAGTTGTCTGTTCTCTGTGTCTATTTGCTGTGTGTTCTTCTGTGTCCGCTTGTGTCCTTGTCAGCAGCACTGGGTATCTGTGTCTCTTTTTTGTTGTTGTTGTTTTTGGTGCATCATCTTGCTGCATCAGCTGTTGATTCTAATGAGCCCATAGAAATCATTCTTCATCTCCATTTACTGTTTTACAATTCAAGCATTTAAATTTAATTATTTTTCAAAATTTCCATCACTGTGCTGAAATTACTTACCTGAACTTGCATGTTGTTTTCCTTTGCATTAGAATCTTAGAATCTTTAGGTATTAATCATAGTTTTAAAAAATTTGCTGTCTGATAGTTCCAAATTCTGCATCATATATGAGTTTGGTTCTGATCATTTGGCTTTTTGTAATGTGCTTTCTCTTTCTTTTTTTTGTCAAAAGCCAGACATCTTATGTAAGATGATGGTTAATGAGCTAACTGTATATTTTTCTTTATGTTTGGAGATGAGCATGCTCTTTTTCCTGGTAGACTTTTAGCTGGGAGGTTGTGCTGATCTAGTCTAGAGTCTGGCTGTTTTTGAGGTTTGCTGTTGTTCTGGCCTCCCAAAGTGTGCCTCAGGCAACAAAGGCCTCTTAGGATATTGTATTTGTCAGCCCAAGGGGTGCTGTTGTGAAGTACCAGAAATCTGTTGGCTTTTATAAAGGGTATTTATTTGGAGTAAAAACCTATAGTTACAAGGCCCTAAAGCAGGGGTTCTTAACCAGGGGACTGTGAGCTTGAATTGAAATTCAAAAATATATTGTTCTTGTGGGTACCTGTTGGTACAGGTATGGTACCTTTATTAGATAATACATAGTATAGCGTGGACTTAGTAAAGGGTCTGTGGTTTTCACCTGACAGGCAAAGAGGTCTATGGAACAAAAAAGGTTAAGAACCCCTGTGCTTAAAGAAACCAACATAAAGCTGTTTTCTCACCAAAGTCAGCTGCCACATGTTGAAGCAAGATGGTGGGTGGTCTCTGCCTGGTCTCTCCTTCTTTCTTCCTCTTAAGAATATACCAGTTTAGGCCAAAAGAAAAAAAAAAAGAGTTTGAAAGAACATCCACAACTACAACACAAGAAAAACTGCAATTTACCAATTTTCTTTAAGCCCATCAGAAAGTTTAGATAACAGAGAAATTAGACAACCTGATATCTGGGGAGAGACTGGTACCTGCAGAGAGAAACAGAAAGCAAGGATTTGTTTATCCCAAGCAGAGTCTGCTGGATACCAGCTTCTTCTGATCTTGGCTGTAGGCTGGCATAAGGCTCATCTCTCAGGGCTTCTTGTATCAGTCTGACATAGGGATCATTTCTTTCCAGGCTTTCTCAGCTGCTCTGTTCTCTTTGGCTGCAAACTATTGGGAAAATAGCTCATCTCTCTTTCCTGGGCTTTAGCTGTTTGAGCTTTCTCTTTTCTGTCCCATGACAGGACTGAAATGACCAAGTTCTCTCCTCTTCTGTGTCTTCTTGAGTGAATATCCATTTATATAGCTCACAAAGGGGGTAGGGACACAGCCTGAGTCACGCCAAACTGAAGTGGTTGAATCAAAAGCCCTAAATTGATTTTATCAAGCAAACTTAAAACCTTTGAATTTAACACAGTCAAAAGGTATCACACTCACAGAGGAACAACAGACCGGTTTACAAACATAATCTTTCCTTTTTTGAGGGGGCTTGTATAAATAATATCAAACTGCCATAAATATCTTGATAGTCTTATGGGTAGGGGGTTGTTTTCTCAATATTATTCTTCCTTTTGTTTGTGTGTTTCCTTTTTGCTGTGCCCTGTATAGAATCTGCCTCTTGCACCACTCCCAGCTGTGTTTCTCTTGCGATCGCCAGCCTGGTGGTAGAGCACAGGGCGAGCGGAGCTCTCCGAGGTTCTTATGAAGTCTCAGTCTTAGCCAGGCCCTTCATTGTTGGGTCTCTGGCACATGGCCTCTCCCAGAGGAGGAGCTTGTTTTACTCTTCCTTTCCCAATTATCTTATGGTAACAGTTTTGTTAACCTTCCCTCTGCAAATGAAGGTTTTTATTATTTAGGAGTAATTGATGTGATGGGTCTGGGTGGAGTTTCAGCAGTGGCAGCGATTTCCCTTCCCAAGTCAACATCACCTGAGAGGCTTTCGCAGCAGTCTCCCCAACCTCCCCTGAGGGCACCTGGCGGGGTTCTTAGAGGGAAAGTGTATAAAATGATGTGGCTGTGAATCTTCCTATATCCATGGCTCCCAAGGGCTTCATACTCTTATACTGGTGCAATTAATTACTTCTAATTTGTTATGCCTTAGCAATTCAGTAAAAATTCTTAATTGTATTCTTCATAACAGCTTAAATAGTGTGATGGTCAATTCAACTTGGCTAAGCTATGGTGTCCAGTTATTTGATGCAGTAAACTCTCACCTGATAGTTACAGTGAGGGTATTTCATAGATGGAGTTGCATCTCTAGTCAGTTTATTGTGTATATGGCTGATTTCATATACTGTTAACAAAGGAGATTGCTTTCAACAGTGAGAGGAGTCTCCTCATCCAATCAGTTGGAGTTCTTGAAGTCAGAATGGAGGATTTCAGAAGTCAGAAAGAATTGCTGCCTCTTCTTCCGCAGGCCAGCTTCTCCTTGGAAATTCATGAAAATCTTCATTGGAGTTTCTAGGTAACTGCCTGTGCTATGTAGTTCAGATGTGCCAGATTTCAGAATTACCTTTATCAAAGTTCCCAGCTTGTAGCCTGCCCTACAGAATTGAGACTTGCCAATCCCTATGGCTGCCTGAGCCAATTCCTATAATAAGTCTCATTAGACACACACACACACACATAAATCCTGTTGGCTTTGTTTTCTGGAGAACTCTTATTAATACATATGGTGTCCAGCAGACTCTGCTTGGGATAAACAAATCCTTGCTTTCTGTTTCTCTCTGCAGGTACCAGTCTCTCCCCAGATATCAGGTTGTCTAATTTCTCTGTTATCTAAACTTTCTGATGGGCTTAAAGAAAATTGGTAAATTGCAGTTTTTCTTGTGTTGTAGTTGTGGATGTTCTTTCAAACTCTCTCTCTTTTTTTTCCGGCCTAAATTGGTATATTATGCTTTTTGGTTGATTCATTCTTAGGAAAATATTTATCACCATTGAAAGATCATACCCTATAAAACAGCACAGTCTATACAACATCAATCAGATATGCCATTACTCATTGAATCTGGATGTCTAGTTATTTGGTGTCATGTAAGAAAAATCCTTTGGTTTCTTTTGAAAGGATTCATGTTAATTTAGCTAGGGAATTTTGCAGAAAAGAAAACTAGTCCGCAGCATTGGTGCTCCCCTATTGTTCAGTTGGCACCTTGTATTGTTTCTATGGCCTAGTGATTTTGTGTCTACAACCCCGTGCAGACTGAGTACTTTGAGGGCAGGTATGATTCCTTGTCCACTTTTGTTTTCCTAATGCTAGACACAATATCTGGTACAGAGTGGGAACTTAAATGTTTGTTTACAGTTGATGAATGTCTCTAGATCATTGAATGAAATGATGCATTTTCCTGAAAATCCCTTGATTTCCAGAGATATACATCTGAAGAGCTGATCCAAAACTTCTTCTAGCTGCTTGATTTGTATTAAACAATAAAAAGCACACAATTCAGATGTGCTCTGGGGAATCCAGGTGCATGTACCAAAGAGGTAGTGTGCTCTAAAGAGAATCATTTCTTTAGCTTGGGAACAAAAAACCACTGGGTGATCTCCCAGTGTTTCTTAGTTGGAGTATTTTTAATGCTTAATGACAAATAGGACTTTAATCTGAATTCTATTAGGCTAAAAGGCTTACATGAAGTGAACAAGCATAAGAAGACATAAAGGAGAGATGGAGGAAAGTGACTCCCTTCATTATGGGTATGCTGTTTAGCAGAAATAATGCTCTGAATGAATCTTAAATTGTCTAGCAAAGTGAAATCCCTTCAGCTCATCTGTGAAGTCAGTGAATATGGTGATCTAAATGTGACAGAAGTCTTCACAGCTGCTCCTCAGCAGCACAATCTGACTTGGGGATTTGTTTTTGTTATAAGGCTCACTGGACTCTCCATAAAGTGTGCAGGAGAAAAATTTGACCCTGATTTGTAACAAATAACTCTTTAGATGCTGATTTCTGTGTATTAGACTCTTAATGTATGTGTAAAATGTAGGTAGTATGTTTAATTCTATAGAAAAACCTTGATGACCACATGTCCTTCAACTGCACTATTGGACACACACAATACACTAAAGTTACTGTTTTAACATCCTTGTAGATTTAAGACCATGGGCTTGGCAGGTCAGATCACATGTGTCTTGTTCCTGATTCTCCTTTGTATTTGTAATGAGGAAAGTAGAATGGTACTGTTGTTACTGCCAAGGGGGCTCATTTGCCTGATGTGCACAGAGGCCATTACTGAGTTACCAGGATTTCAATAGAAAAGTTTATTACATAATTGACCAGCAAGAAGACTGGAGGAGGCAATCCTCAGAACAGTCTCCCCAAACAATATGGGCACTGGGGTTTTATACCTTCTGGGGATGGAAGGCTTATGGAGAGGTTAAGAATGGGGTGAAATGATGTGAGCCAATTCAGTTTAGAAAAAACCTGCTATGGAGTGTGGTTAAGGATGAAGTGAGGTGATGTGGGTCAATCCAGTTTAGGAAAGGTGGAGCATGCTCAGTTGTAAGTTATGCTTGGTTATAAAATGGAGGTCTAGCATGCTCAATGACTAGAACTGGTTGGAGCTGGCTTTAGCAGGTACTGCCAGGTAGAGAAGAAACAGTAACTTATCTTGTGAGGCAGCAAGCCTCCTATGAATACACATAAGGAGGTGGACCTTTGAAAAAATGAGAAGTAGAAACTTCTAAAAACCAGTAAGGGATCAGGCTACTCTGAAAAGTGGGTTAGTAAGTGTTGATTTCACTGTGGGAAGATCATGTACTATGGAATCAACCAGAGGGGGGTTCAAATCTTGGATCTCCCACTTTCTAGCTTTGTGACACTCATTCAATGCCTTAATCTTTCTGATCCCTAGGCTTCCATCTGTAATACAGAGATAGAAGCACTTAAAGCATAGCATTCTTAAAAGGATAAAGTGAGAAAATATATATAAAGCGTCTGGCTCAAAAAGAAGAGAGGGTTCAATAGATGGTAGCTGCTATTACTGCTATTAATAGTATTTCTTTTTATCACTGCCTCCATCAACTGTGTTTTCACTTGGTTTCTGTGATGCTTACCCTGTAGACAAAGCTGCATGTGTCTAAAACCACCCCCCACACCTGGATCCCTAAATTGATGGTGTGCTCAGTACCATAGCTTCTTGATGTCTGGGGTCCGGGCATGGTGTTTTCTTGCATCCTGGATACCACGGCAGGCTTTTACATTTCTGCCATCCTGGAGTCCTTCCCTGCAGGAGGATGAGACAACCTTACCTGTGATTTACTTCGACCAGTGCAAGGTAAGAAAAACATGTGTGTCACTGCCAGGCAGAGTCTTTAAGAACCAAATGTGAGCTGCCATTTCCCCAGTGCCTCTGCAGTCATGGAGCCCACCTCTAGATGGTTTCTTCCTCAGCTTGGGTCCCTGAACGAGTGTGATGGACAGAGCTCTCTTGATGATCCATCATAGACATAGTGTAAATCAGAAGTAAAGGTTGCCATTATAAGTCAAGAGACTCTTGATTTGTTTGTTACAACAGCATAGCCTAGCATATCTTAATTGATACGAGCAATTTCCCTCAACTCTAGCTCCGGGTTAGAGGTCTATTTATCTGCCAACAGACTCATCAACCCATGTGAATCTTTGCTTCCTGTCAAGTTGCCTTGTCAATTCAGTGGCCTGTTAAATGGATGGGAAAAGGCTCCATTCTGATGTTTTTGCCAGATTCTTGCCTGTATAGTCTGTGCTTTCCTTCCATTTACTATATTCAGTCTCTAAACTTCTCAAATCTGTCAAACTAAAACGTGGTACATAGATATAAGAAAAAGCCTAGGCTGGGAAGGAAGGCTCTGGGATGCTTTCATTCCTCCACTTTCTTTTAATTCTCTGCCTAGCATCTTGTTGCTCCAGCTCCCCATGCATGCCTAGTTCTGGGGAGAGGCTGGGCCTGGGACAAGGCAAGGTTTGGGTTTTGGTGTTGACAGACAGTGCCTGCAGCCTTGTGCTTGGACAGGTGTTTCCTCCCCCTCTAAATTCTTTGTGGTAAGCCGAAGTGTCTATCCATATCTACCTCTAGATCTGTCTGTCTTCCTCACCACCTCAGGGTCGTTTCATCGCAATATGTAGCCTCTGCCACGTGCCCAGGTCCCAGCATCTGTGGCTCAAGAGATCTGCTCAGCTGTTGCCCCATTTGTTAGGTTTGGCATTCTCTGCTTTTCCTTTCCTGATGCTTGTGTAGTCTTCTGTCCCAATCCTGACTTCCCCTTCTGGTTCCTACCCAGGACCCAGAACCCATTTAGGATAAAGCCTGCTTCACTTTTGCTCTCCAGGGATGATAACCAGGACTTTGAACTGAACTTGTTGGCCTAAGCCCAGCCACTCCCTGAATGTTGGCTAGTTAGTTGTTGCAAAGAACAAAAGCCAAACTGAGCAACAAAAGGGCTTTACGGTGAGGTTCAACAAGTCTTAGAAATAGAAAGGAAGGGCACTGAAGACTGAGATAGTTCTTGGGGCCAGTTCCTGTCTTGGAATCAGCCTCTAATGTCCTCAGATTTTCTTTCATAGGCTCTCTATGTTGCAGCTAACTATTGTTGTATAACATACTACTCCTAATTGTAGTAAAACAACAGGAAGCATATTATTCCTCTTTCTTCTTTAGGTTGACCAAGTACTTCCTCCTCTTTATGTAGCATCAGCTAGGGTACTGGGATGGCAGGGAAGTCCAAGCTGTCCTCCCTCACATGGCTGATGGTTGGTGCTAGCTGCCAGCTAGCTTCTCGGCTGAGGCTATCGATCTGAGTTTTGATTCTTCTCTCTGTTATTGCCTTTCATCTTTACTGGTTATCCATATGCTGTTTCACGGGGACACTTCCATTCATTGGCACCTGAGCCAGAGAAGGTTCTAGGACTCCACCCACATCCATCACACACATCTGTCACAATTTAGGGACCCAGGCTGGAAAAGGAGCCACCCGCTTTGTCACTGATTGCCTTTGCTGTGAGCAGACAGGTGCTATGCTATATTTTACCTGTGCTGGGTCAATTATAGTGATTTCAAAGGACATAAATTTGTCTGACAAGTCTCATTGGAAGGAAAATTCCTTCAGATTAACAATAAATTGATCTGATTATCTAATCTTAGCATCATTCAGGAGAAAAAATGCAAGGCTGAAGTGGAGTGGCAATCTTTATTCATATCAATCTGTGGGAAAATGGAGAGAGTAAGGGGAGGCAGGAGGCAAGGAATGAAAAATCTCTACTCTGTGACAGTGCGTCCCCCCTCCCCCAAATGCCTGCATTTCAAAGATGTTGCTCCCTGAAGATGTTGCAGCACAGGTATTTAGGAAATGTTAAAGATATTACAGGCTTACTGATTTACCTTTTTTTTTTTTTCTTTAACAGTGCAAAATCTCAAGGCCTTAATGTTCAAAATGCAGATGAGAGGTGGCTTTACTTTCATGCTAATGATCGTCAAGTTATTTTTAGACAGAGATCTTTTACACATTTTTGTAAAAAATGAAGGTGAAGACCAAGAAAAGAATAGTAATGCTGGCAGTGATTTGCAATAAGCTTGAAATACACGTTAGTCATTACTGCCTGGCAGTGGTGGGGAAAGACTGAAAGGTTTACTTAATAAAAGATTTCCATCAAGTAGTTGCTGCTCTTGGCCTGTTACCTCCATGATAAAGATTTACCTGACCCTCCCGGACAAAGTTACTCTTTCCTTTTCCTCAGCTCTCATGATGCTCTGCATATACCTCTGTTAAGAGACATCTTAAATAGATTTAGTCAATCAAATATTTATTCAGTCCTTATTAGATGTCAAGTTCTGTGCTGAGTGTTAGAGTACAAGGCAGTCTATTAATTCTCAGCTTCTCACTGATTTACTTCAAGTCTTTTCGGATCCTTCTTTCCTCCCTCCTTTCCTCTCTCCCTCCCTTCCTTCCTTCCTTCTACTTTATTTTACTATTTTATTTCATTTTAATATTTTAAAGATCGGGAAGTGAAAAGGATAGGGGTCGACTCATTTAAGGGCATTTGTGGGTTGGAAAAAAAATTTGGAAAGGGGAACCTTGATCCTTTCCAAGCAGAAGGATAAAGTTACCTGTGTGCTGGGTGCAATGAGCCTTTTTTTGTTTTGTTTTTCACTTTTAAAAAAAAATTAGAGCAGTTGTAGGTTTACAGAAAAATCGTGCAGAAAGTACAGAGTTCCTATTTACCCAGTTCTACATAGTTCCCTATTACTATTTTTGCATTAGTATAGTACCTTTGTTATGACTGATGAAGCAATATGATTGTAATTATATTATTTACTATAGTCCATACTTTACATTGGGTTTCACTTTTTGTGTTACACAGTTCTATGATTTAAAAAAAAAATTTATGCTGGGAACATATATAAAACCTAAAATTTCCCATTTTAACCATTCTCAAGTATTCAATTCGGTAGTGTTAATTACATTCACGATGTTATACTACCATCACCACCATCCATTACCAAAATTTCTCCATTACCCCAAATGGAAACTCTATACCAATACATTGAGACTTTTTAATGAAATGGCTGATGCCCATGAAGTCTGCTCTAATACTCAATCTTGAGGATCCCTGAGTTACTATGTGCCCTAGGACTTTATTTTACTTAGTACCTTGGTCTATGAAGGACACGTTATGGGCTACAGAATCCTGTTATTGTATTTAAAATAGGATTTACCTACTAAGGTAGAGGACTGATTAAGATAAATAGAGACTGATCTCATTGTGAAAGGAATTCCTATCACAAAGGAATATGACAAGAAGATCCCCCTTTTTATCTGAACAATAAAATATATCAGTTTCTCAAAGCTGTTGTGTTTGGCCAGTTCGTCTGTTGAGAGAATGGGAAAAAGGGAGCCATCCATCAATTTTATAATCTGCAGTTCTTCATTCAGACTAAGTCAGGGAGATTGCATGGAGAACACATTTGGAAAGAAAACTTATTTTCAAAACATCTGGAGGAGGGAGAGAAATCCTATCAGTTCAATTCCAACAGCATATGCAGATAACATTTTTCTCTTGAGAGCTCTTCTGTGCCCGCCCCTCCCCCCCCCCATAGCTTTTACCACTAGCCAGCAATTGTGCATTAGGTTTAATAATATGGCTTTTAATGTATTGGTGATGCAATTAGCATATCTGAATAAGATTAATGTTATGAAAATGGAAAGGTTAGTGAAGTGCTTAAATTAAAAAAAAAAAAATTTAAGCTGAATTGGGCCCCATTCCATCCTTTCTGCTTGTTCTCCATGGTAGTAATTTGAACAGAGTTGTTGCAGGTAAAAACAGCTGCAGACATATTAAACAGATCTCTGCTTTAGGATGAATTGCTTACCATATGAAATCCAGCCAAAAAATGGAAAAAGGGCACAAATAGAACAGGGAAACCTAGTTTTATCATTATTCAAATATTTCAGAAGAATATTGCACTTAGGACCCAATCTAGCTACAAATGTCTGGAAGACTTATAAAAATTTTCCTAAAAAATTCTATTTAGGCATGCAAACAAAAGAGAAGATTCAGTGTACAATTAAGTCCAATTAAATAATTTTAAGACTTAAGGCAATATTAAAATTTGTATGCAATTACAGTTTTTCATAAAAAGAGATGGGAAAGTGACGCATCCTTTTTCTAACAAGAGCCTTCTAGCAAGTTGAAAGACTAATCTAGGCTTTGATGGACTGCAGTAGGTATTCAGCAGTGATATTTGAGAGGCATATTGGAGTGTGGAGCTGGCATCAGCTTGTTGGGATTAGCTCCTGGTTTCATCTTGTTAACTGTATGACTATGAGTACTTTATCCAACTTCTTGTACCTTAGTTTTCTCACTGGGCAAATGGAATTAGTCATAGTATCTCATTGGATTATTTTGAAAGAAAAATGTGTATGTATAGAGTGCTTAGTCCTGTGTATGACCCTTTCATGTGTCTTGTAATTATTCAACATATGATGAATGCTCACCAAACATTACATCTTATTTAAAATTAATTTTTCACTGACAGATGTACTTTGAGACTTTCAAAGACATCCACAAACAACCAACAGTCTCCTTGCATGGGAGAGGATTAATAATTTTTTGTTGAATAAATAAATGTATGAATTAGAGAATCTTAGTTACCTCACTCTTAGTATTGATATAAGAAAGACAAATTGTTTTACAACTTATTTGAATAGAGACAGCCAAAGTAGATATAACCCCAAGTACTGGTGCTCCAGAGGGCTACAAAGACACACAGGTTCTACAGTCATGGCAAATGGCTCCGGAGTTCAGTGTCTTGTCAGTGGGCCCTACTTTGTAATTTGTATTCCTGAGTGTGATGGAGTTGGACTCAGATATGACCTTTCTGCACATGCTTCTTCTGTCACTTTTACTGAACCTGTGATTGGCACTGGGGTTGATGTATACTCAGGAGACTTGAATTTCTGGACTGGCCATATGCCAGCTGGGCCCTGAGCCTCAGCAGACTTGTAACTCCTGCTCTCCGGTTCATTGGATTTACCCAGGTCAGCTAACAAGTTGGTGAAGATGGTCAACCACCACACCAGGGAACCGAGAGTGCCTATAACTCCAAGCAGGAGAATCACATCCATCAACCATGTGGGCTCTAAGCCCCCTTTTGATATAGAGGTGGAGTGGACATCACTATCCCAGGGTCCACAGGATGGAGGAATAAAATAGGGATTAGAGTGGACTTACTGGTATTCTACTATAGAACTATTGTGACTAGTAATGGAAGAAACTGTAGCATTGATGTGGAGAAAGTGGCCATGGTAGTTGCTGAGGACAGGGGGAGGGAAGAAGAGATGTGATGTGGGGGCATTTTCAGGACTTGGAATTGTCCTAAATGATATTGCAGGGACAGATGCTGCATATTACATATCCTACCATAACCTACTGAAAGTACTGGGGGAGAGCATAAGCTACAATGTAAACTATAATCCATGCAGTACAGCAGTGCTCCAAAATGTATTCACCAAATACAATGAATGTGCCACAATGATGAAAGAAGAGGAGTGGGGGTGTGGGGTGTGGAACTCTTATATTTTTTAGTGTAACATTTTCTGTGTTCTATGTATCTTCAAAAAATAAAAATAAAATAGTTATTTTAATATAAAATCATATTTAAATATGATTACACAATCATGAATACCATTATGTATCACAATAAAATCTACATACATGTGAAAAATCATAGCACATGTATGCACAAGGCATTTTATATTCAGTGAGATATATTCTTAAAAAGTACGTGCTCAAGTGTCAGATGGCCAAGCTCGGGGGTACCAGGCAAGTTTCTTAACCTCTGAGAACTTCCTCATCTCTAAAAGCAGATTAAAATGTACCACCTAGGTTTGTGATGAGGATGAAATGAAATAATGCAGGTATAGCATTAGCACTGTTCCTGACACACAGCAAGAGCACAAAATAAGTTATTGTGGTATTACAGACAGTGTGTGATGTGCATGTGTGTTACAGATTGCTCACATACATTCTGTCCTATTTTATGAGCATTCAAGCTCCAGGTTGGGAACCCATGGAATGAAGCAAAAGTAGAATATTTTGGGTTTGAGTCTCACCTCTTCATTCATTTCTAGCAGTAATACCTTAGGGGGGTTTATCAGTTAGCTTTTTCTGAGTAACAAACAACCCCAACTTGACATGAAAGAGCAAGCTTTATTATTTCTCAAGATTCTGTGGGTTGGTTAGTGGTTCTTCTGGTTTGGGCCAGCTCAGCTGGGGCTCAGTGTCCTGAAAAGACTTCTCTCATAGGTCATGGCCTTGGCTGGGACAACTGGTCATCTTAAATGGTTGGAACTTCTCTCGGTGTAATTTTTCTCAGTCTCTAGAAAAGCGAGCCTGGCACAAGAGTTTGTAGCAGCAAAAAAAGAACAAAGTCCAATGCGTAAGTGTTCTTAAAGATTTTTCTTCATATTTGTTCTGTCAGCTAAAACAAATCACACCTCCAAGCCCAGGCGTGGAGAAATAGACTTCATTTCCTGATTGGAGGAGCTTTTACAAAGTTACCTTGCACAGGAGCATGCACATGGGTATGAGAAAATTTGGGGGGGCCATTTTGTAATTTACAACAGGGAGTAATTTAATTCCATTAGGTAAGAAGTTTTCAAAACTAAGACTCAGATATTTATGTATATTGATATTTTGGTTAATTATTTTTTGTTTGTCTTAAAGCCTTTGGAATCTCTTCAATAATGCAAACTCAACTCATTTTCATTTTTTTCTTTCCTTTTTCTTTATTACAGAGGTTGTGGTTTATAGAACAGTTGTGCATTAAATACAGGAGTCCCACATCCCATTCTATTATTAACACCTTGCATTAGTACGGAACATTTGTTACAATTGATGATAGCACATTTTTTATAGTTGTTTACTATTAACTATAGTCCGTGGTTTAAATTAGGGTTCATTGTGTGGTGTAGTTCCATGGATTAAAAAAAAAAAATTACTCTATTACCATATATACATTGTAACATTTCCCCTTATAATCATGTTCAGAGATATGTTTCAGTGTTGTTAATTACATTCACAGTGTTGTGTTACCAGCACCACCATCCATTGCAAAACATTTCCATCATTCCTAATAAGAGCACTTTAATTTCAAGACCATTACATTCTTCACTATCTTCCCAATTTTTTCAAACAAAAACATTCTAAATATGGTGAAATGCAATCATGTTTTTGATACACAAGCAAGACAGAGCAAATAACGTTTTAGACATAAGCAAAGGAACTGAGACTATAATAGCTGCTATATCCTTTCTGTAGTTTATACTTACCTTTGTATTTTAGTTGATTTTAGTACTTAGTTGTATTAATGGATACACAGTAATACAAGACATATTTATTTGTTGGTCAAAGTTACACCTTGTATTAGTTTTCTCTTGCTGTCATAACAAAGGGCCGCACGTTTAGTGGCTTAAAACAATGCAAATTTATTTTACCATTCTGTAGGTTAGAAGTTCGACAGAGCTCTCACTGGGCTCAAATTAAGCAGGGTTATGTTTCATTCTGGAGACTTGAGGGGAGAATCTACTTTCTTGCCTTTTCCAGCCTCTAGCAGCTTCCTCTCTTCCTCAGTTCATGGCCCCTTCCTCCACCTTCAGAGTGAGCAACACTGCAACCCTGACTAGTCTTCCCTGTTACATCTCTTCCTCTTCAGCTGGAAAATGTTCTCTGCTTTTAAGGACTCCTGTGTTTAGGCTGGGCTCACCTGGATAATCCAGGATACTCTTTCCATCTCAAAATCCTTAACCTTATCATGCAAGGTAACAGATTCACAAATTCTGGGGCTTAGGATAAGGACACTTCTGGGGGAGGAGACACATCCTTCTGCCTACCACAAAGATATAAGGTAGTCCCAAGATTAATTTAATCCACAGTCCCACCAACAATGATTAATATTTAAGAAATAATGCCTTAATTTTATCATTTTGAGTAAAAGACTCTTATAATGCAAATAATTTATTAGATCAAGTTTATTTTCTTTTTTCTTTCCTTTTTCATTCTCTAATTCTAGGGTCCACTGTTTAATGAAAATTTGCCTTGTTCCATGTTACCACGCAGAATGCAGAAGGACTTAATTCACCTTTGTGGCACTAAACAGTTTTCTAAACTAGCTCACTTCTTAGCATCTTGCCTGTTTTTACAAGATTCCCTCTGGCTCTTCCTGTCTAGTGAACCCTGCTTCTCTACTGAGGAAAGTTATTAACAAAAGCTGTCGGCTGTGAGAGCCTTTCCTCCAATCTATAAATGAACTCCTCAGAAAAACCTCTGTGAATCTTTTTCTTTGGAAACCCTCATGCTGGCAGTAGAAAGTTAAGGAATGATTTGTGTGGCATGCCTGGTTTTTCATGATCTGGGTCTCAGACGCTCTATTAAAAGTCTATTAAGTATTTTATCAGCTTCTGTTGGAGCAGCAGATGATAACTTCATGTTGGAATTCATTTTCCACACACACACCAATTATAATATCATAAGTGTGCTGAGCTGAATTTTTCTATTTGCATTTGATGGTTAGGGCCAGCTGCTAAGCATTTTCCACTGTGAGTTAAGTGTCATGTGCATCTTTATATTTAGATATTAAAACACACACCAATCACACAAGGCTGGAAAGAATTATTCATTTGTGTTTGGTTTTTGCATTTTAGAACTGATGCAAAGAAATACCACATAGGAGATCCATTTTTTAAAATTTATTTATTTATTTTTATTGACTTTGTAATAATATTACATTAAAAATATATATGTGAGGTCCCATTCAACCCCACCCCCCCACCCCCCCCCTCCGCCCCCCAACAACACTCGTTCCCATCATCATGACACATCCATTGGATTTGGTAAGTACATCTTTGGGCACCTCTGCACCTCATAGACAATGGTTCACATCATGGCCCATACTCTCCTCCATTCCATCCAGTGGGCCCTGTGAGGATTTACAATGTCCGGTGATTACCTCTGAAGCACCATCCAGGGCAGCTCCATGTGATAGGAGATCCATTTTTGGCAGACTCCCAATTGAACATCTAATCATTAATTAAACAACTCTACCCATGGGAAGGTGGTGGGTATATATCAACTAATCACAACTTCTACTTCTTGCTCTGATCAGAAACTAACTCTTCTATTTGTATGACAACATCTTACTCTTCTGCACCTTCACATTCAGCTTTTGTTTTCTGGAATAACTCTCCAAACACAAAGTGACAGTTGTTTCCCAAGTTATAAACATGGCCCTGAATCCATTATGGCCTCTTCTGCTGCTTCGTCTATGACTTCTGCTGCGTGCCTCTGAAAACCCTGTCAAAGTTCTTCTGCTTCTCAAGAATGTCATACTTCATGGCTCATTTGAAATTGAGTCGGTGCAAAGCAAAATGTTATGGCAAGAGCTGACTGTAGTATCGTGGGTGGCATCTGGCAGTTGGCAATGTAAGCCAAAGAAGTCAGGGACTGGCATTCCCAGGGGCTTTCCCTCCTAGAGCTCAGTTTAAGCAGAAGGAGAGGAATGAGGACTTCAAATGTCATGAGTTTCATGCTAGAAAAATTTGGATTTACATTCTGTTATTTCAGCTGTCAAGTTCCTGAAATGGATAAAGATCTTTGCTGTCTCTTGGTGAGAGTTCTCTGTGTGGGATCAGATATTTGCAAATTTAGAGAAAACAACAGTGACAGAAGTTCAGCAAATATTTACATCACCCTGAATGGATGGATGTAAGCCATGAATAAAAGGTAGGGGGAGGTGTCCACAAACACAAGCCCTGCCTATTAACAAACACCCTCCTTTACACTGGCCTGCAATTTATGGGTAGGGCAAGAAAGGGAAATAATTCCTTTCTTGATGTTCTGCATCAAGAGAAAATTTCTTTCTATCCATGAATACATGAAGATTTATCAGCTGTGTTGGATCAGGAAATGTGTCTTTGGATAATTAGATTTTTAAATAAAAATTTTCAAGTAGTATTTCCCCAGATGATTGTTATGCTTCTTTAGGCTGCTACTGAAGAGTTTCACATCAAAGGGAGGATTAGGAGTTGAGACAGATTATATCCATGCTTCCAATTCTTTGTCTGTTTCTGAAGCATACTCTTTGACATGTTATGTTGCAGTTCCTCCCACCAGAGAAGTAGAATCTATTTCCCTGTCCCAGGTGATTTGTCGTGGCCAACAGAATGAGGCAGAGTTGATGGCACCTGCTAGTCCTGAGCATGGGTTTCAAAAGGCCTTTGCAAGCTTCTGCTTTCCCTCTTATCCGTTTGCCGTTGTCCTAAAGCCCGCAGCTTACCTACAGATGCGTGTCTGTGAGCCCACAGGCACACCTGCCCCACAACTGAGAGCAGCTGAGCCCACCTTAGACCAGGAACCCCACTGACCCACAGATACATGAACTAGAGGAGTAAACAATTGATGTTTTAAACCATTATGTTCTGTGTATTTCACTAAGCATTTTTGTGGCAGGAGCTCGTGGATGCTAGAGTGTTAACATTTATCAAATATACAATAGATATTGTTAGATGAATGAAGGAATAAACCTCTAGCTAAACAACTTCTGTATGTATGTATATGCATATAAATGTGTATATGCATATAAGTAAAACCTCCCAAACACACACACACATGCTCATACATACCTGCAGTAGGAGAGCCTTCCCTGTTTTAGTTTCACAATTCCCTTTCCAAAACTGGTTTGGGATTTATTAGCTGATTTTTAAAGTTCACACGGAATAAAAGGCAAGTCTGTCTTGTGCCAGGGCATTCCAGATTGTAGCCATGGATATGACTACAGTAATTATGTAATTAAATGCCATGGGCTTTCTTGTTCATCTGCTCTCCAGGCTGCTGAGTAAAATCCGTAAAGCTGTACAAGTAAGAGGACAGCAGTAATGACCTCCCTCTCTGTACTATCCCACCCCGACCCCCACCAAAAAAGAGAAAGAATTTCAATTCCCTAGGAACTCCTGTGACCTTAAAGAAACACAATGTCTATTATAGGCAATTTAAAAACTGTGCTAAAGGAAATGATCAGAAAAATTTTCTTCTGAATTAGTGCTCTAATTTCCTTACAGGAGAATATAGAAGGATTAATTAATTTTGCTGGCTCAATGAGAGTTTGATTGGCTTCATAGGATAAAATTAGATGTACAATCTTGGGTTGATAATGGCATTCAAATTTTCTAACCAATTTTTGTTCCCAACCTATTCAGCATGGTGGCTGTGCGGTATGAAAAGAGAAGACGTAGCTTCCAGAATTTAAATGCAAACGATAGTTAAGTGACTGATCAAACATATTTAATTCTAAAACATTTCATTTATTTTTCTTCTAGATTGCTTAGAGTTTTGTTTTAATGTGTTATGCTTGAGAACTTTTGTGTGCCGGTTTTGAGCATTAGATAGGATATAGTTCTAATCTGGTACAAAGTATGATTCTTCTGGGTGGTTAGAAAGCCATGGGATTGTGGTAAAGGGCCTTAAAGACCTTGTCACAGCTCTTCAACTCCCAAGATAGCAAACCACTAGCTCTTACCATCTTGTGCATTTTTAAAAATAAAAATTTAGGGAGCCAAAGGGGCAAAAATTTTAGGAGAGTATGCATATGAGCAATTACCTATTGTGAGCTTCTAAGATTTATCAGAGAAAAATAGTTGCATTATTTTTCATTCCAACCAGATGTTAAATTTTTTCCTCCCAGGCCCTTGTAGAATTCTAAGAACCTAAGTTATGGGGCGGCGGACTTGGCCCAGTGGTTAGGGCGTCCATCTACCACATGGGAGGTGCAGCCTGCCCAGGAATGGCACTGCCCACATGGAGAGCTGACACAACAAGATGATGCAACAAAAGAAACACAGATTCCCATGCCACCGACAACAACAGAAGCAGACAAAGAGGAACACGCAGCAAATAGACACAGAGAACAGACAACCAGCGGGGAGGGGAGAGAAATAAATAAATAAATCTTAAAAAAAAAAAGTTATGTTTCGTAATAACGAGTTAGTTCCTTTTTCACATTTTTTGTTAATATATAAAATTAATAACATCAAAAAATATGTGTCACATCTTAGAGGAACATCAGGATTAAGAAAATCTGAATCTTCATTTTATATATATACCTATTGCTGCTTCCTTCAATCAGATGGTTGGCAGGTGAAAAATATTAGTTGAGTCATTCAGTGATGGAATGACCTAATTAATAGTAAAACTGATTTGATCAATAAGAGAATAAAATTGGATCTGTGAATTATTTTATTTCCAGGTAAATTTTGAAGTCTAAGAATTAATCAGAAGACTGATCTTGAATATATGTTGTTTAACTGGTGAATTCAGAACTATATTAACAAATAAAAAAACTGGATAGTCCAGTTCTTGGAGGCTTTAAAAGTTATAAGATTATTTAGCTGATTTTGGTTTTTATTCATAAGATGTTTACATGTGCATTTACATGTGTGCATATTTTCAGAAATATGTAAAAATTTAATACATTCAGTTTTCAGAGAACATAGACATTTATTGCAAGTTTTAGATCCCTACCATAAATATGTTTTATAGATAATATATTGCATTTAGGGAATAGAATGGACATTCTTCTTTTGGGATTACTTATTGATTTTCTTTAGGCTATAACAATATATAGTACAATATACAGTACTTTATTGCTTAGTTTTAAGCAAATGCTAAATCAATAGTAGGTTATACAAGGATACAGTGGGTATATGTTTATGGGCATAATCCAGCATGCATGTCATGATTATAATGAGAACTTGTAGAAATACCCACTTTGATAATCCTTATTAATCAATAAAAACAAAGGTCTGAAAGAAACAGAATGATTGTACATTTTATCCTTAATGCTCAGTACTTACAAGAAGTCATTTTTGTACTTTAACTTTCAAACAGGGCAACCTAGAGGTAATTGTGTTTTTCCAAATTTTATAATGGAGAGTGGTCATGTTCAAATTTTGAGATAGGGAATTAGTGACATTAATTATGAGTTCTGACCCTGGTATTGCCCTATTTATTTCTGAAAGCTATTTAATCTAACTTTCAAAATGTAAAATGGGAATACCCACTTCATGGTGTATAATCTAAATGAAACAAGACAAAGTGCCTTGAAAGAATAAGATGTATTAGAACAAATGTCAGAGTGTTTCTACTGATTTGCACAGAAATGGAAATCTTCCTAATGGTCAGAGACATTTAACTATATTTCTTGGCTTTTCTTCCCTTTTATGTTTATGTATATTTCATTTCTTTGAAAATCCCAAATGGTTCTAAGCCTCATTTTCTTCTCTGACCTGTACACACTTACAGGATATTCATTGTGTGAAATTAATAGCCTACTTGCATAAGTGGAAAAAAAAACTGTTATATGCCCTTAATTTCATTTACCTTTAAAATGAAATATTAATTATGACTAAGCAATGGTACATTTCTTGCGTATTTCACAAGTGTTTTCTTAAGAGATACCTACAGTACCTTAAAAAGATGTACAGAATAGGTATCTATTTTTTCAAATAAAAGAAGAAACTGACGCACAATCATATCAAGCTAAAAGTAGTATGATTACTAGCTATCTGTTGAAGATTAAAGCTAGAATTAGGATCTCTGATTCTGTCTGTTTTCCACTGTCACACATTTACTTGGTAGTTAATGAGAACTATGTCCATGTCAATTAATCACACAAAGTAAATAGATGAGGCAATGATAAACTATTTTGGAAAGACTGTCATGAAAGAAATATAAAAATACAAACAAGTGTTGCAATATATACATAAACCATGTGTTGACAAAGTCAAGGAAAGCTTTACTGAGAAAGTGGTGTTTGAGGGAATTCTTGAAGAATTCCAGGTATATAGGAATAAACCTTGATTCTTTCTCCTTCTCCCACATGTGCAATCCATCAATAAATCCCATGCAGCTTCCACCCTACCCCCCACCAAATATATATATAGATATTATATATATTTTTAATCCAAGCATTTATTTCCAACCTGAGGTCACTATTCTAGTCCAGGCCATCACAAATTTTCCCCTAGAGGCTTTCAGACTGTTTTCCCACATCTACTTTTCCTATCCTCCAATCCAATGAAGCAACATCTACAACAACAAAGTGAGTCAGGTAACCCCCATTCCATGTCCTCATCTTTCAGTGACTTTCCATCATGGCTTAGCATCATGTTTAGGGTATCGGCTCTAATCTTCATTATGCCTACAAAGTACCATCTTGCTTGCTGCCTTTACATCTTGATGCTGTCATGCCCCTTGTAGCTCTTGACATCCAACTATGTGGTGTTTTTTCTGTCCTTCAAAAAGGCAAGACATCTCCCATCCCAGGCTCTTCCCAGCCTGGGAAGCTCTTCTGGCTAATTCTTTCTCATCTTTCACTGTCCCAGGTTATATATCATTGATGCAGGGAAGCATTCCCTGACCTTCCAAAGGAAATGATATTTTTTTTAATTCTCTTTTTATAGCACCATCTACTTTTGCTTCATAGTACATATGACAGCTTGTAATCACATATTTATTTGTGTAACTTTTGTTTAAAATCTTCAACTAGAATAGTGTTTCTCAATGTTTTTTTTCATTACCACCTACCTAAGTAGCCTTTTTATACATATTTTCCCTAATTGTCCTCCTCCATGAAATACTGATACCACAGATATACTGTCTATGTACTATATATATCTCTCCATTTTTTACATTAAAAAAATAAAATTTTCATTCCCAAGAAATAACTTCTATCCCCTTGAGGGAACTATGACCCCTGTGGAGAATGTAAGCTCCCTGAATCCAGGACATAGTCTCTTCCATTCTGCCCTGTATACCTAACGCTCACCTCAACACTGCACCATACCAAGTCTCAGTAAATATCTGTTGAGTTAATGAATGAATAGATGGATGGGCATAGCTACTGGGAAGAGCATTTTGGAGACACCACAAAATAGGTATAGTTTCCAACTTTTCCATTTCCTTTGTGATTATGGACAGACCTCTTATATACCTCATTTCTGATTTTAAAAAAAAGGAAACAATAACAATCCTTAAATCATAGCATGTAATAAGGATTAAATAAGATAATATATGTAAAGGGCTTAGGAGAAGGCTATATAATGTACAAAAAAAAAAAGAACGACCATTTGTCAGGTGGTGTGGTATGTGAGTTTGGGGGCACAGTGGTGTCTATAAAAGGTGAAGGGTGGGAAAGGCACACTATTGCTACCATATTTTGCCTAAACTTATTGCTCTTCAGTCAAGAGACCTGAGTAAATAAGTGATTTTTCCAAAACAAAATGCTTAAGACCCAGAGCTCTTCCAAATACTTCTGATCATCCTGGGAAGCAGTTGCAGAGAGAATAAGAAAGCAAGTTGGGGAGATGAGGGAGGAATACTGATCACTGGGTGATCCACCGCCAGTCACTCAATCTCTCTCAGACTCACATTTCTGTAAAATAATCATCATAATATTAACCAACTGCCTTATTTATTTTGAGGTTTAAATAAGTGGATAATGTTAAAATCTCTTTGTAAAGTATGTTTGCTCTTGTGATAACAAGATTATCCAATATCTGATTTCTTAATATGTGCCAAGATTATACTAAATTGATGTAGAAACATCAGTTTAATTAATCCTCAACACAACCTTATGACAAATGTACTATGATTGCATTTTACAGTTGAGAAAACTAAGACTGGAAGGGATGAAGACTCCTGCTCAAAGTCACACCTCTAGCAAGTGGCAGATGCCAGAGTACATCTTGATCACCAGCTCCCTTGGCTATGATTCTAGCTAGCATTTATGGGGGTCTCACCATATTGCAAGTATTTTGCTAAATGCTTCAAATTCATTTTGAAATTTAATGCATACACCAATTTTATGATGTGATTATTCTTATTAATCCCTGTATTAAAGATTAAGAATTCAAGATATAGGAAATTAAAAAAACATGATGAAGACAATTGTTCTTATTCTCTAGAAGGATATAATCATCCTTGAGGAAACACTTTAAATGATTTGTGTCATGTTTCTAGTGTAATACACACATGCATATATACACACACACATTTAATTTATATAGAGAAACATGTATATATGCATATCAAATATAAGTACACACAGATATATATACTTGCGTGTATATGTACACATATGTGTAAAGAACATCCATATGTATGTGTATATGTGTGTATATATATATATTACAAATGCAATATTTCCCACAATTTTTATTTTCATATGTTAAAGTGGTAAAGATGCACTTGAAAATAAATATGGCAAATCCAGTATGTGAAAATTATTTTTTATTTCATTCCCTATAAGGAAAAAATCTGATTTGCTAATACCACTTTTCTACCTACATTGTCAGTCACTTTTAAGGGTGTGTTTTCAGAGATCTCATCCATTAAAATATGAAAAAAATAACAGCAAAAAATTCATATTAATAATAGAAAGGGAGTGCTCAGCCCGTGTGTGTTACCTTGTTTTCAGAAGCTCCAAAACTAAATTTTATCTGTCAGAGAAGCAAAAATGCAAGGGGAAAAATGATTTACCATTAAATTGAGAAGCTCATATCAGCAGTGTCATTTTATGGGATAACTGGCCCTTAATTGTACTGTCAGGACCTGAGGAAAAATGCTTTGAATTGTTAATAATGTCAATTCCCTTGACAATGGCCATCTTTCTTAACACTTCACTAAGGGTCATTTGCTTACTTCTATAGTTTCATCAACCATTTTTTAACTAGATAAAGTAATTGTATACCCCAGATAATAATTCAGAGTAGAGAGGGGCTGTCAGGAATTTGGGCACTTAGCAAAAATGAATTTTTATTCTTCTCTTTTTCCTCCGCCCCTTCCTTCCTTTTTCTTCCTTTCTCTCTTTTTCTTCTCTTAATTCTGCCTCTCTTTCTTTTCCTTTTTCTTCTCTACCCCCATCCTCTTTCACCTATTCATTTTTTGGTCTTGATCATGCAACTTATCTTGAGGATGGGTCAGGTCTAGATGGGCATGGGATGGGTGGAAGGTGGAATCCCTTTCAAGTGAGCTGTCAGCTGTCCAGTTTCCCCTATGATGTGACAAATTTGTTTTTCCTCCACATAATGGAGGTAAAAGCAAAGATTGGTGAAATATGTCCATTACCCCAAAGAAGAGGAATTGATCCTTTTATCATGCAATCATTAGCCTTATGTCAATTTTCTTCTGTGAGAAACAAGTAACTCATAATATAGCTCAATTCCCTAGTTTATTGCTCATGTCCAGGCCACCTATCTCCAGGAGTATGCCTTGTAGATCTGTAATTTCCATGGCTTTGTTAAATGTGTAAAGGTTATTAATTCTATTATCAAGAATTTATATTTGTGATAATCAAGGTAGGGATCTGGAAGTTTTAATTTGCACTGTCTACTCAAATTGTTGCACAGTCAAAGATGCAAGATAGATTGAAGGACAACTATTTATCTCTACATTAATGATGTCTCAGAATCTTTTAAAGCATTATGTTTGGGATCTTAGGAATATCTAATATAAAATGCAATATGAAATGAAATGATGGATGAGAAGGATAAGTCCAATGAACATGAAATGACACATTGACCCGAAGTTGGTACAAGTGAAAAATGAAGGCAAAGAGCCTAGGGTTCCTCTTCAGCAGGCCCAGCCACAGCTTTCCTCCCACCCCACAGAGCTGGCTTAGGTCTCACTGCCTCTCTTGCAAGCCTGGCCCTTCTTCCTCTTTGGATATATTCTCGCCTGATCAGAAAGAACATTCCTAGTAACCTTAAATATTGGCTTAAAATTTGTGGTGTGAGTTTTTATTCTTCTTCTTCTTATTTTTTTCAACACTAGCTTTTAATATCTCCATTGTTCTCTACATAACCAATTCTTGGATTTGGGATGAGAGGTTACAGTTCTTCAGAAACAATCACAGGTTTCCGGATTTCTAGGTGCCCTTGATATTTTTAACATCTTCTGAGAGAAATTCAGGCTATTCTCTTCTCTTGAACCATCACCTGAGTTAAACACTCGAGTTTCACCAGATTCTTACAAGAAATGTAGACACCAAGAGACAATTGTATTGGGTTTATAAATATATATAATGTATGTGTATTCCCTTGCTGTGTATTCAAATATGCACTTACTATGTAACAGATATTGTGGTAAGTGCCTACTCAGTGTATTTGTGTAGGGTATTAAGTGAGTTAATACCTGAGAAGCACAGTGAGTAGATATATTAGTGCTTATTGTTGTCACAGAGGAGGAAGCAGAAACACAAACATACTTAAATAACTTGCCCATAGCTAGGGGCTCTTTCACACAGCTGGTAAGAATTGGAGCTGGTGTTCAGTCCCAAGTAATTTGCCTCTAGAGATTAAGCACTCAGCCACCATTCACAGTAAATTGTTTATAATACTCAGGGGAAAAATAAACAACAAAAAACATGTTTACACAGGTAATGAGCGTAGGCCAATAGTGGGTAGATAGGCTCTTTTATGTAACTACACTCAAGAAGTGGAAAGATGCTCCCTGTGGTAGGATGAACCGTATATCTCATGGGGAAAATAAGCAAAACAAAAACATGTTCTTAATCTTAATCCCATTCCTGTGGGTATGAACTCATTGTAAATAAGACCTTCTAAAGATGTTATTTTTAGTTAGTGTGGCCAACTGAACTAGGATGGGACTTAATCCTATTACTGGAAACCAACCAACCAACCAAACAAACAAAAACCCTAAAAATACAAAAAAAAAAAAAAAAAAAAAAAAAAGAAAGAAGAGGACATTTCCATGTAATGGAAGCCAAGGAACCCCAAGGATTGCCAACCTGTCAGAATATACAGATGCTGAGAAGAAGCAAGCCTTCCAGCCTCTAAATGTTTTAGAGAGGAACCAACATTTCCTCTCTTGAGATAATCTTACAAGGATCAGTGTTTGCTTATGTGGAAATTATCACATACCAAAAGGTTGTTCTTGAAACTCCTTTTGGTAGTTAAAAATGAAAATTTGCATTTCTTACCAATCCCCATGGAAATGAAACTAAATTTTATTATGAATGGTTCAAATAAACTTTTCCTTCATTTGGATGTACTTATTTTTAGTTTGAATTAATGCAGTAGTGCTCAGTTGAGTTGCTTACACCAGAGTCACGATGATGTATAAAAATCTTGTGTGAAGCTTTGTAGAAATACTTATTTCCTGGTACCACCTGAGCTCAGTGAATCAGAATTTCCAGAAGGGAGGTCTGGACTTGTGTATTCTGCAAGTGTTCTGATGATTTGATGTTGAATCTCGGCCACTGTTCTAAAGGTTTTACTTTGTCTTGACATTTTGTTCCTTTTAGAAAGGACCAGATAAAGACAATTTGGTAAGTCTGAATTGAGTTTGAACACCTTCAATTTTTTAGTGCCAGAAAATTGAATCTTCTTGGTTTGGATGGAAGCAGGACAATTTATGGGTGAACCATAGCCTATTGTTCTGATTTATGGTGCCATTATTGAGACTTGGTCATTTGGAATTTATATTGACCTCCAGTGATTGCCAAGGGCTTCAGAAGGGAAGTGATAGCTTCCAAGGATCTGTTGGAACTCTGAGTCAGAAGCCAACACTTAGCCTTCTCAAGCAGTTTCTCCTTTCTAAACAGGGTGACACGTGGCATGATGTTTATCTTCTCTGAGTTTCAGTTTTAGTATTTATACACTGGGGCAAGACCTACCTCCACAGGGTTGTTGTGAGAATTAGATGAGAGAAAATAGAGGTTACTTACATGGATTGAATTGTCTTCCAAAAAGATAGTTTAAAGTTCCAATCCCCAGTCCTTCAAAATATGACCTTAGTTGGAAATAAGATTGTTAAGGATGGAATTAGGCAAGTTACCATGAGGCCATATTGAAGTAGAATGGGCCCTTAGTCTAATATGACTGGTGTTCATATAAGAAGAGGACACTTGGACACAACGAAAGAGACAAGGAAGAGTGTCACATGATGATGGGCAGAAATACCATGGACTGCCAGCCAGCCACTGCCAAAACCAAGGGAGGCATGGAACAGATTCTTCTCTACAAACTTACAGGGACCACATCCTGCTGATTTAGACTTGAGACAATGGATTTTTGTTGTTTTAAGCCACTTGCTTTGTGGTACTTTTTTATAGCAGCCCTGGGAAACTAAGACAAATGCGCATAGCCTAGCACATAGTAGGTGGTAATCAATACTAGTTTTCTCCCTTCTTCTCTGTCTACTTTCTTTTCCTTCCCGTGCCTTCCCTTCCTTATTAAACATAGTGCCTACTAGTCACACAGCTACCAAAGTAACCAATTAAGTTTCCAAATGCCAAAAGTACCAGAGTTTATTATCAGTACAGATTTTGTGCTTTACTTTCTGAGGCAACACACAAATCACCTGGTTATTTTCTATCACTCAGAGATTGAGAAAACTTTGGTTTGAAATGCTCCAAATTTTTTAAGACCTGTACTTACCATGCATCGTGCAAATTCCTGATTTCACTTGCCCATGGCTCCCTTGTATTCTTGAGGGATATTTAGATTTTGTTGCTACCTGCCATCAGGCCCTTCCTTTGGGAAGCATTGAGTGCACTTCTTGAATTTGTAGCTGGAAAGGAGACCTGTGTGGTGAAAGGAGAGGTGATTGTGTATGATTATCCCCCCTCAGGGTCTATTCACTATAGCTGTTACCCCCCTCCCCCACCTTCACAGAATCTTGTTACCCACACTTGCCTCACCACCCACACCCCCACAGACACCCTGGGAAACACACTGCAGCATCCTTGATTGAACTTGATACACATGTGTTCTTGAAAATGCCAAGCCATGTGTTGATCATATGGTAAAAACTGATAACTCTTCTTATATCAGGAGCCCCATGCACCCTTTCCTATCCACAGAATGTAAACATAATTTGGAAAGATTCTCAGTGGCTGTGAGAATTCAGAATCACTTTGGTGAGCGAATATGTTTGAATGACAAACTCTGGCTCTCTCGGTCCTGTCTGCTTTTCCATTTGCTGCTTATTACAGAGAAAGCAGGTGAGATCCTGTTAGCTCATGGGTCATCTAAGAGTTACCTTTCTCATTTTTCATGCTGAAGGGGATTGAAAATTGGCAGTGAGAGGTTGCCCCTCCCGCTTCCGACCTCTTTCTGTACCCAAATGACTGTTGAGATTGCACTCCATCATTGTTGTCAGCCTAACTTGTCAACATTCTTGGTCTTTCACTGAGGCAGGTTAGTTTTCAAAGAAGCGAGGGTGTGACTTTTTACCCTGAGGGATTTGATTTTTTTTCTTAAAAATTAACATATTCCTTCTGTGCTGAAGCTACCAAAGTCAGGAAATCACTGGTGGGTCCCCCTCTCCTCTTTCCTGATGCTCCCCTTCCTTCTCCTTTTCCCACTTTTCCTCTTTTCTTGAGGCACCTTTATCCCAATATCCCAAAGAGGGGTTCATATCCCATCGGTACATGTCCCAGCTCTGCTACTTATTGGCTCCGTAAATTAGGGCAAGTCATCTCTCTCTCTGATGCTAAATGGGGATAATAAATTTTGCCATAAGATGCCATCTTCTTCCAAACTTGCCACTCCTCTCCTCTAAATCTAGACTTTTAGCTAGCCAGACAACCAACTGGAATACAGACTGTGTTTCTGAACCCCCGCTGCTGCAGTTCCACGTGGCCATGGGAATTCTGGGCAGGTGAATGTAAGGGAAGTGGTCTACGCAGCTTTGGGGATGTGTTTTCAAAGGCGCTGGCCACGTGCTTATCCTTTCCCTGTTTTCCCCTCTGCTGACTGGAATGAGGGTCCATGTGCTAGAGAGGGGTCAGCCGTGCTGAAGTCTGAGGAAAGGAGGCCATGGCAGGTGGGCTAGTTCAGCACTGGGCATGGGCACGGCCCATGCTCTTTCTGTGCAGTGGCTCAGCCAGGTCTGGCATCAGATTATCATGCTTTATTTTCTCTGTAATACACAACAGTTGCTGAATTTGTTTTGCTTGCTTTTTGTTTACTTTTTACAATCTTACCTCATGTGAATTCAAGAGCAGTTGGACTTGTTCACCACTATATTCCAAGCCCTCAGATGGTACTTGGTACAGAGCAGATACCGGACATTTGTTGACTTGATAAGAGAAATGAATGGTAGATCAACAACAGCCAGCTTCAGAGGGCTGCACGCTCAGGGGGCCAGGGGTAGCCACTGGTGGGAAGATGCTGCCTCGTACTGGTGGTACAGAAGAGCATTAGGGGGTGTGGGACATAGTGGAGTGGTGTGGGCTACCGGCAGGGACAGGTGGGGCAGGTGAGTAGCAGGCAAGATTAGTGTACCATGGTGGGATATGGTGAAGCAGTGGCAGGGGTATCTGGTATTTATGAACAAGTTTAAACTATCCCCTAGGATATACCAGCCATGCCTGAGTGGCTAGAGAGAGGTAATTTTGCATATGATGGACTTTCTGTATCATTTTTTGGAGACAACAATCCAGTGAAATTTTAATTTTCTGAGGCTATTTATGACCGCAGGCTAGTGATTAGTGGACATTTGTACTATGACCTTTATAGTCTATAGTCCCAAAGGTAAAGTGAGTTTTATTTCTGATTGCCTGTACCTTGTTCAGTGCTGGATCCTTAAAATGCCTTTTTTCCCCCCTCAAATATGCTGCTCCTGCTTTCCTCTAAGTCCTGCCTGTGGGTGCCCCTTCTCAAGTCTTGGAGGTGGGTCAGAGGTTTATTGAAATCATCTATATTATTTGCCTTCTGTTTCTCCAATTCATTAATCGCAGGCTCAGTCTCCAGTTGCTGTGCCCTTTGCTTTTGTGCTATCTGATTTGCACGGTTTACAGAGATAATTTGCAGGTAATATATGTTTTGTCTGACTTGGCTTCGGGTGTCTGAAGTGACCCACAGGGCAGTGGTGTGTATACAATGTGTGTGGGAGGAAAGCAGAGATAAAATGCTCTTTGAGGAATTATAAAGTATAATAAATTATTTTGTGATTCACCTGACTTACTCTCCTTCCAACCCTAATATCATCATGTGAAGAGTGGGAGAAGGGAGGAAGCTATAGGCATTTATGAATAATATTACTTATTTTACTTTAACTAATGCACAAGAACTGCTGCCAAAGCTAGAAATGAGGGTGAAAAAAAAAGCAGCTGTGACCACAGTGCAGTGAAAACTTGGAAATTTAGAGTAAGTTGCTGACAAAAGAGCCAGTGGAAAAATCTGTCACTGGATAGAAATACTCATAGAACTGTTGACTCTAAAAACATGTAGAAAATTGGGAAAAACACCTTTCTGAAGAAGAATTTACTTTATTGTTCAATATTATTAGCACACAGATTTTTTTACAAATTCTTCTTCCCAAAATATAGGATAAAACAATTGTACCTTAAAACCCTGAGAAATGTTAAGCATTGATTTTCTTGCTACTGCTGTGTGTTTGGGATTCTCCATCCTCAATAAATCTGTCTGGAAGCAAGCCATTGCACTCTTGGATTTTCTCTTCTAAAAAATGTTTACTGATTTCTTGCAGTAAAAAGAAGTACAGTGTTATTGAAAGAAAAATAAGGCTGATAGGACTCTTGAATCCAAATTGCCCTAGGCATTTACGAAGACTCATTGATATGTCTGGTGCTAGAAGGAGCATCAGATGTCATCCAGTCCAATCTACTTGTTATTTAGAAGAGGAATCCAGAGAGGTTAAGTGACTTAACACATCATCACAAGTTAGGCTCCAAGGTTATTTTTGACCTGGGTATGATGCTGCTTTAATGTTGAACTGAGCCTCTTAACCACAGATACTTCTACCAAAGACAAGCTTAATCTTATCATTTGCACTTTCCACTGAAAAGTCTGGTAGGAACAGTGTAAAAAGAAAGTGAATACTGGATTAATGGAAAATCATCTCATGTCTTTCTTGGTATATAACAGCCCAGCACTGAATAAAGAAAGGCTGTGGGGAATCAGCCAAAAAAAAATTGATTAGGAAGCCTGGAAGTTTGTAAGGACTTGCTTTGGGGTTAAGAAGACATTTTTCTGACATATCCAGAATTTCTAACACCTAGATAGTGGATGACACATGGTATGTACTAAACACTGGTAGAGTTAATGTTTAGTACGCATGGTTGATGAACATCAGTTTCAAGTGATACCAGTTACTTTTAAAAAAATTTATTGAAGTATATCACTCATACAAAAACATATATAGACAATAACTGTATAGTAATTGTTGTGAATTTACAAAACAAATGTATGTAACATCATACAGGGCTCTCATAACTCACCCCACCACCAATACCTTAATTGTTGTGAAACATTTGTAACTAATGATGAAAGGGCATCCTCAAACTATTATTAATAACCAAAGTATCTTACATGTGGTGTATATTTCCTCCAAGCCACCCTACTATTATCTTTATATCATTTATACATGAACATACATAAACAGTAACTATATAGAAAAAGTTGTGAACTTACAAAGCAAACATGTATAACATCATACTGTGGTCCCGTATGTCAACCCACCACCAACACCCTGCATTGTTGTAAGATACTAAGATATAGTTAGTAGTAAGATCTTGATGCTATTCTTTCATAATTTGTACCAGTTACTTTTTGAGGTTAAATGTGTACCTTTTCGTGACTTCCAGAGGATGGGTTTTTTAAAAGAAAGGCCTTTATAAATGATCATTGTCTTCTGTGAACTCTGAAGTAATTACATGATTTTCACAAATTTTTATTGATTTGTTTCCATTGATTTGTTTCCTAAAAGAATCAATTGCTTATAAACTGTTTCTTTGCACCCTAGCATCATGAAGTCATTGTGGTTATTGGCTTTCACTATATAATGTATGGAAAAATAGAAGGGAAAAATGCAAAAGGGCAAGCACTTGTTAAAAACCTTCTCTGATGGACACTATTATCCATTCATTCCACAAATGCTGCTAGACCCTATGCCAAGAATTGGGAGTGCCACAGACAAGTCACTTGGCTCCTTCCTTATCAACTTTGCAATCTTGTGGCAGTCACAAAGTTGAAAAGCCAAATAAAACCAGTGTGATAAAAAGGGAAGGTGAAATGTTGAGCACTGAATAAATATAATTATATATATATATTTTGCAGATGAGAAACTGTGATTTGGTTAGACTAAGGAAATTGTTCAAGCCGGTGGTAGAGATTAAACCCAGTTTTGCCTAATCCAAAATCTGCTCTTCCCACCCAAGCATATCTGCTTTGTCCTCTTTCAAGGTGCTAAGAGCAGACCACTCAAAAGATCTGAAAATATAGTCTACCATCTTGTTGGAAATATGGAACATATACCTCAAAGGGGAAATGTCAAGAGAGGCTAATATTCTGACCCAGTAATTGGTGAATCATAATGTGAATGAAGCTATGGGCTAGGATGGTTGGGAAAAAGCTTTGTGGGGGAAAATTTGTGTAAGTGGACCTTGAAGGATGTGCAGATCTTAGATAAATGGATAGGCTGGAGGACAGGTGAAGAGCACATTTCATGCAGAAGGCCTAGAATTGTTTGTGCCTAGTTAAAGAAATTATTTAACCTAAGTGTTGGTTCTTTTAGGAGAATGGTGGGGAAAAGGATCAAAAAAGTTTCTTGGGATCCTTAAATGCTTAAGATTACAATTCAGATTGTATTCTGCAGTTCAGGGTGAGCAAACATTCTGGAAAGTTTAGTAAATATTATAGGGTTTGCAGACTGTGTGATGCATGTTGTGACTACTAAACTCTGCTGTTGTAGCACATAAACATATGTGATAGACATATTATCCTAGACAGTAGGTAAATGAATAGCTGAAGCCACAATCCAATAAAATTCAGCTCACCCATCCTATAGATAATGGTGATAAATTTAAAGCATTTAAACAATAAAGGTACAAATAGGTGTTTGGGAAAGTTTGACCTGGTAGTCTTATGTTAGTGATGGGAAAGAGGGATAAGTGAAGTGAAGAAGACTACTTAGGTTTTTCCATGGAGAGGTTTACAGTATTATAGAAGAAAATATGAGTGGGGAGAAAAGAAAATCTACTCTGAAGTAAATATTGATAATAATTGGCAGCTGACCAAATGTGGAGGTGAGGGAGAGGAGACAGCAATGTTTATCAGAAGGCAAATCTAAGAAAGGAAGAATACAGGAAAGCACTTCTAAGAGAAGACGAGAATAAATGTGCACCATGGGGCTGTATGTCAGAAGACTATCACTTCTGTAATGAAGTTCAAATGACTAAGTTCTGAATCTGATATGAAGTGAAGGAATTGATTCCGAGTTGTCCAGATTAAACTGGGACCACATAGGAAAGTGATGTGGTCCAGGTTAAGGAACATTACCTGTACCTTGGTAGAAGAAAAAGTCACCCTCTCTAGAGAAAAATATCCCTCACCCAAAACTATAAGGTTTCCAGAAATTACGTTCAATAAAGTTGTAACCTATCCTCAGAAAATTACCCAAACAAGGAAACAAGGTGCCATGGGTAACAGTTAAAAGAATTAAACAAAAAACTGGTTTCAACTTCCAAAGTCTTCAGATATATGAAATGTCTATGCTTAAAACACAAAATATGGGATTTAAATAACAATACACTCAAATCTGCCAAAAATTATCAAGGAGGTTTGCAAAAGAATCCACTGGAACTTATACATGAAAAATATAATTGTTGAAGTTTAAAACTCAGTATATCTTAAAAAAATACAATTTACAAAAATGATGAGGTAGGGGGGTGGAGAGTGGGTTATATGGGAACCTCTTATGCTTTTTGCTTTTTTATGTTTTTTAATGTAACGTTCCTTGTGATCTATTAACTTTACTAAAAAAAATAAAATAAAATGAACAGAATTCCAGATTAAAAAAAAAAGGTAAAGGACATCTTTAAATCAAATATATTTTATTGCAAGTTCAAAAAAAAAAAAACCTCAATGAGTGAATTAAGCAGTTAGACACAGATTTTGAGGAAATTTATGATTAAAGAAATTATCTAGAATGCAGCACAGGAAGACTATAAAATGGAAGACATATGAATGGAGGTAAAGAGTCATGAAAGAGAGTTTGCGAAGGCCTGCAGTACTTCTAGTCAGATTTCCAGATTGAGAAAACTGGGAAAATGGAAAAGAGGTAATAATTGAAATTTTGAACAGTATGACATTTACATTGTAGAATAAATAAAAAGAAACCCATACCTACACGATGTAGTGAAGTTCAGATAACCCAAAGCAAAGAGACCATTACTTAAAAAAAAAAAAAAAAAAAGCTACAGAGAATTCTATCCATAGGAGATACTTCCATAGCAACAATGAAAGCCAAAAGAAAGTGAATGCTTCATAGTTCTAAAAGAAAATAGTTCTCATCCTAGAATTGTGAACTCAGAAAAATCTTTCTGTCAAAAATAAGGACATGATGTAGGAATTTTGAAGTAAAAAACCAGAGAATTTACTACAATGGACTTTCACTAAAGAACCTTAAAAGATTTAGGATAAATAGACTTTAAAGTGGAATTTTACTGAGTGTGAATCACAGGTTGACTCACTACTAGTTGCATGATTTTGGTGTTACTCTCTCTGAGCCTTGGTTTGTTTACCATTTCTAAAAAGAGTTTAACACATACAGTGCCTAGAACAGTTCCTGGCATACAACAGGGGTCAGTGCATTTGGTAAACAGTAAGAGATAGAGCCATGGAACCATGGAGGAGGAGATAACTTACACATGACTCTCCATGATTCCATTCTTTCTTATGTTGTGTGCAAGTTGTACCAGACCAAGTAGATCTTTATGTGCCTGCACTGTATTTGGGTCAATGTCCTTTTGACTCTCACGTTGAATGTGTAGGTATCTTTGCATTTTAGGTTTGCAGACTTTTACAGAAGCATTTATCTTTAGGTGACTAGATGAATGTGTATATGAAAATTTTGGACTTCTAGACACATTGAAGTACTTATTCACGGTTACACAGGTTAGTAGCAGAATTAGTGTGATTTTTTTAATATAATACAAGCAAAAAACGTAATATACTATCTTGTATGTTGGCCAGGGTTCTCCAGAAAAACAGAACTGACTGGATATAAAGTTATGAAAATATAATGAGAATTATTATAGGAATTGGCTCACATAACCATATGGATTGGCAAATGTGAATCCACAAGTTGGGATATCGATGAAAGTTTTGATGAATTCCCCAGGAGAAGTTGGCTGGCTGAAGTAGAGATAGGATTGCTTCTTTCTGACTTTGCTGAAATCATCAGTTTTCCCCTTAAGGCTTTCAATTGATTGGACTAGGAGACTTCTCTCATTGCTAAAGGCAGTCTCCTTTGTTGATTTTGGATATAATCAGTCATAGATGCAATCAACTCTCTAATGATTTAAATCTGTAAAATGTCCTCACAGTAACAATCAGGCCAGTCCTTGCTTCACCAAACAACTGGACAGCATAACCTAGCCACTTTGACCCATGGACTTAACCATCATACCTTGTCACTCAAAGTCTTTTGTAATTTGATGTCACTCTACCTATTCAGTGCTATCCTTTTCTATTCTCCTTCATTAATTACCTTCTCTTCCCTGGCTCCACCAATCATACCAAATACTTTCCAGAATATAATGCTAAGATTATACATATCTTTCCATTTCAGGTTAAAAAATCAACTTACTTATTAGGTACTCACCAACGTCTCCCTCTTCATTGATGACCACTCTTGCCTTTATAATATAGTTTGCATGCCTCTATCTATTCCATGAAAGATGTTT
This sequence comes from Dasypus novemcinctus, assembly GCF_030445035.2. Classification (NCBI taxonomy): domain Eukaryota; kingdom Metazoa; phylum Chordata; class Mammalia; order Cingulata; family Dasypodidae; genus Dasypus; species Dasypus novemcinctus. The sequence goes on from NC_080675.1 coordinate 20,010,960, forward strand.
TATCTCCCATTCGATGTATAGCGTATACTGAAAAGGTAACATCATTCATTTTCCTCTCTTGGTATCTATGCTGGGCATATAATAGGAACTCAATCAATATTTGTTCAAAGAGTGAATAAATGAATGAAAGATTGTGTGCATTAAAGTCTCCACTTAAACTGAATTCTTTAGGATGTAGGGTGTTTGCATCTAAAGAGTTATTCATTTGAGGCTGGTGGGACACACAATTTGTTACTAACCTATAAGTCATCCTACTGAGTCTCATTAGTTTACCAATTTGTCACCACACTTTAAAGGTTGCTTCGTTTAAAAACCATTAAACTTTTTAATGGAAGAATAACCTGCCCCCAATCTCTTTAATAAAGCTTTAATAGCCATTTCTTTCACTTTATTTATAAATAATTGCATGACCTTTCAGGGGAATGAAAAAGAAGTGTGTACTAACACATGCCCCTGTAATTACCACAAACTCTGCATTATTTTTACTGATAGCTCACCCTTCAACCTTAGAAATAATCTCACGAACTAGATGACTATTTAAAATCTTGAAAAATAGGCAATCTTTGAATAATGAAATATCACCCTTACTCTCTGTTTTTCTAAATGTAAAGATATAGTAAAGACACTGATTAGAATATGTATAACACTTGGAAGTTACATGAGGATAGCACATTTAAAGTTTATTTCTAAATATGGATTGATGTGGAAATTCTGGTCACTTTTCCCTTGCATAGCTTGTCTCTACCATGCATACATTTGATAGACTGGGCATTTCATTCAGAGAGATGTAGATTAACATTATGTAAGAATTGTCTCTTCTGTTTATGTAAAAAAAAATCCCATGATTTTACTACATGGCTAATTATTAGACATGTGGTCTATCATGACAAATACAGATTTAAAATACTTACTGAGTATCCAAATGGGTTTACATTTAGCTGAAACAATCTGCCAAGTTTCTTATTAGGTAGCAGGAGGCAGATTTAAAAGATTTTGGTCTGACCCTTTTAGTCTATTTCACTGTAACTGAATCATTTAATCAGATTTTATAAAACTCTGGGCTACAGTGCTATGAAATGTTAAGCACATCATGCTCATTAGAAATAAATGAAAAACTCATCAGCCTTGAAACTCAGCCATTTATATTAAATATCTATATAAAATGCTCTTAGAGATACTGGTCCTGGTCTGGTCTAATCTGTGATAGTGCCTATTTAAGAGACTTTTAAAATATATTGTCTATTTCATACTACTAATATTTCAATGGCACAAATGAATGAAAAAATCAATGAATACCACTGGAAACCAATGAACAGAAAATTCAAAGGCATGTGTCACTTTATCAGCTATTAAAGAGTTCCATTTTATTTTTTAATTTGGAAATTTGTTGGTGACATTCTCTAAAGAAATTTACACAAGGAAAAGAATATAGAGTATTCCCTAACCCTGTGGTTGGTTAGTCAAAACTGAAATTTTGGAGATTTAGCAAACCATACTAGATATTCATAATATAATACAAATAACCTGCTGTACAATTCATTACTGATAATTAGGTTCCAATTAGAAAAAAACCTGTAGTTTGGGGGAAAAAAGTAAAAGAAAATAAACACATAAGTAAAGACAGGGCTCTTTTCACTCCACTCCAGGAAGCAATCCCAGTAAATCTGGGACTCCCTGTGTGCCAGCACCCAGGATGCTGGCTCATAGAAGTAGTTCACTAAATATTTTGTTAAAGACTGCATGAGAATTAGTTCTACCGAGAATTTCAAAGCATTTGCTGGTTTACATAAAGGCTGGGGAAAAACAAAAATTTGTTTTCAGGAGCATTCTAATTGTCAAATAATCATTACACCTCAAGGAGATGGTATTTTATAAAAATAATGTGGCCGTTTATGTGTATGTGTTTATAATCCTCCATCTCCATCTGCAGCACAGCCCTCTGAAGTTGGAAGGGAAGGTATTTCTAACTTCCAGATGAGGAACTTGAGGCACATTCATTCAATTATTTATGTATCCACTCATTTAGTCAATCAGACAAGCTTTTGCTAAAAGGAAAAAAAAAGAAAAAGAAAGAAAAATGACTTTAGTCTTGCCCTCAAGGAATCCCACACCTCTAGGTGAAATGGCAAAATAGTCATAAACATCAATGTATTTACAAAAAAGGGTAAATGCATCTAATCCTTTTGGAGTCAAAGAGGTTCTTTGAAAGAGGAGAGAAGGATTTATTTACTAGGGATTGTGGAAGGAGATACATAGGAATTTATCAGAGAGGGCTAACTTGAAAGGAGTTTTTGATGATTGGACAGGCAGAGAGAGAGAGAGAGGAGGAATTTCAAAGTAGAGGGTGATTCATGCCTAGAAGCTTGTTTACTTTCTAAATAAGAATATGAGAGTGACTTTTTGCATTCTTCTCCAATTAAGTCTTAAGCAAAGATAATCTTTACTTCTAACAAATGAAAAGTTGAATTGGATTTAATAACTACTACATCTTCTCCTTTGCATTGCATTTTATAGCATGACAGGCTTTTTAAGGGGCAACATAAATATTTGATTTGATGACTTTAACTTACATATTTGACGACGTTAATTTTGCGAAATGTTTTATGCTCCTCTTAAATTTGCGTTTTGAACTTTCTCTTTTTATTTCAACTAATACATTAAGTGTACATTAAAGAAATATGGTACAAAAATAAAAATCTACTACAAATTATAAATACCTGTCTTTCTTGTCCACAGAGTTCCTTGCACATAGTCAAGGCTCAATAAATATTTGTTGAGTGAATGAAGGAAAGAAACTGCAAAATAGCAATAATGAAACCTACTTTAAAGAGTTTTGTAAAGATCAAGAGACTTTCAGTTAATGTTCACTCCCATACCTCCTTTCAGTTTATGTTCTTAGTTCCTTTTCAAACATTATTATAGGGAGACATTATAAAGAAAGAATGAAAATTGCAGTCCAGAAACTTAATGAAATCAAGAACTAATTACAACATGTCAAGATAACTTTAGAAGAACTTCATGTTGTTTGAATCATGAAAAAATCCTTTTGGAATCTATTTATATAGATGGTTTGCTGTGTGTAGCTAGAAGTTACAATAACATTTCGTTTTTTAAAAATGCCTCAATAGAAATTTAATTTGTCCAGTGTCAAATTAGATTTTGTCACTGAATTTTTGAACCACAAAAACCTTTTATATACTCTAAAGATTTTTTATCATATAAATGTCATTTCAAGATGAGTCAAACAGTTTGCAGCTGAAAAGCCAGCTGTCTCCATGGAGAAGGCAAAGGAGCTAAGGTAGATACTTTACCCTGTGTGATACCCCAGGGAGCCTTCTGGGGCTTTAAAGTCAGCAATTCCTCAAAGCCTCACCAAGCGTCTCAGAGTTCCAAACTGGCAACCCAGCATCCCCTCCATTTTTCTATACACCCCGGGATCTTTGCAGGGTGTGTTAGCTTTCTACTGCTGCTACAACAGATTTCCACAAATTTAGTGACGTAAAAGAACAGTTATGCATCAGTTCTGGAGGATGGAAGTCTGAACCAAGTCTTATGGGTCTAAAATCAATCTGTCTCTCACCAGACTGTTTCCTTTGGGGGGAAGGAAGGAGCTCTAGAGGCAGTTCTGTTCCTTGCCTCTTCCAGCTCCTGGTGGCTGCTGGTATTCTTTGGCTTGTGCCTGCATCACTCCACTCTGCCTTCGTTGTAGCCTTGCCTTCTCTTCTGAAGTGATATGTTCCTTTGCTTTCCACATATGACTCTTGTGATTACCTTTAGGGACCACAAGGATCTATCTCAAGATCCTCAAGATCCTTAACTTCGTCACATCTGCAAAATCCTCCCTTTTGACCATGTAAAGTAACATCCACAGATTCCTGGGAAGAGGACCAGGATAACTTTGGGGCGTATTAATCAACCAACTACACAAAGAGGATGTACCCGGAAATCTATGCAATTGTGAAGGAGAGTGCCAGGTGTAAAGTTTTGACTGTGAGCTTGGGGAACTTAGTGTGTCATCTGGTGAGGCTCTCAGCCACCTCTTCTTTCTGAGGTGCACTGCAAGTTCAGCCCTTCTGGACATGCCTCTATCATTGCCCTGGCCATGTTGTATCACATTTCTAATTATCTGTTACCTGCACCAGACTTTGAGTTCTTTGGCAATAGTGCCTGGGGGTTTTAGTTTCTTAGGCTGCTCCAGCAAATACCATGAAATGGTTTGGCTTAAACAAAGGGAATTTATTTGCTCATTGTTTTGAGGCCAGGAAAATGTCCAAATTAAGTCATCATCAAGACAATGCTTTCTCCCCAAAGACTGTGGTGTTCAGGGGCTGGCTGCCATTGATCCTTGGCTTTTCTGACACATGGCCAGGCACATGGTAGTGTCATCTAGTTTCTTTTGGGTTCTGTTTCATCTTCTTGCTTCCTGTGGCTTTCTCTCTCTGTGTCTGAATTTCATTCTCTTACAAAGGACTCCAGTAGTAGGATTAAGACCCATCCTGATTGAGGTGAGTCATGCGTTAACTGATATAACCTCTCCAGAAGGTCCTACTCACAATAAGTTTACATGCAGAGGAGTGGATTAGATTTAAGGACGTATTTTACTGGGGTACTTCTTTATCATCTACTGGTCTCATTTGGGTTCTCTGAAAACAGATCCTGATTCAGGGATTCAATTGCAAGAGGTTTATTTTAAAGGGAATTCCAGAAAAGAGTGTAAGAAAGTAGGGAAGGAGAGGCAGGCAACAGAGGGTTTGTTGTCAAACAAGTTGCTACATTGGGTGGCTTCCCAGATTTATCTTGCCTGAGGGTCCAGGGAGCTGGATATTTTCATGCTGCAGCCTAGCACAAACACACACATAAACACATACACACACAGCAGTGCTATGGCAGTTTTTTCCTTTGAAGAGACCTACAGTGAGTATGATATGAACTATACTGTACCAGGTGGATAAAGCACCATTTTCATGTGAAAATAAGTTCATTCCCATAGCTTTTCAAGACCGTTTTTCAAATCTTCCTTGTGTTTATTTTCACAAGTCAGACTGTGCAGCTTCATGGATACAGCTTTGATAGAATCTATTTTACTGAAGCTTTTAAAAAGATGGTTGTACAGGACAAAGGATCTTTGTGAAGACTAGGGATTACATGCAGGCTTTGGTCCCAAGGAGTCGGCCTTGTTGAAGGACTGATCTTCAAGTCAGACTCCAGGAGGAACAGATACGTTCATCCTCTCTGTGGTTCCAAGCAGGGAAGTGCAGCTTCAGTCTCAGCAGTTGATTACTCTCCACTGAAAATGTAAACGGGGAAGAGAAGAAACTGGATTTCCTGAAACTGATTCCATTTTAGACTTGAGCATGTAGGTTGGTTAATCAATTAATCCAATCATATCCATTCTGTAGATATTTATTGAGAATTTATTGTGTACTTTATGAGACAACAAGTATAACAAATGGAAAACATTACCAATAACAATTAAAACAATAATAATAGCTAAACTCTATTAAGCCCTTACCAAATTGCAGATGGTTATCTAAGCACTTTACATAATTAATTTTCACAGGTGAGGTGCTATTTCTGCCCCATTGTGCAGCTGAGGAAATCAAGGCTCAGAAGAGGTAACTTGTCCACTGTCACAGAGCTAGTAAATTCCAGAGTAGAAATTAGAACCAGGTAGTCTGGCTGTGGTCTCCCTCTTCTCAAGTTCCATCCAGGCTTTCATGAGGAACACAATAAATAAAAAGAAAAGAAAGGCAAAATGGGTAATATTTATTGTGTGGTTTCTATGTGCCAGGAACCAAGCCAAGTATTTTCTGTGGATGTCTTCATCCAACCCTGACAACCATTCTCTGAAGACAGTACTGTTTTCATTATCCTAAATTTCAGATAAGGAAACTGAGGCACAGTTTTGATTGTCTGAATTCACATAGCTGGTGAAGAACAGAGCCAATATTTGGAGGCAGGCAGTCTGTCCTTATGGTCGGTACTATTAACCTCTTCTCTTTGTCGCCTTTCTGATGTCAGGAAAAGTAAACACGGAGGGCTGTGGGTGGATCACAAGGACAATGTGTCATGTTCATCAGAGAGGAGGGATGAGAGAAGGCTTCCTCTAAGAGGACGGCTTGAGCTGAATCCTGAGGTTGGTCAGGAATGGGCCAGGTAAAGTGTTAGGGAGAGGATGCCAGCCCAGCCACAGCCCAGGGGAAGACTTGGAGGCAAGAAGGGGCATGGATTGTTTGATGGAACTGCAAGTGGTTCTGTTTGGCTGTAGCACAGGACAGGATGGGGAATGGAAAAAATGAGGTGGTATTTAGGTCCTGGCCAGGTTATGAAAGGTGTTTACCTGTCATGAGAAGAAGTCTAGATCTTGTTCAGATCATGAAGAGCCATTTGAAGGGATTTTAGCCAAGCAATAACAGTCAAATTTATGTTTGAGAAAGATCATTCTAGCTTGGCAGCCAAGACCAAAGACTGGCAGGTGTATGGAACAGGCAAGCAGCCACTCTTGCAATGAGAAGACAATAATAACTTGAAAAATAGTATGTGGAAAAGGGGAGTAAAGAGAAGTGATGCAACGAAAGGAGGTAAATCAAAAGGAAATGTGATTGAATGTGAGCATGACATATGGAGAGAGATGAAGATGCTCCCAGGTTTGGGGCTTGAACAAGTGGGCAGAAGGGAGCCATTTGCCAAGGCAGGGGACTGGAGCAGGTTTAAGGCTTGACTGGGACAAGTTCCATGTGCACACACGGAGTTTGAGGTGGCTGTGGGAAAACCCGATGGATGCCCAGTGTAGAAGTTCTCATCTAGGAGTCTGGAACTCAGGGAGCCATCCGGACTGGTAGAAGGATTGAGGGGTGGTGAGCTTCTTTATAGGTGGTAATTCCAATTTTGGAATAGATGAAGGTGTCAGCTCAAGGTTAACAGAACTCATTACAACTGGTGAGCTCATATCTGAATCTCAGAATCAATCTCATCAAATATTATAGTTCATTTTCTTTTTCATCAGCCTAACACTTCAATTTTTCCAGTCTTTCCATATACATTAGCTCACTAGAACAATGTCTTGTTTGCAACACAGATCAAACAGAGCTCATCTCTTTAAAAATAAAATTGCGATTTAAGAAAGTCTATATAACTTGCCAAATCCCTCGTCAGCCAGAGGCAGGGTTGGGATGGTTGCATCCCCTAACACATTTCAATGTGCAAAGGCATCACCTGGGGTCTTGCATATTCTGATTCAGTGGTGGGATTCTGCATTTCTAAAAAGCAAACAAAGATACAAACAAAAAACAAAACAACCCCAAGTGAGGTAGCTCCTGCTGGACAACAATGGAGAAGAGATTTTCCTTCTCTCATTTGGTATTTGCTTCACCATCCATGTTGAATCTAGATCTACAACTAAGAGTAAGTGAAAGGAGATGAGATATTTAATGGTGGAGCCTCAAGTGATAGACTTTCAGATCTTAGAAGGGACTCTTTTTGACCCTGGGATCTAGCTCCCTATTTTTCAGATAATGCAATTGCCTTTTGCAGAAAGGGGAGCTGACACACCCAAAGAAACTGTCAGAAGAGGACAGGGCCTCTGGTCTCCTGGCTCACAGTCAAGTGCTTGCCTCCACCCACTTCTTCCAGTTTGTATCTTTGGAGACTTATGGAAGTCACATTGCCTCCAAGACTTGGGCATGTATGTGCCACACCAGGCAGGGTTCTTAGTCCTGAAATTTGTCCAGCATGAGTACAATCTGGGATCAGACACCCCTGGGTTAGGGTTGGGGGAAGGAAAAGTTTGCATCAGGCATAATTAATTAAAAAATTGAACAGGAAAGGATGGAAGGGAGAGTTATCATTTTCACTGTTAAAACCAAAAAAACATTAGGCCAAGTTCTGATCTGGTCCTAACAGGAAGGCCAGGTCCCAGCTAAACCTCTACTTAGTATCCTGCGCCTCACTGCCTTTGAGTTACGGAGTTAAACTTTTAAGCCCAATTACTCCAGCTGGGATGTGCCTTTTATCGCCAGCTATGGTACCATTTTTCATGTGATGATCTTTACTTTCATATTTAAATCCAGTTTTCTTTCATTTAAATTTTGCTGAAAACAGCCATATTGCTGTGAGTGTAAATGAAGGTAGATGAACATTAATGGTGTCAGTTCACAGCTGTTCTTAAGTTAAATAATTACTGCTCACTCTCTTGGATCTCTGTTCGAAATGCCTGCGATATTCAATTAGAAGCACAAAGTGCTTTTCTTCATCATTGTTATCAGGATCAGGTTCAGGCTGCAGAGCTTGCATGTGGCACAGCCAAATAAGGTTGAGGCTTTGCACTGATTCCGTGGAGCCGGTTTATGTTGGAGAGGAGTTAGGAAGCTGGCTTGTTTTTTCAAATTTATTACATTTTCTTAAAAGCATATAAATGAATGCTACATTAATTACTGGTAGGTAGGCACCCTGCAGCATATGTTGCTATTATTTGAATCCATTATCACAAAATAAACATCTCTTTATAAAAACAAATGATACTTCATTTTAATATGTGGCCTGAAATGCCCTCCTCCACAGCTGTTGCTACTTCTGTTTTGATGCTTTTCCTACAAAGGGCCACCTGTTACAATAGGCATTTCATTTGTTTTTATTTGAAAAAGAGAAAAATGATGAACCTTTATAAAACAAAGTGTCACCTTCTAAAAAATATAATAATCATAAAAATAAAGCCCCAGAGGAACTTTGCATTCTTTCCCATCAGAAGTTCTTTTCATGAGGACAGTCTCTATACCTTTGCTCTCTTAGCCTTGATCCCTCAATCTAGATGTAGTTAAAATCATACAGTTTTGTTTGCTGGTGTGATTTTTAGATCTCTAAGGATATTAGTTTTGTCTAAACTTCACCTTGCAGATGAAGAAACAGGCTAAGAGAGAAGACACAGAGCCATTGGTGCTGATTCAAGCCAGAACGGATATCCCCTGGCTGTATAGCAGGTACATTTTGTTCCATAGCATTTGGATCTTTGCATAAGCCTGTGGATTGCATTGACTGGTTGTGTGACTTCAGGCAAATTACTTGACTTCTCTGACCCTCAGTGTCCTTCCTTTTTTAAAAGGGCTTATAGCTAATTGATTTTGGTTGATGCAGGAATTAAGAGTTCATCCCAAGCATATTGCTTACAATAGTGTCTGAACCTTATAAGTCCTCAGAAATGTTACCTATTATAATAATATTGTGATTATTGTTGTTGTTGTTGTTATTACTAGTAGTAGAGGTATGAGACATCCCATTGCCCATTCTTAAAGCACTTGATTAAACTATAAGTTACCCGTAACCTCCTTTGGAGACCCTGGACTGTCCCTTTTGTCGACAGCCCTTGGCCTTCGGTGTTTGTGAACAAAGAAATGCAATTATAAATTCAACTGAAATTGAATCATCAAGAAGTGCAGTATATTGTAGTGACTAAATCTGAAGCCTGAACTTTTCAGACATCATTGAGAAGACTTTCTTATCACTGGCCACTTTTCTGCTCCATTAAATAAAAACAAAGGAAGTGGCATTTTTATATTAATTGTGAATGACAGAGGACTTCATTTTGTAATGTATTTAACCACAGTGCTGTTGACTGATTGATTGATTCTTTCGTTGTCTTTGGAATTCCTGTGTGTGTGAGGGCACTCAGCACTATCTGGCATAGAGGTAGCTGAACAATAAATGTTAAATAGCTTATTTTTTCTTCAGGAGCTTCATGTATGGAGAACAAATGAAGACAGTTCTCTCACCATAGGACACTTGGGATTTAGCTGGAGCTCAAAGGTGTAGTGGCTGATAGGGTGGTTCAGTCAGAGAACTCTGGTAGTGTTGGGCCAGAGAATAAGAGAAAGAACATGGCAAGCAAAGCTGGTTTCAGAGAGGCTTTCTGGAGGAGTCCTGCTTCTGCAAGCTTTCTGTGTTACAGGATGGTAGCATTGAATCATTGCTTCAAAGTCTGTCTTCAAAGCATCATGCCACACATGCTTGGATTTATCATTCTTTCAACATATCATTCCCCTGATTTCATCAATTTTTGTTAGATGTTTACAGACATTAATGAAAATAAAATGATTGGGAAATGCTGAACATGACATATGCATCCTCCTGAACATGTACAATGCATTTTACATAATAAAAGTTCAAAGAAGTTATTTAATAGATATCTCAGATTATTTTGGTTTAATTATTAATTTTGGTATGGAGCTCCTTTTCAACAAAATATTTCTTAAAATCCTCCAGACACTAGTGATCTATACTGAGCAAGCTTGAAGCTTGATAATGGTCATCTCCTCCTAAATTAACCATAAAAGGTGAGAAGGGACTCTGCTCTTCCCTGAGATATCTGTGATCTGCCCATAGCTGTCTCCCTGCCTGCTTCTCTCAACATTCTTAATGGATTAATGGTAGTAACCCAGGTTTCCATCCTGTGACTTATTGAGCAAGTTCTTTAATTTTTTTGAGCCTAAGTTTCCTCATCTGCAACATGGAGAAAAGAGTATCTGTGTGATGGTTAATTTCATGTATCAACTTGTCTAGGTTATGGTGTTCAGTTGTTTGATCAAGCACAGCCTGATTGTTACTGTGAGAGTATTTCATAGATGGGTTTACTATAAAATTATAGCCAGTTAATGGCATCTACAGCTGATTGCATCTGCAATCAACAAAGGAGATTGCTCTCAGCAATGAGGGGAGTTTCTTAACCCATCAGTTTGAGGTATTAAGGCCAGGACTGAGGATTTTAGAAGTTAGGAGGAAGAATTCTTGCCTCTGGCAGAACTGTAGGAAGATGAGGGAGTAGGAACTCCAGGAACCAGTCCCTCCACCAAAACAACTATTAAACAAGCAGAAAATGCCTGAATCAACTATTTTGGAACTCTGGAGTCTGGTAGAACATTGTACAGGATCCAGGGAAGAGTGGGAGGAAGATACTGGTAAATTACAGTAAATAAAAGTAAATCGCCATCCCCTATGCCTCATTGTCATGGCAGGTAGCAGTGGGGTCAGGCCCCTGGTATAGCTTGCTGTTAATGGAAAGACAAATCCATTTTTCTAAGATCTGCAGTAGGTCATGGTCCAAAAGTGGATTACTGCTTTTGATTAGGTACTTCAGTTGGTAGGGGTCCACCTTGAGGGAGGCTGTTGTTCCAACCCACCTTTGAAAAAGGGGTGGAAGTGACTTAGGGGTAATATGTTTCCTCAGGGCCATGGTGGACAGTTTAAGGGCTGCATTTACTGGGTAGGTGCTGAGACAAGAAAGCACAGCCTTGGGGATCCATGGAAGAAGCTCCTGGCACCCTTCTGGCCCCCAGCCCAAGCCCAGTGCAGTTTGGAGTCAGCAGATGCTTCATTGTGGACACGTGGCCTTGTTTGGGCTGGGAAAGATGGACTTGGGAAACCCCTCTCCAATGACTCCCAACCCCACCCAGAATTTGCCCTCCAGAGAAAAGCACATTGAGACAACAGGCAACAGTGCAAGAAACAATTGAGGAAGGCAGTCTGGAGCAAAGGTTCACATGTTCTAAATCCTGCAGTAGGATAGAAAGAAGTTCTGTTTCCTGGGAAGTAGAGTGGTCATTCAAATTCCTGTAAACAGGGGAACTCCTAAGGTCACTAACAAGCACAAACCCAAGACAAGATACAGGCCCAGAAAAGACAGAGAGAACCCTATACTTTGTATCTACCTTGGTCTGACCTTCCTGATAACAGGCCAATACAAGGCCAATCTGCAGAGATAGTAAAAGGTTTGCTTGGTTTTGTTAGCTACTGACACTCAAGAACTCTCTGATATACCACCAATTGGATGTACACTGAGGAAACATATCTCAAGAAATCAATCTCAGGGTTTACATTTTAAAATGTTAAAATTTACAGTGTATAATAAAAAATTACAGTACAATAATTAATCAGGAAATGATGCTCATCAAAAGGCAGAGGGAAAAAAAATTCCAAAAATGACAATAAATAAGACCAGACTGTGCACCTACTGGTCAAAGACTTTAGAAAGTGATCATCATATATTCAAGGGGAGAAAGGAAAATACAGAGAAAGAACTAATGAATGTCAGGAAAATAATGAATGAACAAAATGAGAATCTCAGTGAAGTGGTAGAAATTTTGAAAAGCAAGCAAACAGAACTGCTGAAATAGAAGACCACTCTGGCAGTTTGAAATTATTTTATGTATTCCAAAAAAGATAAGTATTATGGCTTAAACTCATCTATTCCTATGGGTGTGAGACCCATTTGACTGGATTATATTAGTGGGGCATGATTCATGTTGAGTCTCCACACTTTTGCTGGGTCTGATATAAAGGGAGGCACAGATAGATGGAAAAAAGAGTGGTATATTTGATTCTACAGCGTGAGAGAGTGGATTTCTTAAGCACAAAGCCCCCAAGAGGCTTAGCCCATGTTGCAGCTCAGAGGAGACCAGACCTGCTATATGGCAGCTTACAGCTGAACTTGGGAAGACAGTAGCACAGCAAAGACAGATACCGGAGGTCTGGAAAGAAACAAGCCCTATGCCTGTTTGCTCACAGCTGAGCTCCAAGAGACACTACATTCTGGAGGGGAAGGCAGAAACCTCTGCAGAGATTGGTGGCTATCTTGCTTCACCAAGTGACAACAATGCCAGGATCAAGAGTAGGTGACTTTGGTAAGAAAACACCTCTTTTGGTGACTTGAGTTGAATTTTTCACAGCCTTATTACTGTGAGCTTTTACCTCAAATAAATATCCTTTTTAAAAGCCAATACATTTCTGGGAATTTGCATTGGTAGCACTCTGGCAAACCAAAACAACCACAAAAACTGGAATGAAAAATTCCCAAGAGAGTTTCAACAGAAAATTGGAGCTTTCAGAAAAGAATCTGCAAACCTGAACAGAAGACAATTGAAATGAGTCAGGCTGAGTACCAGAAAGAAAAATGATTATAAAAGTGAAAATAATCTATGAGACCTCTGGAACACCATCAAGGATACCAATATATGGATTATGGAAGTCTGAGAAGGGGAAAAAAGGAAAGGGCAAAAGGTATATCCAAAGAAATAATGGCAGAAAATCTCCCAAACTTAGCAAAAGCAGTGAACACGCCCCTCCAACAAGCTCAGAGAATGCCAAATAGGATAAACTTGAAGACAAATGCAACCCATCACTTATTAATCAAACTGTTGAATGCAAAAGTCAAGGAAAGAGTTCTAAAAGCTGCAAGAGAAAAGCAACGTGTTATATATAAGGAAGTCACAATTAAAACGAGTGACGATTTCTCATCAGAAAATATGAAGGCAAGAAGGCAATGGGTTGGTGCGGGCAGCGGCGGGCCTCCGGGAGGGTCGGCGGTTGGCCAGGCGGGCTCTCCGGACGGGGGCTGCCTCACAGTCGAAGGAGAGGAGGGGGTTCGGCACAAAGCCGTTGGGCCCTCGCTCTCTCCGCTCAGGCACGGGGGACGCACGGTGCAAGCAAGAACACCACGGAGACAAGGTCTAGGCACAAGTCTACTTTATTGTTGAAGGGGACATGGTTTTATAGGGTCTAGGGATACGTAAAAGGGACTTGATTGGTGCCGGCGGGTGCTGTTGCTTGCGTAGGTGGTTACTGGACAGTAGGCGGTTACTGGACAGTAGGCGGTTACTGGACAGTAGGCGGTTACTGGACAGTAAGCTGGCTAAGAGGTTAGGAGCAAGGGAGGGGAAGGGGAAAGTGTGGGCTGTCTAGATAACGGCTAGGCGGAAGACGGAGAAGGGGAGAAGGAGGGGCAGCGCCGGCTGCCAATACTGGGTGGGAAGGAGACGGGGACAATTGCTCCCTTTTGTTTAAAAGTATGTGCTTCGGGGGAGGTGAACTGGTGGCAGCAGGGGCAGTATGGGACGGGGTACTGGGGTAAGACGAGGGGAGGAGGGAGACCACGAGGACCGGCTGGCGGCGAGAAGCAGAGGGCCCTCCCAGCTGCTCTCAGCTGCAGAGGACACAGCGTCTGGCCAGGACGCATGTGCCTGCTGCTGGGGTCGGCGCACGCCGAGCTCTGCCAGCAAAACGGGGTCGTGATATTCCTGAACCCCTCGCCCGATTGGGGGAGAAGGAGGGAGATGAGTGAGGAAAGGGAGACAGGAGGTTACAGGCGTGCGGTTCGGTGTTTGCGGCGGAGGCGGGAGGAGCGCGGCGGATGGCTTGGTGGTGGCTCTTTAGTGGCGAGGCGTTGATAATGAACCTGCACAAAGGAGCTGAATACCGCGTTGGCTTGGTCTTTGGCGAGGCGGACTATTTTTTTGACGGCCCAGGGTCCTACAGTGAGGGCTAAGATGATGATGATGAGTGGGCCTAAAAATGGAAGGAGGTATGGGAGGAGGGTATGGAGAACACTGGAAAAATAGTTCGCATTTTCTCGCTCTTTGCGGCGCTTATCCAGTCCCTTCTGGACCTTTCTCAGGTTGTCCTCGACTAAGCCGGTGGAGTTGGCGTATATGCAGCACTCCTCTCCAAGGGCGGCACAGAGACCCCCTTCCTTAAGGAGGAGGAGGTCGAGGCCGCGGCGGTTCTGGAGGACTACCTCAGAGAGAGAATTGAGAGAATTTTTTAGATGTTTTACAGCATTTTGAAGGTAGGTGATATCTTCGTCGACGGCCTGTCTGAGAGAGGAGAGGGCAGAGGACTGTGTGGTGAGGGCGGCGATCCCTGTGCCTGCCTCTGCAAGACCTAGAAGGGTAGCGACTGTTAGGACTGCGGTGACAGGCTCTCTCCTTTGTAAGTGGAGGGAGGTTTGTCTGCTCAGCACGTGGCGGAAAAATTCGTGGTCAGAATGGTAAACGACTCGAGGAGCGAGAAGGATGAGCAGGCAAGTCTCATGGGTAGCATTGAGGGTGGCGACATTGAGGCAGGGGGTTAGCCCGGTGGAGGTGCAAAGCCATTGGGAGGTGTTAAGGGGGATTAAGAACTTGGCGGAAGCACTGGGAGAGGAGTAGTTAGAGCAAGCACTAAGGGAGGGGTGGGAAACTTGACGAGAATGAACACAGCGTCCTGTGGAGGAAACAGATTGAAAGGTTAGGGGGACGGAGGAAGTGTTCCAGTTGCACTCGGCTGGGTATACTGAAGTGGATTCGTTGAACGTGAAGTTAACGGCGACAGGCTCATAGATAGGAAGGGAGGGGGAGAGGCAGAGCCAACAGTTCTTGGTGAGGTTGGGGTGAGAAGTATTTAGAGATAAGTAGGATGCATAGATTAATGCGAGAAGGGGACTGGAATACTTGGTAGGGGGGGCCATGGCTGGGGAGCGATGGACGAGGAGGGGGGTGCCGCTGGAAGGGGGGGAAGGTGGGGGGATTGAGGACTTTATTGGGGCCAACGGCGAGGGGTGGGGATTCAGGCGTGGGCAGTAGTTTTCTGATGATGAGGAAGGCTTCCTCTTGCCAGTGCTGGAGGGTCCAATTGGAGCGTTGATGGGCCGAGTTGACAACGGCCGGGGAGATGAAGGGAAGCATGACGATGAGAGCAATGGGAAGAACGGAACTACCCGTGTGGCGGCGAATCATCTGTGGAGACAAAAGAGAGAGAGAAAACTACAAAGGAAACAGCGATGGGAAGGAGGCAAGTTAGGTAGGCAACTCGTTAGGAGGATCATTGGTCAGCGTTAGCGGAAGCCTCGGCGGTGTGGGGCTTGATGAGACGTCCTGGGACCCAGATGGGCTGCGGCTCTGATTCAGGGAAAACGCAGGCGAATCCCCATCCTTGGGCTAAGAGAGGGGCAGGTCCATGCCATTGGGTGGTCTGCGGGTCACGCCAGAGGACAAGCGGTGCAGGGGTGGGCCGGAAGGTAGGCCCCCAGTGCATGTGGACCGGTGAAAAGCCTTGGGCATTGAAGGTCATCAGGTTGTGTCGGATCAGGGCCTCTGTGACGACGTCGCGAGGGGTGCGACGCGGCTGGTCGGCAGATGTCTTGAGAATGAGGGTTTTGAGAGACTGGTGAGCACGCTCTACTAGGCCTTGTTCCTGCGGATTGTAGGGAATGCCGAAGTGATGGGTGATGTCGTAGAGCTTGAGGAATTCGGCAAAGGAGGTGCTCCGGTAGGCAGGTCCGTTGTCTGTCTTGATGTCCCATGGAACGCCCATGAAAAGAATAGATTCTCTGAGCGCTTGGATGGCGTGCTTGGCCGTTTCTCCGGTGAGCGCGGTTGCGTAGCAGAGATGAGAGAAGGTGTCGATGGCTACGTGGAGGTATTTCCATCAGCCAAACTGGGGGATGTGAGTGACGTCCAGTTGCCATCTGGAATTGGGGCGGAGCCCACGAGGGTTAACTCCCTGCGGTTGGAGCGGCCCCAAGGGCAGCAATGGAGCGCATGTTTGGCATGATCGCACAAGGTGTTTGCAGGTATGGATTGGGAGGTCTGGAAAGAGTTTGTGAAGGCCAGCTGCTGAGAAGTGAAATCTGGCGTGCAGCAGCTTGGCCTGATTGATGAGGTCTCCGACTGCGACGGTGGTCTCGGCTGGAAGCAGGTGAATGGCCTGATCAGCAAGGTGGTTGCCGTGGGCCAGGGGCCTGGGAAGGCCGGAATGGCTGCAGATGTGAGCGATGAACCAAGGCTGTCGGCGGTTCTCTATGAGCTCTTGAAGGTCCAGGAGAGCGACGTTGATGCTTTCACTCGCTGAGTTGTCGGGCGGAAAAAACGCAGAAAAGGCGATGACTTGGCAGACTTGTAGGCAGTAGAGGCTGTCTGTAAAGATGTTCAGTGGACAGTGGGGATGGGTTTGGAGTGCTAAGATGACAGCACGCAGTTCAGCCACTTGCACAGAGGATTGATGGAGGCGCACATGTGAACGTGGCTGGTGCTCGCCGGGTGCGAAGACAACGGCGGCAAACTTAGTCTTGGAGGCGTCTGTGAAGATGATGGTGGTGTCTGGAAGAGGCTTGCTGGACGGAAAAGGGAAATGGCCGGGGGCGGCGATTTTCTAGCAGGGGAAGGCCCTGCAGTAACCGATGCTGTGGAAAGTGGTTATCGAAGTCCCCTCGGTAGAGTTCCATGAGCGCCTGCATATCTGAAGACTCCCGCAGCAAGGTGGTAGTTTGTTGCACAGTCAGTGGCCACACGAGAGTGTCCGGTGGGTAGCCGTAGTGGTGGGTGGCCTGATCGACCAGGGCGGTAGCGAGCTGGACGATGAGGGTGGTTTGCGGGCAGATCTTTCTGAGCTTGCTCTTTGCCATATGTACCCAGAGGAGGGGCCCATCCTGCCAGAGCAGGCCAGTGGGCATGCCCCGTGTGGGGAGAACTAGTCCCAGCAATGTCTTATCGGGGTCATAGCGCTGAAGTTGGCAGCGCTCGAGGGCCTGGTTGAGCTGTAGTAAAGCTCCCTTCGCCTCTTCGGTGAGGTGGATTCTTTTGTTGGGGACCGATGAGAGCGGACCACCGGAGCACAGGAGCCGGAACAGAGGCTGGAGCTGCTGGGTGGTGATAGGAAGCACTGGGCGCAGCCAGTTGACTTGACTGCAAAGTTGCTCTAGCTCATGGAGCGTGAGCACATCGGGGATCCTGATGCTGGGCGCTTGTGGTGCCACGGTGGAGGTGATGGAGAACCCCAAGAATTGATAGGGTGGGTAGGTGGTCAGTTTTTGTGGATTGACCTTGAGGTTCAAGTCTTCCAGGTGGCTCAGTAGGCGGTCGAGCACGGTGCGCAATCCCGATTCGGAGGGATGCGCGACAAGCAGATCGTCCATATAGTGGATGATGTTGTCGTATTGCATGAGCGGCTGGACGGCTTCCCGAACGTATAACTGACAGATGGCGGGGCTGTTCCGCATGCCTTGAGGTAACACGCACCACTGATATCGCTGAGCTGGTTCCCGATGGTTGGTTTGAGGGACCGTAAAGGCAAACTTCGGCCGATCGGCCGGGTGGAGCGGTATAGAGAAGAAACAGTCTTTGATGTCCAGGACAGCGATGAACCAATGCCGAGGGATGGCTGTGGGATGGGGCAGGCCAGGCTGTGGCGACCCCATTGGTTTGATGTGCTTGTTGATCTCTCGCAAATCCTGTAGCAGGCGAGGCTTGCCACTTTTCTTTTGAATGAAGAATATTGGTGTATTGTAGGGGCTGGTGGAGGGCTCGATGTGCCCAGCTCGCAGCTGTTCGCTTACCAGTCCCTTGAGAATGTCCAACTTAGGGATTGAGAAAGGCCATTGTTCCACCCAGATGGGTTCCTCTGTATCCCACTGCAGAGGAACGGGTGCCGGAGGTTGAACGCGAACAATGGCCGAAGCTATTGGAGGGGCAGCTGTGGCGGCGATGCGGTGAGAACGGCCCCCGATTGATGCAGGATGTCACGGCCCCAAAGAACTTGCGAGATTTCCTTCAGAACGAGGGGGTGGAAGGTTCCCTGTCGACCTTCTGCGTCTCTCCAGACGACGTCCTGGGCAACTTGCTGGGAGGGCGCTTGGCCGGTGGCTCCCACCACTAGGGGGCCATTGGTCAGAGGGAGGTGCCCGGCCTGGTCGAGTGGGATGCAGGAAATTTCTGCTCCTGTGTCGAGTAGCCCTGTGAGCCAGCGGCCCGAGACTTGGATAGAGAGAAGAGGCCTGGTGGAGGGTGCGATGGGAACAGACCAGAGTACTTTCATGGGCGGGGGCGCTGAGTCATTGTGGCCTCTTTGTTGCGGGGCTGAGGCCTGCCCCCATGGCCGTTTAAAGGCTTGCGGCTGGTGTTAGGGATGCGGCAGTCGCGGGCCCAGTGGTATCCTTTTCCGCACCGTGGGCACGGAGTGGAAGGAGGCTGTGGTGGATGGCCTATGTTGGGCACGTCTGGCGGTGGCCGTGGCTTGTTGGGGCAGTCTCGAGCGAAGTGGCCGAGTTCGCCACAGCGGAAGCATTCGTTGGAGGCCGAGATGGCAGCGAGGACAGCCTGGGCCACGGTGGAGGCCTGGGCGTTGACTCCGGAGCAGGCGAGGAGCCAGTCGTGGAGGGGCTTGTCTCTCAGCGGCCTGATGATCGCCTTGCAAGTTGGGTTTGCACCCTCCTGAACAATGTCCTTGATGAAGGAGGTCTGGGCCTGCGTGCCAACAACCTTGCGCTCGGCCGCGGCCTGGACACTCGCCATGAAGTCGGAGAACGGTTCCTTTGGTTTCTGGAAAAGTCTGGTGAGTGGCTCGGGCGCGGAGGCGGCGCAGTTGCGGAAGGCACGGAGGGCACACTGCTTTAGCTGGAGGAAGAAGCCTTGAGGGAGGGCGACGTAGCTCTGTGGCATGGCGTAGCGCCCCAGTCCGAGGAACGCGTTGGCAGGATATCGGGTGCCGTCGCGGGCGTTCTCGGCGATTTGTTTTTTGTTCTCGGCAGCGAAATGTGCGCGCCAGTCAATAAACTGCCCCGAGGGAAGTATGCCTCTCGCGAGGGATATCCAGTCGTAGGGGAGACAGCGGGCAAAGGTCATACGTTCAAGGAGATCTTGAGCATGGGGGCTGGCGAGACCATCCTCTCGGATAGCGCTGCGGAGGGTTTGCACGTCTTTCGGGGAGAAGGGAACCCATATTTGGGGGTTCGCTCGAGAACAATTGGGATTTAGCAGATACATATCAGCGATTGGAGCAGTGGGGGGCTCGAAGAGAAGATTATTAGAGCGCGGGAGGGGGTGTCTATTCGGCGGCACATAAGATGGCGGGCGCTCATACGCATCATCTAGGTCGTCATCAGAAGATGACGGTTCCGGGTGAGGGCAAGATGACACCGGTTCCGGGTAGGGGCAAGATGGCGCCGAGGCAGGAAGGGGAGGGTACAACGGCGGATAGTCCTTCCGTGAAGAAGCAGTAAGGGGCGGGGAGTGCGACTTCTTCCTCTTTTGGGAGGAAGAAGGAGGGAGCGCGCCCTCTTGGGTGGGCTTTCCTTTGTTTCGTGAGGAAGAAGGTGGAAGTGCGCCATCTTGGTCGGAGTCAGAATCAGCGGCGCAAGGGGGGTCAAGCTCAAGCGCGGCCTCCAACTGAGCCGAGAGCGATTTGGCATCGGAGTCGTTACCGGGAGCGCCGTCTTGGTGGCTGCGCCCTTCCCCTGACTCATCCATGGTATCGCACGGGAAGGCCTTGGCCTCGGGAGTGGGCACACCTTGCAAACAAGCGCGAATGGCCACAAGAGCGGGGAGGAGGCTGGGGGGAAAGACCCGGCCCTCATGTTCCATGGCTGAGGCTACTCGTTCGATCAGCCGGGCATAAGTCTGAGGACTCCAGAGCGGGCAGGTGATGAGCCAGGGATTGAACAGGAGAAGTAAGTCCCAGTAGCGCTGAAGCTGGCGGACGGAAACTCTAACCTGGTTAGTTTCCAGGAGGGCAGCCAGGGCAGGAACCTGCGGGACCTGACGGGAGGAGAGCGAAGCACCCATTCTGGTTTGAATGGAAGACGCCGAAGAGTCCCTACCTTAAGCGAAGCGTGGGGGATAGGCGTCAGAGTGGGCCCCACCCACGTTGGGCGCCAAATGTGGCAGCGGTGGGCCTCCGGGAGGGTCGGTGGTTGGCCGGGCGGGCTCTCCGGATGGGGGCTGCCTCGCGGTCGAAGGAGAGGAGGGGGTTCGGCACAAAGCCGTTGGGCCCTCGCTCTCTCCGCTCAGGCACGGGGGACGCGCGGTGCAAGCAAGAACACCACGGAGACAAGGTCTAGGCACAAGTCTACTTTATTGTTGAAGGGGACATGGTTTTATAGGGGCTAGGGATACGTGAAGGGACTTGATTGGTGCCGGCAGGTGCTGTTGCTTGTGTAGGCGGTTACTGGACAGTAGGCGGTTACTGGACAGTAGGCGGTTACTGGACAGTAAGCTGGCTAAGAGGTTAGGAGCAAGGGAGGGGAAGGGGAAAGTGTGGGCTGTCTAGATAACGGCTAGGCAGAAGACGGAGAAGGGGAGAAGGAGGGGCAGCGCCAGCTGCCAATACTGGGCGGGAAGGAGACGGGGACAGGTTGGAATAGTTAAAGTGCTGAAAGAAAACAAATGCCAACCAAGAATTTTATATCTGGTGATACTTTCTTTCATAAATGAGGTTGAGATTAAGACATTCCTACATAAAAAACCCAGGGAGATCATCACTACTAGATCTGTCCTACAAGCAACGCTACAGGGAGTCCTTCAGACTTAAAAGAAAGGAAAATAGATAGTATTTCAAAGTAGCATGAAGAAGTAAAGACCTCTGCTAAAGTAACAATTTTGGTACTTATAAATGTCAGTACTGTTGTATTGTATTTTTTTATATGTAACTTTACTTCTTCCTACAGGTACTAAAATGCAAATAAATATGCAAAAGAGTAACAATAAATCTATGGCTTTGGACAAACCATGTACAGGGATATAATCTGTAACAAATACAAAGGAGTTGAGTATATGAAGGGCAGTTTACCTGTTCTGTAGTGAAGTGAATTATAATTGTATCAAATGTGATTGCTATATATTTAAGATGTTAAATTACACTCATGGAAACCACAACAAAAATTTATTAAAGATATATCCAAATAAAATGAGACAGGACTCAATATGATACAATACAAAAATAAATTAATGGAAGAATTGGGATCAAAAAAAGGAATAAGACAAAAACTAAATAGCAAAATATCAGAAGAAAGGCCTGAATGATCAAAAGTGACTTTAAATGTAAATGGATTAAACTCTCCAGTCAAAAGACAGTGATTTTCAAAATGGATAAAAAACATAACTATATGCTGTTTTAAAGAGACCCATCCTTCCTGGCCAGTGGTGCTCTGTCGTGGTCCCTAGGGGAGCAGCGACAGTCTCCCAGGTACAGCGGCGGGGACCGGGAGGGAGTGAGGGTTCAACAGTGAGCCCCTGATGCTAATGACTATGCTTGTGAGCTGATAAACCTAAAATAAGAACAAGGCCTAGAGCAACATTGTGCCTGGGAATTTCCTCCTGTCAGCCTTCATGTTACTCAAATGTGGCCAGTCTCGAAGCCAAACTCAGCATGTAAATGCAATGCCTTCCCCCCAGCATGGGACATGACACCCGGGGATGAGCCTCCCTGGCAACGAGGGACCACTATCAACTACCAACTGATGATGCAACTGGAAAAGGACCTTATACGGAAGGTTCAACGCGGATCAGCAGAATATCCATGTCTACATAAAATAACATGACTTTAAAATGCTGTTTGACCTAAAGTAAGGGGGAAATGGAAAGGAGAAATGAGTTTATATGGCTACGAGTTTCTAAAAAAGAGTCTGGAGGCTGGCAGAAGGATTGCCCTCATGCACAACTGAGCAGAGTCAGAGAGACAGATAAAGCAGATACAACCCCCAGATATTGGTTCCTTTGAAGGCTAAAGAGACCCATGGGAGTTATGGTCATGGCCGATGGGGTTAACTACCAGGGCAGATGGCCCCTCTTTGGAAATGGTGTTTATGTGTGATGAATCTGGACTCAGATGGGATCTCCCTTCATAAGACTTTCATGCTAATGTGCTGGAGGTGCAGTTAATGTTGGGGTTTAAGATATATTTAGGGGATTTGAATCTCTGGACTGACAATGTGATAGCCAGGTCCTGAGCCTCAACAGACTCCAGCACCTACAATCTGATTTATTGGACTTACCACACTCAGCTAAGATGGAGTTGAAGAAGGACAACCACCACATCATGGAGCCTAGAGTGATTACAACTGAAAATGGGAGGATTGCATCCAGCATCCATGTGGAATCTGAGCCTCCTCTTGACATAGAGGTGCAATGGACACAACCAATCCAATGTCCACATAGAAGAGGTGGCATTGGATTGGGAAAAGTGGACATGGTGGACGATGGGTATGGGGAAAGGCAGGAAGAGATGAGAGGTGGAGGCGTCTTTGGGACATGGAGCTGCCCTGGATGGTGCTTCAGAGGTAATCACCGGACATTGTAAATCCTCACAGGGCCCACTGGATGGAATGGAGGAGAGTATGGGCCATGATGTGGACCATTGTCTATGAGGTGCAGAGGTGCCCAAAGATGTACTTACCAAATCCAATGGATGTGTCATGATGATGGGAACGAGTGTTGTTGGGGGGGGAGAGGGGGGGGTGGGGGGGTGGGGTTGAATGGGACCTCACATATATATTTTTAATGTAATATTATTACAAAGTCAATAAAAAAAAATAAAAAAATAAAAATAAAAAAAATAAAGAGACCCATCTTAAATTTAAAGACATAAGTAGGTTGAAGGTGAAAGGTTGGAAGAAAATATACCATGCAACAGTAACCCAAAAAGAGATGGAGTAACTATACTTATATCAGATAAAATAGAATATAAATCAAAAACTGTTATAAGGTACAAAGACAGTCCTCAACTTTGATAAAGTGGTCAATTCAACAAGAAGATATAAAAGTTATAAATTTATATGCACTTAACAAAAGAACTCTAAAATATGTGAAGCAAATACTGATTTGAAGGGAGAAATAGATTGTCTATATTAATAGGAGGAGAGTTTAATATAACACATTCAATAATGCATAGAACCTCTAGACAGAAGATTAATAAGGAAATATAAGACTTGAATGATTCTCTAAATCAACTAGACTTGCCCAACATATATAGAACACTTCACCCAACAACAAGAGAATACACATTCTTCTTGAGTGTACATGGCTCACTGTCTAGGACAGACTGTATCTTAGGTCACAAAACATGTTTCAATAAATAAAAAATACTGAAATCATACAATGTTTCTTCTCCAAAGCACAATGGAATGAAGTTAGAAATCAATAACAGAGGTAAAAATGGAAAATTTAAAAAATATATCTGTGACAGTTTGAAGTTTTTTGTGAATCTCAAAAAAGATCATGTTCTTACACTAATCCATTCCTATGGGTGTGAGACCAATTGATTGCATCAGATTCAGTTAGATGCCTTCAAATAAATCACTTTTAATTAGACTGTTTTATGGTCTTTGATTGGGCTGCATCAGTGAGGAATGGACCAGGTCAGGTCTCTGCCCTCTTCTGCAGTCTTATATAAATCAAGAACTGAAAGCAGAAGCACACAGATAAAGGAATCCACCACTTTGACCTTGCCATGTGAGACAGAGAATTGCCTGCAGTTGCAAAATACAAAGAAACCCCAAGAGACTGGGCGAGGTCCTGGTGGTCAGAGGCTGGAATAAGCAGAGCATAAAGGCACAGAAAGAGGCCCCAAGAGGCTAGGCACACAGAGCAGGTCAAGGCTGAAGAGATGAGTCCTTCCACGTGATTGAATGCCCACATTTGAGCCTGGGGATGAAGCTGTCTGGAGAAGGCAGAGACCGAGATGGAGATCCACCATGTTTCCTTGACATGTAGCAGGGAGCCCAGGATCTGACCAGAGGTCAGTCTTTTGTGAGAAAGCATAAACAACCAATGGATTAAATAGGAAATAACAAGAGGAATTAGGAAATGTCTTGTGGCAAATGAAAATGAATATACAACAGACAAAATATTTTGGGATGCAGCAAAGGCAGTGCTGAGAGGGAAATTTATAGCTCTAAATGCTTACAGTAAAAAAAACTACATACCAATATCCTTTATGAATATAGATGCAAAAATCCTCAACAAAATACTAGCAAATAAAATTCAGCAGCACATTAAAAAAGTTATGTGCCATGGTCAAGTTTGATTCATTCCAGTTCTGCAAGGATGGCTCAATGTAAGAATATCAATTTATATTTATATTAAATTTTATATTTATATCAATTTTATATTTATATCAATATTAAAAGAATGAAGACAAAAAACAAGTCATCATTTCAAGTGACACAAAAAAGGTTCTTCATTGAGACAGCACCTCATCCTTATAAAAACTCATAGAAAACTAGGTATAGAAGGAAATTTCCTCACAATGATAAAGGTCATATGTGAAAAACCCATGGTTAACAGCAAAGCTCTTAGAGCAGATAAATGAATTCAGAAAAGTGGTGAAGTAAAAAACCAACAAGCAAAAATCAGTAGATTTTCTGTACATTAATAAAGAACAGTTGAAAGAAGAGATCAAGAAAAAAAATTCATTTAATAGCAACTAAAAGGATCAAATATCTAGTAATAAATCTAGCTAAGGATGTAAAGGATTGGTATACAGAAAATACCTAAATATTGTTAAAAGAAATTAAAGAACACCTAAATAAATAGAAGAACATGCCATGTTGAATCGGAAAATTAAATATTGTTAAGTTGTCAATTCCTACCCAAAATTTATTACAAAGCCACAGTAATCAAAACAGCATGGCACTGGCACAAAGACAGATATATAGACCAATGAAGTCAAATTGGGAGTTCAGAAAGTAACCCTCTCATTGGCTAAATGATTTTTGATAATGGGGCAGAGTTCTCACTTGGGAAAGCATAATCTCTTCAATAAATGGTGCTGGGAAAACTGGGATCTCCATATGATATATAATGGAATTGGTCCCTACCTTACAACATAAACACAAATCAATTCACAATGGCTCAAATATCTAAATACAGCATCAAAACTATAATACTTCTAGAAGAAAATACAAGGGAACATCTTCAGGACCTTGTATTAGGCAACGGTTTCTTAGCTTTTACACCCAAAGCACAAGCAACAAAATAAATTGCCCTTATAAGAACTTTACCACTAAAGTAAAATAAAAAACAACAAAGTGTGAGAAAATATTTGGAATCCTTTAAGGATTTAATATACAGAACATATAAAGAAATTCTCTAATTAAACAGTAAAAAGACAACTCAATTTAAAAGTGGGCCAATGGCTTGAATAGACATTTGTCCAAAGAGGATATACAAATGGTGAAAAATCATATGAAAAGATGCTCAACATTGTTAGCCATTAGGAAAATGCAATTCAAAACCACAGTGATGGGGAGCTCAGTGGTTGAGTGCCTACTTCCCATGTACAAGGTCCTGGGTTCAGTCTCTGCTACCTCCTAAAAATAAACAACAAAAAAACTCACCACAGTGAGATGCCGTTTTACACCTACTAAAATGAGTACTATTTTTAAAAATGAAAAGCTAGAAGTGCTAGAGAGAATGTGGAGAAATAGGTGCAATCATTCGTTACTTGTTGGAATGTATAAAATGGTGTTGTCACTGAAGAGGACATTTTGGCAGTTCCTCAGAAAGTTAAGTGTAAAATTACCATATGGTCTGGTAATCCCATTTTTAGTTTATAGCCAAAGGTTTTGAAAGCAAGGACTTTAACAGATATCTGCACAATGATGTTCATAGCAGCATTATTCACAATTACCAAAAGATGGAAGAAACCCAGGTGACCATCAACCAATGAATGGATAAACAAAATGAGGTATATTCACACAATGATATTATTTATCTGTAAAAAAGAATTTCATTCTGATACATGTAACAACATGGATGAACTTTGAAGACATTATGTTGAGTGAAAGAAGTCAGACACAAAAGGCCAAATACAGTATGATCTCACTGATATGAAATGATTAGAATTAGCAAACTCATAAAGTCAGAATCTAGAATGTAAGTTAATAGGGGATAGGGTGGTGGTAGGGAATTGGAATTGGAGTCTTAAATTGTACAGAGTTTCTATTTTGGATGATGGAAACATTTTGGTAATGGATGGTGGTTATGGTAGTACAATATTGTGAATGTAATTTAAAATACCGAATTAAATATTTGAAGGTGGTTAAAAGGGGAAATTTTAGGCTGTATACAGGTTTTGAAAATTGTTTTTAAAAGATTCATGGAACTGTAAAACACAGTGAACCCTAAGTTAACCCATGGACTGTAGTTAATAGTACTATTATAAAACGTGCTTTCATCAGTTTTAACAAATGTACCATACTAAAGCAAGGTGTTTATAAAAGGATAGTACATGGGATCCCTGAATTTTATGCATGATTTTTCTGTAAGCAAACAACAAATAAAGAATTCTTGCCTCTCCTTCAGCTAGCCAGCTTCTCTAAGGGAATTTAACCTCTTTATCTGAGTTATCTAGTTTACAATCTGCTGTATGGAATTCCCATGATCACATGAGCCAATTCCTATAATAAATCTCCTAATATTTACATATATACATATATACATATGTATATATATGTGAGTCCTGTTATTCTGAAAAATCCAACTAATACAATCTATCTTTTTGGTAGTTTATTATTCTGTGAGTCCTGTTATTCTGAAAAATCCAACTAATACAATCTATCTTTTTGTTAGGTTGTAAGTCTTAGAATCCAAGCAAAATAAAGAACATGAAAGCATTTTGACTGTGAGGCATGATATAAATGTGTGAGCACTATTAGATATAGTTCATGGGAAACCTTGAGTCTATTTATATTCTTTGCCTGCACTGCCTTATGGGTCTATCAATTAAAAAAATCCACTTCTGCTGTGTAAAGGAGTACTTCTCTTCAGTTGTCCTAAAATTCCCCTTCTCAGACTCCAGGCAGTATCTTCGAGGATTGTAAAGCTGTGCTCTATCATTTCAGCGTTGGGCTGGAGGATTCCTGGGCAACCTGACTTATATCTCTGACTCATTCCTTTGCATACCTTATGAAGTCACTACTTGCGGCCTTTCCTTAGTCTCTTTTCTGGACCAAAGGCCTACCTCAGAGCTTCCATTCTCTCCTATGATGCAGGGGCCTGAAGCATTTAGTGGTTTTATTAAACACACATTTGATTCAAAACATCTCTTCCAAGAACTATTATTAATCTACATTTGTTTCAATACGTTTTTGCCTTCCCGTTCTCATAAGAAAATAAGAAATGGACACAAACATAAAGAAGACATCAAAACAAAATATAACTTAAACCTGGCAACTCATACCTAACAAAAGAAGTAAGCAATGATGTGATCTGGGCTATTAAGCATTTTTTATTATTCAGTTAACTCAATATAAATGTACTGAGTGGTTGCTATATCAAACATTGTGCTCAGAGCTGGAGATTCAGAAGAGGCTTAAAAATTGTTTCTTCTCTGCAGGGGTCTTTTGTTGTTGCTGTTGTTGTTGGCTTATATAAAGGGTATATTTTCAAGGTAAAATCTTACAGTTACAAGACCCTAAAGAGTCCAACTTAAGATTGATTTCTTATCCAAAGTCATTTGCCACGTGTCGAAGCAAGATGGCAGGCAATGTCTGTGAAGGTTCAGCCTTTTTCTTCCTCTTAAGGTTCCATGGGCCCAGTTTCTTGTGATCTCAGCTGTAGGCTGGCATAGGGCTCACCTCTTTCCCCTGAGCTTGTTTCTGCTTCTGCTCGCTTCACAAGGTCAGCTGTAGCTCTTAGGCAAATGGCTCATCTCTCTTTTGGGGCTGCACGATCAAAGTCCTCTCCTCTTCTGTGTCTATGGAGCTCTCTCTTCAAGTGTGTACCTTATTCTATGTTTTCCTTGAGTAGTGTCCATTTATATAGCCCACCAAGGCTAATGTCACCCTAATGATGTAGTCAAATCAAAACCTTAACATAATTTAAACAAAGACATCTCAGCTGAATCTAATACAATCAACGGTTCTTATACTCAGAAGAATAAATTAGTTTACAAACATAATCTCTTTTGGGGGTTCATAAGTAATCTCAAACTGCCACAGAGCCGTATCTGTTTTCAGCCTAATTTCTATAGCATTGGTAAAATAAAATGTATGTGTAACCTACCAAGCTCCTCAGGGTTGATTAAAAGTTTCTATAAGAAAGTATATAGGCCTGTTTAATTTGACATTAAGCAGATCCTTTACTTCCTCTTTGTAAAGAAAAATGTATGTTATAAGCATGGAATACTTCACTCATTCTTTGATCCTTATTCCCGTGAGACTTAGAGGCACTAGGCATGATCTGTATCTTGATGTTAACTAGAGCAGAACACTTGAAAAACTCCCCAGCCCCTTCCTAGACATCTCAACTCAATAATTAACTTTCTTTGTTTTTCAAACCTATATAAAAGCTGTATGAAAATCTCTCAATTTTGGGGCAGATTTAGGACTGGTTACATCTCCTGTCTTCCACCTGGTTATGAAGCCACTTTTCCTTCCTAACCTAGTTTGGTGTGTCTGCCCATTCCACTGTGCCGTATGATGAGCTCATGAACCATTCCAGGCACCTTCAGTTTGGCAACCAAGAGGGGACTGGCGTCCTCATGAGGAGAACACTGCTTGGTGGACTCTAGGTCTGAGGCAGGTAGAGGGAAAAACAGGTGTAATACGGGGCATTTTTGGGACTTGGGAATTGTCCTGAATGACATTGCAATGACAGATACAAGCCATTATCTGTCTTGACATAACCTACAAAACTGTGCGGGAGAGAGTGTAAACTACAATGTAAACTACAATCCATGCTTAGTGGCAATGTTTCAAAATGTGCTCACCACTTGTAAATTATGTACCACAGTAATGAAGGACGTTGTTAATGTGGGAAAATGTGGGAAGTGGAGGGAGTCGGCCATATGAGAATCCCCTCTATTTTTTATGAAACATTATGTAATCTAAGTATCTTTAAAAATATATATATGTATATATGTATATATTTTAAATGACACATGCTCAGAAGAAGTACAACCTCACACATGAGGTACACAGAAGAAATCCTGTTTTCCTTCACACCCTGCCACCTTTAGAGATACCAGATGTTGAAGGCAAGTGATTCCTGTTCCAAATCTCACAGTAAAATACTCTGACAGCTACAGAGTCAGAACCCAAAGGGGTCTTTACTTAAAGCACCTTAGGGAATGGAAGGAGGAGAATGCTGAGATCTATGTTGGTTCTCTCTGCTTGTTTGGCTTCTCTCCATCTTATTACGTAGCAGTCTATCTTCTTGAGCCCTCTCTTCTACACAGGTTTACTGTTCAAGCCACTTTAGATATCTGGATACTGGCATCAGGAGACAGGTGGGTGAGCTAGGAGGAGAGAACTTCTTAAGTGCTCAGGGAGCTGGAGGGAGCATTCAATACTGAGAGGAGGGTTGGCAGATGGTATCAATGGATCCCAACCCTTCAGATGCATTCATGAGGGAAGGGGATGGTAGTGGTGGCTTTTACCCATCATTTTATATATTTCCAAAATTCTTATGCAGCAATGCAAATATTCCTTGTTTGATCATAAAGGATATGCTTAATTCATTCAGTATAGTTTTTAAGACAAAAAAAAATCTTCAGAAACATGAGGTCTGTGAAGGATTTAAAAAGAAATATTAGGCTCACTTCTCTGTGGTTCCCTTTTTTCCTGGCCTTTGCTTAGCTCCTTTTTATTCTTGAATTGCACTGTTTTCCAGGGATTTCTGAAAGCTTGAGGTCTCTGTTTTCTGTTTGGCCTCTATGTCACACTTGGGAAAAAACCTGAGGGGGAAAGTACAACGGAGAAATTTGGACTCTTCTCCCTGTAGGTTTTGTCTCTCAGATCTTGTTTTAATTAATTAAAAAAATTTTAATACAGCTTTTATTATTGTATACAGTGGGGTGATTGATCTGATACAAGTTACTTTGATGTAACCAGAATAGAAGCCTCAATAATATATGGTTTTAGATGATGCTAATTTATTATAGTTATTATTATTTTTAGTTAGTCCAGTAAAAATAATTTATTGAGAAATGGGGGAAAGAACAGAGCTTGCTGAGAAATGGGAGAAATGGAAATATACAGAGAGATTTGGTGGGGCTCCTCCAGGCAAAGAAAACCACTAATTTATTATATATTACCCAAACTTTCCCTTTGAAAGTTTTAGAAATTAATAATCCTTAAGAATTTGATACTTATACTCTGCATTTTTTCTCAGCCTATGCATTACTTGCAATGGACTAATTGGCATATTTAGCTGGTAGATACCTCTTTACTTTGGAACCAATGTATCCCCTCCCCCCTTTTCAAGATTCTCTTCAATGTGAAAATATACGTGTGCTCAAGGATACTTTTTCCAAGTCTTTGTAAAGCTTCAAAAATTATTTTTTAAAAAATATTTCAATAAGTTGAAGTAATTAATGGCATTCGCCTGTATATTTAATTATTCTTGCTTGGGGATTTAAGTCAGTATCGGGTTATAGAATTCTCAAATCCTATACACTCCAAATATAAAGGTTATTTTAATTAAAAAATTGTAGATAGCTAAAAAGTCAGAAACTAGAGATTCAAGGTCTGAGAAACCAAGATTTGATGAATGTTTCTGATAATGATGAATCAAAGTCTGAATATTTTCTAAAGAGCTTAGAGTTTAATTCTGTGCTGCAGTTTCCCCTAAATTGAAAAAAAAAGAACTTAAAAATATTTTAGAGGTGTTTAAAAGACACCTAGCCTCCTTAATTGGAATTATCTTCATTGACTTGTCTATCTCTCTAGCTGAAATTTCCACCCACATTCCAAAACACTTGAAATTTCCTAAATATCTTCAATTATTATACCTATTATATGCACCTGCCTTCCTTTCTGTTTGAAAATTCTTCTTAATCTGACTCAAACACTTATTCATTCCTAGAATTGCAGCTCAGCTATCATTTCAGAAGGACATTTTTTGTTCCTTCTCAGACAAGTTGATCACACTGTGTAGTGATGCTCTGTTGAGGAGGCTTACAACAATAGATGATGTGTTCTCTGGGTAGGCACCTGCAGCCCCGAAAATAAGGTCTGACTCAGAGTATATGTTCCCAAATGTGTATTGAATCCCTCCCCAAATTTATTAAATGAATCATCCAGTGGGTCTGTAGAACATTTAAAATAGTAGGAAAAGGAATAAAGTTTTATTTTTCATCCCAGGGTGACTAATACATTTAACATCTTTTAATTCAATTATTTGAAGAGACTGTCAAAACAAAGGAATAATCACCTTATGATGACTAAATTGTGGGGGAATAATATTGTACCTGGGGTATTTTTTATACTCAGGCACATAAAGGGTTGTGTACTGTTGGGGAAATAACTACCAAGCACTTTGCATTTTTACTCTGTTGTTAATGGTGAAAGACCCATCGCCAAGGCATTTTAGAATGAAGAGTTCTCAACTGAAGAGTTAAGAGTTTCTCAAATTTAATAGACATCCAAATCACCTGGGTATCTTGTCAAAGTGTTTATTTTAGTAGGGTTCTGGTGGGGCCTGAGAGCCTGAATTTCTAATATGTTTCCAGGTGATGTCTATATTGCTGGATTGAGGACAACTCTTAAAAAACAAGGATCTGCAAGGATGAAAAGATTGACAAGACTCTCTTGATAGCAAAGTTATGGTAATTATAATCCCAAAGAGTCAGTCACTCAGTTCTACATGTAGCAAGCACATAAATTCATTCTTGGGCTTTTCTTGTGATATAGAGATGAACATTAATTTTTTTTTCCTCTGCAAATTTGATCTTATACATGATTAAGTATAAATTGCTTGCTAGGAGAAATAGTAAATGAGACTTCACAGTGGGAATAGATAGAAAACTCAGCTGTTAGGTAGTCAAGGGAGAAAAATAGAAAAGTAAATTATTAGCTAGATTTATTCCTATTCATCATATAACTTATAAGAATAACAGGATATCAATTAACGGCTAGATACCATCTTCCTCCACATTAAATATGTTAATTGACATGGCATTGCTTAATCTTGTTATAAACTAATTAAATAGCTACAGATTTGTTTTTGAGGGTGAATGAACAGTTGGTTATCAATGGATAGCAGTTGATGTGGACTCTAAAATATCCTGCTCTGAGTATGAAGCCTCTGCTTTGTGTCCTACCTTGTAGGACTTGGAAGCTATAAAAGATGAAACACCAGAGATAAGGGAATGTCACCAGTTCAGTTATTACTTCCAGGATCTAAATGATAATCTTGCTTTCTGGAAATAATAGTGATGATGATGAGAGTCAGAAATGTAAAATTAAAAATAAAGTTGCTGAGGGCAGGGAAAGGGAAGAAGAGGTGTGATATGGGGGCATTTTTGGGACTTGGAGTTGTCCTAAATGATATTGCAGGGACAGATGCTGGACATTATATATCCTGCCATAACCCACCGAATGGACTGGGGGAGAGTATACACTGCAATGTAAACTATAATCCATGTAGCATAACAGTGCTCCAGAATGTATTCGCCAAATGCAATGAATGTGCCACAATGATGAAAGAAGTTGTTCATGTGGGAGGAGTGGGGTGGGTTGGGGTTGGTGTATATGGGAACCTCTTATATTTTTTAATGTAACATTTTTTTTGTGATCTATGTATCTTTAAAAAAAAAAAAGACAAATAAAAATAAAAAAAGGTAAAGTGGATTAAGGCTAAGTGGGTAGACCAGTAGGAAACATGAGGTCACAGACTTACGTTGGAATCTTAACTCCAGATGTGGTCCTGAATATCCATTTATGTAGGAGAGAGGAGCTCAGGGGCAGAAATATGGTTTGAAGTTCAAGAGATTTGTCTTCAAACCACATTAATGAGGTAAGCATTCTATTTTATAAACATAGAATGATTATTTGGGATTCTAAAACTTCCTGTTCCCATCCAAAACTCCAAAGCCACCCCTTGTACTGTGATTGTTAATTGGAAATGTATAAAGATGCTCCAATATATATGTAAAAATGTGTGATAGCTTATAAAGAACTACCCAGATTATAGTTTATTTTTACTTTTAGGATCGAAAGAAAAAAAAACATAAGTGAAAGTGAATGCTGTCTGAATCTATGTTGAACCCATTTTTAAAGAATTGCAAGTGAAGTTTTTTTAAGCATCTGTAAGAATGTAATTACGCTCCCATTGCCTAATGTATAGACTTAAATTCTGACTTAATTATTCTGCAAGTAAATTTATATGTCATTTATGTAGTAAATCTTGGCAATTGCTCTCACAGCTATCATTGGAAATGTAATTAACTTGGGTTAGATAAGTTTTTACAGTGAGAACTAAATGCAGGGTAATACCATGGCATTATTTAAAAGGCAAAGGCCAAATACATCTTCTTTCTAAACTTTTTTTTGTTTGTTTGCAGTTCCTTTTCCCAGAAGCCTAAATGCTGAGTTTGTTTCTTTTTCTAGCTTCATATTTTAGTGCCTGAATTGGAAGAATTCCTACCCTTCCCTTCCCATTGGTTCCCTGCCATTCTATTCCTTTCTACTCTCTTCCCTTTTCTTAAAACCATTTTAAAGAAAAATAGTTCTACTCTATGTATTACATTTATTTATTTATTTATTTTTTTTTAATTTTTTAATTTTTTATTGACTTTGTAATAATATTACATTAAAAATATATATGTGAGGTCCCATTCAACCCCACCCCCCCACCCCCCCTCTCCCCCCCCCCCCAACAACACTCGTTCCCATCATCATGACACATCCATTGGATTTGGTAAGTACATCTTTGGGCACCTCTGCACCTCATATACATTGGTTCACATCATGGCCCATACTCTCCTCTATTCCATCATGTAGGCCCTGTGAGGATTTACAATGTCCGGTGATTACCTCTGAAGCACCATCCAGGGCAGCTCCATGTCCCGAAGACGCCTCCACCTCTCATCTCTTCCTGCCTTTCCCCATACCCTTTGTCCATTATGTCCACTTTTCCCAATCCAATGCCACCTCTTCTATGTGGACACTGGATTGGTTGTGTCCATTGCACCTTTATGTCAAGAGGAGGCTCAGATTCCACCTGGATGCTGGATGCAATCCTCCCATTTTCAGTTGTAATCACTCTAGGCTCCAAGGTGTGGTGGTTGTCCTTCTTCACCTCCATCTTAGCTGAGTGTGGTAAGTCCAATAAATCAGATTGTAGGTGCTGGAGTCTGTTGAGGCTCAGGATCTGGCTATCACATTGTCAGTCCAGAGATTCAAATCCCCTAAATATATCTTAAACCCCAACATTAACTGCACCTCCAGCACATTAGCATGAAAGTCTTATGAAGGGAGATCCCATCTGAGTCCAGATTCATCACACATAAACACCATTTCCAAAGAGGGGCCATCTGCCCTGGTAGTTAACCCCACTGGCCATGACCATAACTCCCATGGGTCTCTTTAGCCCTCAAAGGAACCAATATCTGGGGGTTGTATCTGCTTTATCTGTCTCTCTGACTCTGCTCAGTTGTGCATGAGGGCAAACCTTCTGCCAGCCTCCAGACTCTTTTTTAGAAACTCGTAGCCATATAAACTCATTTCTCCTTTCCATTTCCCCCTTACTTTAGGTCAAACAGCATTTTAAAGTCATGGTATTTTATGTAGACATGGATATTCTGCTGATCCGCATTGAACCTTCCGTATAAGGTCATTTTCCAGTTGCATCATCAGTTGGTAGTTGATAGTGGTCCCTCGTTGCCAGGGAGGCTCATCCCCGGGTGTCATGTCCCACGCTGGGGGGAAGGCATTGCATTTACATGCTGAGTTTGGCTTCGAGACTGGCCACATTTGAGTAACATGAAGGCTGACAGAAGGAAATTCCCAGGCACAAAGTTGCTCTAGGCCTTGTTCTTATTTTGGGTTTATCAGCTCACAAGCATAGTCATTAGTATCAGGGGCTCACTGTTGAACCCTCACTCCCTCCCGGTCCCCACCACTGTACCTGGGAGACTGTCGCTGCTTCCCTAGGGACCACGACAGAGCACCACTGGCCAGGAACCCAGTACCCCCCCTACTGTGGTTTTTAATTGTTGTCACTATGAGTATATCCAAACATTGCCATGCACCCTGGACATATGTTCTGTACCGCTCCCTGTCAGTCATATATCACCTGTCATTGGTATCCCATACCAGTATCCCTCCATTGCCATTGTTGAAACACTCTGTGATCCAGAACTCCCCGAAATTTGAAGCCCAATATAATGTCATGTTCCCTTACTAGGGAATGGCATATAGCGATGAGTTTAAAGGATAGATAAAGAACTTGGATAAAGTTAGATAAAGAACTTAGATAAAGAATGTTGACTTGAAAAAATTCCACATCCTATTTTTTTCTTTTTTTTTCTTTTTTTTTTTTTCCCCCCCCCCCCCATAATTATTCAGCTTTTCTTCACAGGAGTCCTAGACCACAGCAATGTATATATATAATATACAGCACTCCCACACATCCACCAGAAAACCTTTTCCCTTCCACAGTGATACTCTTACGCCCTATTCATATCATATTTACTTAAAGTGATGTACAGAGTCTGAGACATTAGCTTTCTAACTAGGTGACATCTGTGTTTACATTATGGTGCATACTTTAGGATACACAGTTCTTTACATTTTTAGTTATCCTATGTTTTACATTATGGTTTACATTATCAGTCTGTCATCTCCTATATGTTATGGTGTAATATTACATGTTTTATATCCATCCTTGTGTACTCTCAAGAAACTCCTCTCTTACCCCCCATTTACTTTGGTTCCACACATTTAACGTCCATTTTCCCTTCCACCTTGGTGCCCTCAGTGATAGCCAACCTCCGTTTCCTGAGGAGCCACTTCCAGAGATAGATGGAATAGTGTTCAGGGCCTAACTTGCTCAACTGCCCCAATGCCCTGGGAGCCACCCTTTCTCTCGAGGGATACAGTTCCCTCTATTGGATGGCATTAGTCCTCCCCAGGATGTGGGTCCACCCCCACTCTCACTACTTGGGTTTCTACCCCATGGTGTCACCCACTCTGGCAGAATGAGCATTTAGACATTCCCCAGGAGCCCGTCCTGCACCAGACCCTCCCCTCCGAGCATTCTAAACAGGTAACCCTCTTTATTATATTTTGATATGATTTTCTCAGCATTTTACTCTCCACCAACACCTGACCCTCTCCTGGTTCGTATGCTACCCCTCCCTCCCCCCACTTTTGGGCAACGTTACCCACCCGTCCCTCCCCAGCCACCCTCAAACCCGCAAAGCCCCAAGCAAAGGCAACCCCTCGCCCCCCTTTTATCTCTTCTTTGTGTTCATACTTACCACCATCTCGTCTTAGATTCCACCCCTGCAGACATCGGCTCATATCCTTCCTCCACCCTCCGATTTCCTGCAAGCCTATCGTTCAGTCTCTTGCTATCTAGGGCAGCTTGTTTATTTCATATCATTGAGGTCATGTAGTATTTGTCCTTCAATGTCTGGGTTGCTTCACTCAACATAAGGTTCTCAAGATTCATCCATGTTATCACATGTGTTTGTAGTGTGTTTGTTCTTACAGCCGAGTAGTATTCCATTGTGTGTATATACCACATTTTATTGATCCACTCGTCTGTTGATGGGCATTTGGGTTGATTCCAACTTTTGGCAATAGTGAACAATGCTGCTATGAACATTGGTGTACATATATTGGTTTGTGTTCTTGTTTTCAGTTCTGCTGGGTATATTCCCAGCAGTGGTATTGCTGGGTCATATGGCAAATCTATGGCTAGTTTTTTGAGAAACCGCCATACTGTTCTCCAGAATGGTTGGATCCTTCTGCATTCCCACCAGCAGTGGATGAGTGTTCCCCTTCCTTCACATCCTCTCCAGCACTTGTATTCTTCTGTTTTTTTCATAGCTGCCAATCTTATGGGTGTAAGATGGTATCTCATTGTGGTTTTGATTTGCATTTCCCTGATAGCTAGAGATTTGGAACATTTTTTCATGTGCTTTCTTGCCATTTGTATTTCTTCTTCGGAGAAGTGTCTGTTTAAGTCTTTTTCCCATTTTTTAAATGGATTGTTTATCTTTTTATTTTCAAGATGTAGGAGTTCTTTATATATGCAAGTTATAAGTTTCTTATCAGATATATGATTGCCAAATATTTTCTCCCACTGTGTGGGCTCCCTTTTTACTTTCTTGACAAACTCCTTTGAGGTGCAGAAGGCTTTAATTTTGAGGAAGTCCCATTTATCTATTAGTTCTTTTGCTGCTCGTGCTTTTGGTGAGATATTCATAAATCCATTACCTATTACAAGGTCCTGTAGATGTTTCCCTACACTGCTTTCTAAGGTTTTTATGGTCTTGGCTCTTATATTTAGGTCTTTGATCCATCTTGAGTTGATCTTTGTATAAGGTGTGAGATGGTAATCCTCTTTCATTCTTCTACATATGGCTATCCAGTTCTCCAGACACCATTTGTTGAATAGGCCACTCTCTCCCAGTTGAGAGGGTTTGGTGGCTTTATCGAATATTATGTGGTTGTATATGTGAGGTTCTATATCAGAGCTTTCAATTCGATTCCATTGGTCTATATGTCTCTCCTTATGCCAATACCATGCTGTTTTCACCACCGTAGCTTTATAGTATGTTTTGAAGTCAGGTAGTGTGATTCCTCCAATTTCGTTTTTCTTTTTCAGTATGTCTTTGGCTATTCGGGGTCTCTTTCCTTTCCAAATAAATTTCATAGTTAGTTTTTCTAGTTCCTTAAAGAAGGCTGCATTGATTTTTATTGGGATTGCATTGAATGTGTAGATCAATTTTGGTAGGATAGACATCTTTATAATGTTCAGTCTTCCTATCCATGAACAAGGAATAGTCTTCCATTTATTTAGGTCTTCTTTGATTTCCTTGAACAATCTTGTATAGTTCTCAGTGTATAAGTTCTTTACCTCTTTAGTTAAATTTATTCCTAAGTATTTGATTTTTTTATTTACTATTGTGAATGGTATTTGTTTCTTGATTTCCTCCTGATCTTGCTCATTATTGGTGTACAGAAATGCTACTGATTTTTGCGCATTGATCTTATAACCTGCGACTTTACTAAACTCATTTATGAGTTCTAGAATCTTCGTTGTAGATCTCTCAGGGTTTTCTATGTATAGGATCATGTCATCTGCAAATAATGAAATTTTGACTTCTTCCTTTCCAATTTGAATGCCTTTTATTTCTGGTTCTTGCCTCAGTGCTCGAGCAAGTACTTCTAAGACAATGTTAAATAGGAGCGGCGACAGTGGGCATCCTTGTCTTGTTCCTGAGTTTAGAGGGAAGGAGTCTAGGATTTCTCCATTGTAAACAATATTGGCTTTAGGTTTTTCATATATACTCTTTATCATGTTCAAAAAATTTCCTTGTATTCCAATCATTTGGAGTGTTTTTATCAAGAAAGGGTGCTGTATTTTGTCAAATGCTTTTTCTGCATCAATAGATATAATCATGTGATTTTTTTCCTTCAATCTGTTTATATGGTGTATTACGTTGATTGATTTTCTTATGTTGAACCATCCTTGCATACCTGGGATGAATCCAACTTGGTCGTGGTGTATAATTCGTTTAATGTGTTGTTGAATACGATTAGCAAGTATTTTGTTAAGTATTTTTGCGTCTAGGTTCATTAGAGAAATTGGTCTGTAATTTTCCTTTCTTGTGATGTCTTTGTTTGGCTTTGGTACTAGGGTAATGTTGGCATCATAGAAGGAGTTGGGTAATGTTCTTTCCGTTTCGATGGTTTGGAATAGTTTCAGCAGGATTGGTGTCAGTTCTTTCCGGAATGTTTTATAGAATTCACCTGTGAAGCCATCTGGCCCTGGGTTCTTCTTAGTTGGGAGATTTTTAATAACTGATTCTATCTCTCTGCTTGTGATTGGTTTGTTAAGATCATCAATTTCTTCTTTTGTCAATATGGGCTGTTTATGTGTTTCTAGGAATTTGTCCATTTCCTCTAGGTTGTCATTTTTGTTGGAATATAGTTTTTCAAAATATCCTCTTATGATAGTCTTTATTTCTGTGGGGTCAGTGGTGATATCGCCTTTCTCATTTCTTATTTTGTGTATTTGCATCTTCTCTCTTTTTTTCTTTGTTAGTGTTGCTAAAGGTTTGTCTATTTTGTTAATCTTCTCAAAAAACCAGCTCTTGGTCTTGTTTATCTGTTCAAGTGCTTTCTTATTTTCTATTTCATTTAGTTCTGCTCTTATCTTTGTTATTTCCTTCCTTCTTCTTCCTGTTGGGTTACTTTGTTGTTGTTTTTCTAATTCCTTCAAATGTGCAGTTAGTTCTTCAATTTTTGCTCTTTCTTCTTTTTTGATATATGAATTTATGGCTATAAACTTCCCTCTCAGTACTGCTTTTGCTGCATCCCATAAATTTTGGTATGTTGTGTTATCATTATCATTTGTTTCAAGGTAGTCATTGATTTCTTTTGAGATTTCCTCTTTGACCCACTGTTTTTCTAAGAGTGTGTTGTTTAATTTCCAAATCGTGGTGTGAAATCTGGGCTTCTTTCCCTTGCAAATCTCCAGCTTGACTCCACTGTGGTCAGAGATAATGTTTTGTATGATTTCAATCTTTCTGAATTCGTTCAGCCTTTCTTTGTGGCCTAGCATATGATCTATCTTGGAGAATGATCCATGTGCGCTTGAGAAAAATGTATATCCTGCTGTGTTTGGGTGTAGCGATCTATATATGTCTATTAGATCGAGCTCCTCTATTATACTATTCAGATGTTTTGTTTCTTTGGTGATTCTCTTTTGAGATGTTCTGTCCAGCGTTGATAGTGGTGTATTAAAATCCCCCACTATAATTGTAGATGTATCTATTCTTTCACTTAGTTTTTCCAGCGTTTGCCTGACGTATTTAGAGGCACCCTTGTTAGGGGCATAGATATTTATGATTGTTCGATCTTCTTGACAGATTTTCCCTTTGACTAAAATGTAGTATCCTTCTTTGTCTCTCACAATTGTTTCACATTTAAAGTCTATTTTGTCTGATATTAATATAGCTACTCCTGCCTTTTTTTGGTTATTGTTAGCTTGTATGATTGTTTTCCAGCCTTTCACTTTCAATCTCCATGCGTCTCTGGGTCTAAGATGTGTCTCTTGTAGACAGCATATGGATGGGTCATATTTCCTTATCCAGTGTCCCAGTCTGAATCTTTTGATAGGTGAGTTTAATCCATTGACATTCAGTGTTATTACTATCAAGGATTTATTTGTGTTAGCCATATTTTGATTGGATTTGTGTTTGTCATATTTTGTTTGTATATTTTTTTTTGTCTTTTTTGTTGTTGTTGTTGGTCTTATACTCTCCTCCAACTTTGCCTTTCCTGTTTTTTCCTTTCTTCCTGCAGAACTCCCTTTAGAATTTCTTGAAGGGGAGGTTTCTTGTTGGTATACTCTTTCAGTTTCTGTTTGTCTGCGAATATTTTGAACTCTCCATCATGTTTGAATGCTAGTTTAGCTGGATAGAGTATTCTTGGTTGGAAATTTTTTTCCTTTAGTACCTTGACTATATCATACCACTGTCTTCTTGCCTCCATGGTTTCAGAAGAGAAATCAGCACTTAATCTAATTGAGCTTCCCTTGTATGTGATGGTTTTCTTTTCTCTTGCTGCTTTTAGGATTTTCTCTTTGTCTTGAGCATTGGATAATTTGACAAGTATATGTCTTGGGGTGGGCCTGTTGGGGTTTATGACTTGTGGAGTGCGCTGTGCTTCTTGGATATGTACATCTGTCTCTTTCAGTAGATTTGGGAAGTTTTCAGCCATTATTTCCTGCAACACTCTTTCTGACCCCTTTCCCTTCTCTTCACCTTCTGGAATGCCTATAATACGTATGTTTGAGCGTTTTGCATTGTCATTCAGGTCCCTAAATCCTAATTGGATTTTTTCTATCTTCTTATTGACCCCTTCTACTATCTGTTTGATTTCTGATGTACTGTCTTCCACATCACTAATTCTCTGCTCTGTCTCTTCTAGTCTGCTGATATTTGCTGCAAGTGTATTTTTGATTTCTTGAACTGTGGTGTTCATTCCCATCATATCTGTTATGTTTTTGCGTATGTCTGCAATTTCCCCTCCAAGTGATGTCTTCATGTTGTTAACCTCTTTCATTACTGCATCAAATTTGTCGGTGATAAATGTTCTGAGATCTTTCATTGCTTGTGCCAAGTTTTGCTCCCCTTCGTGATTATTGGTTTGTTGATTGGATTCAGCCATGTTTTCCTGATTATTGGTTTGGTTCGTAGATTTTTGTTGCTTTCTGGTCATCTCTTTATTTTGACGAATTTAATCAGTTCCTTAGCTTCTTTGTCTGCTCTTGGAGGTTAATTAGTTGTTATTTTTGCACAGGTGTTATATCTTCTCTTTGTCACTTTTTTCTTCTTATTCTAGTTACTTGTTGTTGGTTAAGTTCACTTTAGAGGAAAGTATTAGTGTTGGGGAAAGGCAATTGTGTAAGCAAGGGAAAAGTGTAAAGTTGTATTGGTGATGTATGTTAATAAAGCAGGAATATGAGATCTGGAAGGATGGAGGTTAGATTCATGTAGATTGTATAGAGTTATAGCTGTAGGTAGAGTACCTTTTATGAAGTTGATGACTGAATTTGGGAGGAATATGGTATGAACTACACAGCTATTGTTTTCATGAGAGAGGGAAAAAGAAAAGAAAGGTAATAGTTTCAAGAGTGGATAATAGACAGAAAACAGAACAAAGGTATTAGAAATTAAGAGTTAGACACTTTGTGGATCAAAGAACGGGAGGTGGGGGGTGGAATATAGGAGAGACAGTAGATGATAGTGGATATCAAGATGCAGGGGAAGGGGGATAGTGTAGGTAGCCTAAATCAGTTCACACAGAAATGAGGCAGTGGAGGATGGGAAAACCCAGCAAATGTGAGGTGTTCCCTGTAGCACCTATTGTATACTTGAATTAAAGTAAAAATAAGTGGAAGATGAGGGACAAGAGGGAAAGAGAAAACCGAAAAGAAAAAAAAAAAAAAACTAATTATAATAAAGAAAAAAGAAAGGCAAGAAGAAAGGAAGAAAGAAAAAGAGGATGGGCAAACGGTGGGGAACGGATAGGGAGAAGAGAGATACAGGTACACACGTGTCACAATTGCAACACTATCTAAAACAACAACTTCCCCCCGCTTTGCCCTAAAACCCCCCCGTCTGTCTGCCCAAATGGGTCTGCAAGCACCTCCCTTCCCACAAACCCCCAATAGGCCACCCAGGGCCCACGAACTCCCCGGTACTGCAGATGCTCAAAAAAAAAACAAAAAAAAAAAACCAGAAACCCCTCCGCAGGCCCGGCTCCGCCCGCCGCGGAGGCTTGGACCGGCTCTGCCCGGCTCCTCACGCCGCCTTGGCCTGGCCTGGCTCCGCCCAGCTCCGCTCGCTACAGCGGCCCAGCCGGCTCCGGCGTCCACCTCCTGCCACCGCGGCCTGGACCGGCCCTGCCCGGCTCCGTACCCGCCGCGGCCTGACCCGGCCCCGCCCGGCTCCAAGCGCTACCGCGGCCCGCAGCCGGGGCCTGCACCGGCCCCGCCCGGCTCCAAGCGCTACCGCGGCCCGCAGCCGGGGCCTGCACCGGCCCCGCCCGGCTCCAAGCGCTACCGCGGCCCGCAGCCGGGGCCTGCACCGGCCCCGCCCGGCTCCAAGCGCTACCGCGGCCGGCAGCCGGGGCCTGCACCGGCCCCGCCCGGCTCCAAGCGCTACCGCGGCCGGCAGCCGGGGCCTGCACCGGCCCCGCCCGGCTCCAAGCGCTACCGCGGCCGGCAGCCGGGGCCTGCACCGGCCCCGCCCGGCTCCAAGCGCTACCGCGGCCGGCAGCCGGGGCCTGCACCGGCCCCGCCCGGCTCCAAGCGCTACCGCGGCCGGCAGCCGGGGCCTGCACCGGCCCCGCCCGGCTCCAAGCGCTACCTCGGCCGGCAGCCGGGGCCTGCACCGGCCCCGCCCGGCTCCAAGCGCTACCGCGGCCCGCAGCCGGGGCCTGCATCGGCCCCGCCCGGCTCCAAGCGCTACCGCGGCCCGCAGCCGGGGCCTGCACCGGCCCCGCCCGGCTCCAAGCGCTACCGCGGCCGGCAGCCGGGGCCTGCACCGGCCCCGCCCGGCTCCAAGCGCTACCGCTACCGCGGCCGGCAGCCGGGGCCTGCACCGGCCCCGCCCGGCTCCAAGCGCTACCGCGGCCCGCAGCCGGGGCCTGCACCGGCCCCGCCCGGCTCCAAGCGCTACCGCGGCCGGCAGCCGGGGCCTGCACCGGCCCCGCCCGGCTCCAAGCGCTACCGCGGCCCGCAGCCGGGTCCTGCACCGGCCCCGCCCGGCTCCAAGCGCTACCTCGGCCCGCAGCCGGGGCCTGCACCGGCCCCGCCCGGCTCCAAGCGCTACCGCGGCCCGCAGCCGGGGCCTGCACCGGCCCCGCCCGGCTCCAAGCGCTACCGCGGCCCGCAGCCGGGGCCTGCACCGGCCCCGCCCGGCTCCAAGCGCTACCGCGGCCCGCAGCCGGGGCCTGCACCGGCCCCGCCCGGCTCCAAACGCTACCGCGGCCCGGCTCGGCCTGGCTCGGCCCCGCCCGGCCCCGCTCTGGCGTCCGCCGCTGCGGCCCGGCCTGGCTCAGCCCCACCGAGCGGGGCTAGATGCCTCGTCTCCGCCTACCCAAGAAGGGAATCCTCTACAGGTAGCTGGGATCTCCGTGTATATTTCACAGATGAATCCTCTCTGTTACCTTCCCTCCAAATCGATGTCCAGACACCTCCGGACCAGCAAAAATCCCGAAACAATCCGGTCCCAAAGAGTCTCCAACGCCGCCCAGCCGATTCCCTGCAGAAGACTCTAACAGGGATGTTCACTCAGCCGCCATCTTGCCCCTCTCCTGTATTACATTTATTACTAAGAATACAGTTTGCTCTTGAAAGAGATTTTGTTGTCCGTGATAAACTGGTTGTTTTCAGTGCTAAGCTCCCTTGGTTTTACTGGAGTTGGACATTGAATTGGTTTCTTTTTGTAATTTGCAACTCAGTCTATCATAGCAGAAGCATTCTACTGAACCTAGAAATTGTAACTTTATAACTTGCTAATATTCTATATGACTTTAGAAAAAATAGTTAAAAGAAGAT
Source organism: Dasypus novemcinctus (assembly GCF_030445035.2). Classification (NCBI taxonomy): domain Eukaryota; kingdom Metazoa; phylum Chordata; class Mammalia; order Cingulata; family Dasypodidae; genus Dasypus; species Dasypus novemcinctus. The sequence goes on from NC_080675.1 coordinate 20,055,557, forward strand.
GAGATAAAATAAAAAGGAAGATTCTCAGGCACTGTGTCCAGTCTTTATTTTAGGTTGATTGGAAATGTATTGAAGAATGACAACAGATAATAGGTAGCTTCTCAAAAGTTTGGGGTTCTCCTTTAAAAAAATGAGCAAAATGAAAAGGATTGATACATTACAAGCTTTGACGTTTATCACCATGATTCTTCCTACCACCTTTCATAGACTTAGGGGTATGTGAGCATAAAGTTCACACATATATCTCAGATTAAATTATTATTTATTTACTGTGTAGCATATGCCAGGTTTTATGCTAGATGCTGTCACAGATCTATATGTGAAGAAGAATAAAAAGAAAATAATATACACAAAAATCAATGCCAAGTAGATTATAAATCAAATATGAAAGGCAAAAGAATGGCACATCTAGAAAATAACATAGGAAAATATATCTTTAACATTTGGGTACATAAAGATTGTTTAGAATATATAAAGAGTTTCTACAAATCAATTTAAAAAAGACAAATAATTCACACAAAGGGATTGCAAATGTCCAGGAAACATCTGAAAATGTTCTCAGTATCATTCGTCATGAAGGAAATAAAAATCAAAACCAAAATTAGATATCCTTATGTGCCAAATAAAATACCAAAATTGGAAGTCTGACAATAGCAAGTGTAGAGCAACTGGAATCCTCATATATCATTGGTGTGAGTGTAAATTGGTGCCAATCACTTTGGAAAACTAATTTGCAGTAGGTACTGAAGGTGATCATACACTTACTGCATGATCTGGCAACAGTAGCTATAAAAATATGCCTACAGAAATGCATACACATGTTCAAAGAAAGGTAGGTCAAGAATGCTCATAGTAACACTCTTTGTACTCGCCCCAAGTTGGGAACAATCCAAACAACTTAACACTAGAAGCCAGATACACTTTTTGATTCAATTTATATAACATTAAAATACAGACAATGCCACAATTATGGTGTTAAAAATCAGGAGAGAATTTACCTTTAGTATGAAGGGTGGGGATAGAGAGAGTATAAGGTGAATGGGTACAACGATCTTCTGGTTTGCTGTTAATATTCACTAAAAACGTTCCAAAGAATACAGGTGGATGGACAAGCAACCAACAACCAAAACAATTAAATTTCTATGGAATTTCCCAATTTAAAAATTAATTTTTTAGTATGAGGCCATTTAATCCATCTTAGAGTTTGATCTGCCAACAAGGGAGTTAAGATGGGTGGCATACATAAATGAATCAGAGTTGGAACTTTAAGGTGTCTCCCAACTACTCATTCAATCAGCAAATAATTATTTTGTGCATACTGTTAGCCAGTACTAGAACTATAATGTCAAGCAAGACAGATGTGGTTCCTGTTCTGACACAGCTGATAATGTAATAAAGAAGGAAGGCAAAGCAGGTTTTCAATACCATGTAGTAAGAACTGTGCTATAAATCCCAGATTTCTCTCCTTTTGATAGATTACTTAAACTCTCTGAGCCTCAATGTCTTCGTCTATATGATAGGACTACTAGCTCTTACCTCATATAGATGTTACAGGGATTAAACAAAAGCATAGGTGAAAGGCTCCATGCACACTGTCTCTAGGGAAACCCTAATCATGTTCCATGTCCTTTCCCTTCTATGTGTACCTCAGGGTGCATGGCAGCCTTAAAGATGCTTTTGGACCAAAGTCAATCTTTTTTTCAACTGAAAATTGACTACACACCTCTAGAAATAAAGGTTTCTTATATCAGGTATTGAATATTTATCCAAATGGGATTGTGATGTGTCTCTTGGTAATCCAAGGTTGACAAGGCCTAACTGCCCCACTTTGCTATTTCTCTAGGCGAATTGATAGTCTTTTACCCTACACTTGTATTCCTAAGAAAAATCACTTTTTGAGAGTTTCTAGTAACTGAAAATTGGGCAAAACAACTTGAGATTACACATGCATTTCTGTAATAGGTGAAATAGAAAATAATCTTCTCTGAAGTTAAGGTAATAGATTTTGCCCAGATTTTGTTGTGTTCAAGAAACAACAGTTTAATAAACATAACGAGTTATCACTGATTTTTCCCCAATGTATGAAAGACTATGGCTAATCAACAGAATGCCTTTTTTTTGCATCATATTTCCATTTTCTGCACTGTCTTTGGTCTCCATTAGCATTGTCTCAAACAGCTCTAAGAATGGCCAAATGAAGTGCAGTTTTATAAGCAAACCACTTCACTGGTGACCTTTTCATTTTTTTTGGCCTGGAAACAAGATTGTATTCCTGGTTGCTATCTGAATTCAAATTTAAAAGAAAAAAAAAGACAACGATCTTACAGTACTATATTTATGAAACTTTTTTGTTTTTTCCTTTTTCTAATCACACAAGTACTGGTTATGGAAAATATAAAGACCAATTTGCCTGATCCTCTGAGATGCAAAAATTGGACACAAATAAAAATACTCTTCTGAATGCTGACCATCTTAATTGTCTCTTTCACTTGGTGAACAATTAAGATGTGAGAACAAAATCATCTCTCCGATTCTGGAGACATTGGATTCTAAGGAATGCCTCCTCTGAAGGGAATTTGCTGTAGTTTCATAATTCTGTTTATGGGATTCCGTATACCTGAATCTCTGGGTATTAATCATATTTTTCTCCTAAGACTCCATTTCCTATAAAAGATCCAAATTGAACTTGTAAAATTTCTTGCTTGAGCATATTATCAAAGAGATCAGCATTGTTTATCTCTCTATTTGCTTTCTGTTAAAATCAACTATCAGAATCTCAGTGTGGTTGATTTTAAACATTATACAATTTTTTACATACCAGTGAATTATTTTTTATAGAAACAACATTTACATGATAAAAATGTATAAAAATAAGATGATATTTTTCCCTTGGGAGACTAGTAGCTTTTGAAAAATCATGGGCCATGAGAAATGTTTAAAAATGAAGTAATGTGATTGATATATAAGAATACTAGTACAAGGTAATCTCCATGAAATTAGAGTTTGTTAGAAATGGAGAGACTTTTAGAGATTGTCTAGTCTCAAACTTTTACTTTTATAGTTTACACTGAAAATATGCATTGAAAAGTGATACATATACATGACAATAAAAAGTAAACATCACTTAACTTATAATAAGAGCAAGGTGATTAAAAAACTAAAACCTGTTTTATACCCGTAAGAATGACAGACATTAAAAAGTCTAGCTGTTCCAAGTATTGCCAAGATTATAGCAAAACAGAAATTCTCAATTTAAGTTGCTACAACCACTTTGGGTAGCAATTTAGTAAAATTGAAAATGTACATACTCTTTGAACAGAATTTCCACTCCAAGGTATATACTCTAGAGAAATACTTGATTACGATTAAGGAAACATGTGCAAAATATTTATTGTTACTTACAGTATTTGTAATAGCATTTTTAAAAGGAAAAATTTAAATGCCATCTATGCATCAATGGGTAAATGAATAAATCAAGTGAAGTATATTCATATTATAGATTACTAAACAGTAATGAAAACAGTTTGACCACAGAAACATGTATCAATATGGATGGATGACATTTCAAAAGTATGGTGATAAAAAAGCAAATTTCCAAGGAATATCTTGCTGACACCATTTACTTGAAATTTAAAAACAATGAAAAGCATATACTAAATTATTTAGGAAGGCGTAGTAGCAATGGAAGACAATAATGTACTAGAATGATGAATGCCCAAATCTGTGTAGTGATTATCTCCATTTCAGCACTATCTTTGGTCTCTATTACCATTGTCTCAAACAGCTCTGAGAAAGAGGGAGAGAGAAAGAGAATACACCTCTGTAAATTTAATACCCTATTTCTTTAAAATTATTGTAGCTATATGGTGTGCACATAGGTATAAATTATATGCTTTTTTGTATCCTTAACATATTTTACAATTTAGAGAGAATGAATTGGTTCAGTCCAAGTAAACAAAATGAATAATGGCAAATACTATTATAGTGCTTACTGTTTTTTAGGCACTATCCTCGTTTTATACATATTAATTTATACTACACTTCAACCCTATGAAGTTGGACACGATTATAATCCTGACTTTTAAAGATGAGAAAATTGAAGCACAGTAGGCTGTATACCTTTTCAAACAGTCCATTAGATTTACAGCTCACTCTTAACTGTAACACTAAAACAATTTTAACCTGTTATAGCATTTCTGCTCAGTTTTTGTAGTAAATCTTGTTTGTTGCCAACCCAATGGTTGTACTTTTTCTCCTTTATTTTAGTTGCTAAGTCTGCTTTCCATAATAGACTTAACTATCTCATATTTGTTTTACCATACTCTTTTGCCGTAAGGCCGTGTAATCTTATACACTCAATGTGATCTCTGGGAAACCTGTGGGAAAGGAAATGTCATACTCAAAAATGAATGTCATACAAGGAAAGCTTTCCATTTTCTGCTATTTGGTAAGGATTGGTGAGAACATGATGCTTGGAACAGCAGCATATGAATTGTAGCCCTAAAGAAATAAGCTAAGGTCAAAAGTCAGCATCTGGGGAGGGTGGAGGAAAAAAAAGATGGAAAGAACCTGGGTCCTTAATGATATCATTCAGCTGATGAGCCCATCATGGAACCACCCATCTCCAGACTTCTTGTTTCATGGCATGATGCATTTCCTACTTTGTTTAAGCATTTTTAAATTACATGTTCTGTTTGCATCTAAAAGCATCATAACTGAGTTTTATGATAGTTATATGTGCAACCTAAATACTATGCTTATTTTTTAAATAGCTTCTATTTACTTTTCTCTATGAAGTATGAGAAATTTATCTCATTTACACTAACTTGCTCCCAATTTCAGACAGTGCCAGTAACATTTTTATTGTTATGCTTTCCATTGGCTACCCATAGAGCTTTATATTATAGACCTAAATCTCTGTGTCTTGTCCTATTTATTTTATATGGTAGTACATGACCTCCCATAATGTATAATTTTGGATTTAGTGCCCCAATATTTTTCCCCCTTTATAACATTGTCCATCATGTGAGTATACTTTGATATAGCATTTGCAACCCATTCCATAATTATATCTTTTATGGTTTGTCTACAGATTGATTATAAATTTGGAAACCAATAACTGGCATATACAACTTAATGGTTTTTAAAAATTTCAGTGAAGAATAATGTTGGAGGTGCAAAATTTTATCACTAAACATGTGCTACTTGAGGAGAAATATAACTAATAAAAACTGGATGGTAGAGATGTCATAGACATGGTGAAGTAAGACATCCCATTCCCTGTGTCTTTTAGTTTGCTACAGGGCTGCTGATGGAAAGTACCAGAAATGGGTTAGTTGTTATATTAGGAAATTTATTAGGGTTTAATGCTTATAGTTCTGAGGCTGTGAAATATCCAGATGAAGGCATGAGCAGAAATGCTTTCTCAGGTTGGTAAAGAAGATGGCAGGGGATCTTTGCATGGTCTCTTTGCATGACTTCCCCTCCAGGCTTACCATCTCTTGGAGCCCAGCTTGCAGAGCTCAGCTGTGAGCATCAAGACAGATAGCTTGTCTCTTTCAGTCTTGGCTGCTCCACTTTCTTCCAAAGTTCAGCTGTGAGCTATCAGGCACATGGCAGGACTTCTCTCCTGAGCCTTGAGCTGCTCCATGTGCCCAGCCCCTTAGGGACCTCTTTCCTTGTCTCTCTTCTCAACTGACTCCAGACTCTGGAACCTCTCTCAGCCCTCAGGACTTCTCTGTTTTCCTGCTGTCCTCTCTCACACATGGAAGGATCAATATGGTGGTTTCCTTTCTCTGTCTCTGTCTCTGTCTCTCTGTCTCTCTGTCTCTCTCTCTGTGTCTCCATTTATATCAGTTCCAGTAAGAGGGCCCAGACTCAACCTGAGTCATGCCTTACTGAGGTAACCCAGTCAAAAGCAATCTAATCAAGTGATCTAAAGTGAATCTAATGCCGTCAAATGGTACCACACCCACAGGAATAGATTAGTTGAAGAACATAATCTCTTTTGGAACTCACAAAATTCAAATGGTCACATTCCACCCTCTGAATCCCCAAAAGATATGTTCATTCCATATGCAAAATACATTCATTACATCACTATATTCCAAAAGCCTTAAGTCATTTCAGTAGCAATGCTAATACAAAATCTCATAAAAATCAGTTATAGAAATGTAATTTGTCAGGTTAAAATTCCCTTCTGGATGTAGACCTGTGAAACTTACAAAACTAGTTATCTGCTTCCCATGTATAAAGGAGGAGCAGATATGGGCTAAAAAATTTGTATTCCATAAGGAGAATTTGGGGCAGGGGAAACAGGAATCATGGGTCCCCAACAGTTCTGAAAACTTGCAGAGTATGCTCCATTAAATTTCAAAGTCTGAGAATCATTGTTAGAATGATGTCTTCTTCTCCTCAGGACCTCGTGAAGGCCCACCCCTTCCACAGTTTTCCCCAATGGCTTTTTCCTTTGTTTCACCCTCATCAAGCATCTGGGTGACAGCCAAGTTCTAGACCTCACCCTCCAAGAACACTTTCCCCAATCTCTGAGACAATCTCAACCCCCTTAGTACTATGTGGTGGCAGCAACATTCTCCCTAATGTTTGGCATACAGGTCCAACCCCCTCAGAACAGTGGAGTAGGGACCTAACTCTCCCTAATCTATGTGGAATGTGCTCCATCCTCTCTGTAGCCTGGGGAGACCAAATTCTCCCTGAACAATGGGCTATAAGATCTACCATCTTCAATGCTGGGACATACTCCCCTTTCCACACACATGGGTGGGGTTCCTCTCCTGGCCTGAGAAGATGTCCCAAGTCCAGACCTCAGCTGCCATGCTTTTCCTTTTGAAGCCATTTTCCTTTAATCTTTCTATCTGTCCCTTTTAGTCAAGGCTAACAGTAGTTTCATTCATAAGATCTCACAACTCATCCATTTTGCATGCAGTTAACAGTGGTCTAAGCTATCAGACTGTAAGACTTTTCCACAAATCCTTCCTGGATAACTGTATTTCCAATTCTGACTTGCACTGAAATGGCTGCCTGTTTCCAAGTTTAGTTGAGTCCTTACATGGAGTGTATCATCTGGGGACTTGTTTTCTGGAAGCTCAGAATTTCCCAAATCATCAGTCTCTGGTTTCTTTGTACCCAGGTGTACAGTTCTCAGCTGATCTCTTTCCTCTTGCATTTTGCTATAAGCTACCAGGCCACATTTTCCACATTTAATTCAGAAATTTTCTAGGCTAAATGTCCAAACTCATCATTTTCAATTTCTGTCTTCCATCTAACATCAGGAGTCAATTTTGCCGAGTTCTCTGTCAGTTTAAAAAAAAAGATCCCCTTTTCTCCAGTTTCCAATAACACGTACATCATTTCTGTCCAAGATGTTATCAGATCTTTAGCATCCATATTTTTACCAACAGTCTCTTCAAAACAATCTAGGCCTGTCCTATCAAGCATTTCACAATTCTTCCAAAAAAAATGCCCTTTAGTCATTTAGAAAGCTGTTTCAACACTTTGGTAATTGCAAGCAGTGGCACTCCACTCACCTGGTACCAATTTCTGACTTAGCTTGCCACAGGGCTACTAACGCAAAGTACCAAAATTGGTTGGCTTTTATAATGGGAAATTTATTAGGGATAAAACCTCATAGTTCTGAAGCTGTAGAGATGCTTTCTTAGGGTCCTGCTATGTTGAGAACAAGACGTGGAACCACCTTTGCATAGTCACTGCCTTCTGCTCCAGAATGGTACCACACTCACAAGAATAGATTAGTTTAAGGATATAATCTTTTTCTGGGTTCCAGAAAATTTGAACTGTCACACCTTGGAAGCATCTTCCCTCAGAATCAACAAATAAAAGGAAAAATCCCACTTGATTAGAACTCTGGAGGATGATAGAGTCTGGAGCAGGACTCCACAAATGTTGAAGAAAAAGAAAAAAATAACCTCCAAGATCGGGTAGGAGATTTTCCTCCCATACTCGTCTGTATGGGTCTCTCCCCTTCCACTGGTCCCCATGCATCTTGGGAATCACACAGAGGCAGCACAGCCTGGGGGCCTCCAGTAGAACTCTGCTCACTCAAATACAGGCGTAGCAACCTAAGCCTGCGGAGACCCAGGGTGTAACATCAAGTTGCTGAGGAGTGCCAGATACAAAAGGGTTCCCAGGGAAGAAGAAAGAAAAGGGAGCTATCATGACAGAACTGTTGGCAAGAGGTGAACACCCTCCATTCAGTTTCTGTTTGCTGGACCACCTAAATGCAAAATGGACCTTTCTGGATTGACCCTATCTGAGTGCCTGGCACAGCATACCCAATGGGGAAGGAACAAGAGGCAGGAAAGTCTCACTGAAAAAAAAAAGGAGAGGTGACTGAGCTGCTCTAAGTCAGGACAGGAACCAGAACTGAAGTGTAAGGAAAAGGGAGCACTGAATGAGGGAGAGAATTTAAAGAACTCATAGGAGATGTGGAGAAAATTCTGCACAAAATCAAACAAAACATTTAAGATTTCCAGAGAAAGAATAGAGGAAAGAAAGGTTTCTCCTGTAAGTGAAGCAATTGCACAAAAAGTGCAATCTTAAAATTTATACAGCAAGAAACAGTTGAAGAAGAGCTGAGAAAATCTGAACAGTTAAACCAAGACTACTTCAAAGGTCCAGAATAAAATGGCCAAGCAAGAAAGAAGAGACTTAACACACAGGCAATCAATGAAACCCTAGACAAGAGGAGAAAACTGACCTTCAACGTTAAAGCATCAAAATAATCAAATGGCCAGACATCAGAAAAAATTACAAGCTATACTACAAAACAGGAAGACATGGTTCAGTCAAGTGAGCACATTTTAAAAAAGTAACTTTTTAAAAAGATTTATTTATTTATTCCCCCCCTCCCCCCCCCCCCCCCCCCCCCGCTTTGTTTGACCTCGCTGTCTGTCACCTCAACTCCTTGGTTTGTTGTGTCTCTCATTGTCTTTCCTCTTTGGTCTCTTTGTTTCATCATCTTGTTGCGTCAGATAGCCCCGCCTGCTGTTGTGCCAGCTCCCCTTCTCCAGAAGGCCCCGGGAATTGAACCTGGGGCCTCTCATGTGGTAGGTGAGAGCTCAATCACTTGAGCCACGTCCATTTCCCCAAAGCAACAAATCAAAACTGAAGAGGAGGCGCATAATTTGGAAAAACTAACCAAAGAAGTTCATACAAATCTCCTAAATTAATTCAAGGAGATGAAGGAAATATGGATATATGGCTTAAGGAGTAAGAAGAGAATGTGTGAGATTAAAGAATTTGAAAGTTTAAAAAGAAACATAACAAATTATGGGAATGAAAGGCACAATAATGGCAATTAAAAATACACCGTATCAAAAATTAACTCAAAATTCATCAAAGAAGTACAAATAAGTACCAGGACTATAAAACTCCTAGAAGAAAATATAGGGAAGCAACTTCAGGATCTTGTGTTAGGAAATGGTTTCTTAGACTTAAACTCCTAGAAAGAATTAGAGTAAGCAAACTCATGGAGTTAGAATTTAGAATATAGCTTAACAGGGGCTTGATTGGTGCTATGGAACAGGGACTTGATGCTTAATTTGTACAGAATTTCTCTTTGGGTTGATTGAAAAGTTTTGGCACTGGATGGTGGTGATGGTAATGCAACATGATGAATGTAATTAACAACACTAAATTATATATGTGAATGTGGTTAAAAGGGGAAATTTTACATCATATATATAACTAGAATAAAATTTAAAAGCTGAAGCCTAGGACTGTAGAACACAGTGGGCCTTATGGTAAGTAATGATGTAGTTAATAGTACAAGTATAAAAAATGTTCTTTCATAATTCGTATCAAATGTACTATAGTATACTAATACTATACTATGTTAATGATGAAGTGATTTATTGGAAAAAAAATACCTTAATGTAAATTATGGGCTGTAGTTTATAGTACATTGTAATATTCACTCAAAGGTCTCACTAATGCAAAGTGTTAATAATAGGGTGATGGGCTATATGGGAATGTAAGTTTTTAAACTGATATTTATGTAATACTACAATTTCTCTAATTAATACAATTAAAAAAATAAAAAAATCTGAGTGGAAAGGAAAGGGAGTCTTTCTGTTTTTAAAACTTTAATCTTAGTTTTTCATAAAACCCTAGGTGTTGCCCTGAAGGTGATTTGTAGACTTGATTAAGAGATAATATCAGTTGATTTTAAGTAAAAGAGATTACCCTTGATAATCTGGGTGGGCTGATTAAGCAAACACTCTTAAGAACAAAGTTGAGAATGTAACTCTGTAGCTGTTGTTGCCACTACTTTGGACTAAAAGATTTTAATTGTAAATGCAATTTTACTTTACCTCCACTCCTTGCTTGTTATCTTAGCTTTTACAACAGTACTACAACTGTTAGCAAATCTCTTTGTCCCAGCCAGGGTGTTTTTTGTGGTTTGTGTGTTATTTATTTTTTGGCAGTCTGTTTATTTAGTTTAGTCTTTGTACTTATTATTTTATGCTTAATTAAACTAACTGCTGTAAACTGTTTAAAAAATACCTAACTATACTTCACACACTTAACTGAATATGGTATTAGGCATAATATTTATACTGGATAAACATTTAAATGGGCTGTAAATAAAATATAACAAATTGTGAGATAAAAAATAATCTAATCTGTGTTTACCTAATTAATAAAATCATTTATTTTTATTTTTTAAAACAAATCAATTTTATTGATACATATTAATAAAGCATACAGTTCATCCAAAGTGTACAATTAATGGTAGTCAGTACAATCACCTAGATGTGCATTCATCACCTCAATCATCATCAGAGCATTTTCATTATTTCATTAACAATAATAACAAAACATAAACAAGAAATTTCTTCACCTCTCAATCTCTGTTTCCCCTGCTTTACATAGCTGCCATTTCTGGCTATTCTTTGACAATTATGTATTTGTTTAATAAGAGTTTTATTGAGCTATATTCACATATCATATGATCGATCCAAAGTATATAATCAATGACTTTTAGTATAATCACAATGTTGTACATTCATCATCTCAAAAATTTTAAAACAATTTCATTACTCCAAAGAGAAAAACTCCACACTCTTTAGCATTCCTTCCTCAGATCTACATAACCACTAATCTAGTTTTATTTTTCTGAATTGATTTATATTTGCATTTTATATAAATGGAATCATACAACATGTAGTACTCTGTATCTGGTCTCCTTCACTTAGCATAATGTTTGTTTGCTTCTTGTCCAATATTAATATTTTGTAGTATTAAATTACATTTGTTCAACTTCAAAGAAAAATTGGCTAATATATGCAATTCTATCCATACTCATATTTCACATAATAGATTTATATTTCACATAATATAGTTAGCTCATAATAGGGCAATCATACAGTATTTCTCCTTTCGTGCCTGGCTTGCTTCACTCAACATAATGTCCTGCAGTTTCATTCATATGTTTCACGACTTCATTTCCTCTTACTGCTGCATAATATTCCATTGTGTGTTTACTCTGTAATTTATTTATCCATTCATCAGTTGATGGACACCTGGGTTGTTTCAAATTTTGGCTATTGTGAATAAGGCTGTTATGAGCTTCAGTGTGTAAATGTCTATTCTTGTCACTGCTCCCAGTTCTCCTGGGTATATACCCAGTAATGGTATTGCCAGGTCCTATGGCAAATCTATATTCAACTTCTGTAGGAACTGCCAAAACATCCTTCACAGTGGCTCTACCATTCTATATTCTCACCAACAGTGAATAAGCATTATTATCTCTCCACATCCTCTCCAACATTTACAGTTTCTTAATAGCAGCCAATCTCTTAGGTGTGAAATGATATCTCATTGTAGTTTTGATTTGCATTTCCCTAATCATTAGTGATGTTGAACCTTTTTTCATGTGTTTCTTTGCCATTTGTATTTCTTCTTTGGACAATTGTTTTTCAAGTCTCTTGCTCACTTTTAAATGGGAAAGTTTGTCTTTTTGAGTTGTATGATCTCCTTATATATCTTATATATTAAACCCTTGTCAGATATGATTGCCAAATATTTTCTCCCATTGAGTAGGCTCTCTTTTCACCCTTCTGATAAAGTCCTTTGAGGTGCAAAGGTGTTGAGTTTTGAGGAGGCTCCATTTATCTCTTTTTTTCTTTTGTTGCTGGTGCTTCGAATGCAAGGTTTAAGAAACTACCACCTACCACAAGATCTTGAAGATGTTTTCCTACATTTTCTTCTAAGAATTTTATGGCTGTTGTTTTTATTTTTAGGTCCTTGATCCATTTTGAGTTAATTTTTATATGAAGTGTGAGATAGGGGTCTTCTTTCTTTCTTTTGGATATGGCTATTAAGTTCTCCCTGCACCATTTGTTGAATAGACAGTTCTAGCCCAGTTGAATGGGCTTAATAGCCTTGTCAAAAAGTCACTTGAGTATAGATGTGAGGGTCTATTTCTAAGTTCTTGATTTAGTTCCCTTGTTCAATCTGTCTGTCCTTATGCCAGTATCATGCTGACTTTACCACTGTAGCTAAGTAGTATGCTTTAAAGTCAGGAAGTGAGAGTCCTCTAACATTGTTCTTCTTTTTTTAAGACATTTTTGGCTATTTTGGACCCCTTATTACCCTTCCAAATAAATTTGGCTATTTGCTTTTTGATTTCTGCAAAATGGCTGTTGGGATTTTTATTGGGATTGCATTGAATCTGTAAATCAGTTTGGGTAGAATTGACATCTTAACATATTTAGTTTTCCAATCCATGAACATTAGATACCCTTCCATTTATTTAAGTCTGCTTCAGTTTCTTTTAGCAGCACTTTGTAATTTAATGAATACAGGCCTTTTATGCCCTTGGTTAAGCTTATTCCTAAATATTTGATAGTTTTAGTTGTTACTATAAATGGAATTCTTTTCTGATTTCCTCCTCAGATTGCACATCAGTAGTGTATAGAAATGCTACTGATTTTTGCATGTTAATCTTGTATCCTGCCAATTTGTTGAACTCGTCTGTTATTCTAATAGCTTTGCTGTGGACTTTTCAGGATATTCTAGATATAGGATAATGTCATCAATGAATAGTAAAAGTTTTACTTCTTCCTCTCCTATTTTGGTGCCCTTTATTTCTTTGTCTAGCCTAATTGCTCTAGCTAGAACTTCTAGCACAATATCGAATAATAATAGTGACAGTGGGCATCCTTGTATTCCTGATCTCAGCAGGAAAGCTTTCAGTCATTTACCATTGGGCACAATGTTAGCTGTGGGTTTTTCATACATGTACTTTATCATATTGAGAAAGCTTCCATCTATTTCTACCTTTTGGAGAGTTTTTATCAAGAACGGGTGCTGTATTTTTTCAAATGCTTTTTCTGCATCAATTGAGAGGAATATGTGACTTTTTCCTCTTCAATTTATCAATGTGGTTTATTACACAAATTGATTTTCTTATGTTGAACCACCCTTGCATACCTGGAATAAAACCCACTTGATTAATGTATACAATACTTTTAATGTAATTTGGATTCAGTTTGCAAATATTTCATTGAGGATTTTTGTGTCTTATTCATTTGAGATCTTGGTCTGTAATTTTCTTTTTCTGTAGTATCTTTATCTGGTTTTGGTATTAGGGTGATGTTGGCTTCATAAAATGAGTGTGGTAGGATTCTTGCCTTTTTAGTTTTTTTTTGGAAGAGCTTGAGCAATATGGGTATTAGGTCATCTTTTAATGACAGGTAGAATTCACCTGGTTCTGGGCTTTTCATCTATGGGAAGTTTTTGATGATTGTTTGAATCTCTTGTGATTGGTTTGTTGAGGTCTTCTATTTCCTATAGGGTCAGGATAGGTGGTTTGTGTGTTTCTAGGAATTTGCCCATCTCCTCTATATTTTCTAGTTTTTTGGTGTATAGTTGTTCATAGTATTCTCTGATGACCTCTCTTATTTCTACAGGGTCAGTGGTAATGTCCCCTCTCTTATTTCTGGTTTTATTTATGAGTGTCTTCTCTCTTTTTTCTTCATCAGTATAGCTAAGGGTTTGTTGATTTTGTTTGTTTTATTAATAAAATCATATATTTTTAATATTTAGAGTTGATGTAAAAATTAATTTTTTCTTGAATATACAGTTTTTTTGAGTTTTATCACATAATGCTGTAACGTAGGGCTCATCTGTGTATTTGTTTGTGTGTGTGTGTTGGAGCGGAGAATTTTGTGTGCTTTGGTTACAAAAAGGTCTTTATTTTGCTTTCATGCTTTATTGTGGTTTGACTGGTTATAATTAATTTCTCCTAGAAATTTAAAGTAACATTTGGCATTTGAGCAACTGAGTATAGCTAATGAGAAATTGCATCTTAATCCACTTCTTGCTTTTGTCTAGATAACCTGCTCTCTTTCAACTCTGGAAATTGTACAGATATTTTCTTCTATGATACTCTATAATTTTATCAATGTCTGTAACCCATGAGTCTTTCTGAATTCACTCTTCTCAGCACTTGTGGGTCCTTTCAGCATGAACACTTGTTTCTTCAACTCTGGAAATGTTCTTCAATTATTTCTAGGATTATTTCTTTCTTTTCCATTTTCTCTGTTCTCTTTTTTTAACATATTATAGTATGGATTTTAAACTTCTATATCCTTTGATTTTTTTTTTTGTCTTATCTTATTCTGCTGTTTATCCCTTTGTTCTATGTCCTGAAAAATTTCTACCATGTCCATTTTTGAAGTTCACCAGTACTCTTACTGCCTGCTTGCTCTCTTTCCACAGCAACTTTTTCACAGATGTAATATCTTCTCAGATGTCTCTGGGGCTCAAAATAGAATGTTATCTCCATCCTTCCTTTCACATTGAAGCAAGTCATTTGGTTTGTTAATTTTAGTCCTTTTAATTTGTGATGCTACTTATTTTTCAAATATCTGGTGATACTTGGTTATGCCTTCATATTTATGAGTTAATGACTATTGATTTCAAGCAGGAGGACTTCCTCTTTTAAAGGAGGTTATACTTCAGGTTGCTTGAATAGGGAATGTGCATGCAGCCTGTCCATCAAATGCAAAACAAGGAGGGTCCCTAGGAATGAAGTGTCTCTAGGAACACTATCAACTCTCAGAGTCTTTTCCTGGGTTGGATTTCTAGCATTGCCAGTACAGTAAAGAGTTCAGTGAATTTCTCTGGAACAAAGTCAAGTATAAAACTGGGCAAAATTATGAAAGACAATCATTTAGTTCTTTAGAAATTGACTAAGGAAAACAACAAATTGAGAAGCTTTATTCATGAGAAGGTGTTAGAAATTCAGGTAAAACTGAGTCTGTCCTTTTTGCTTACAACTGACACTATTCTCCTCCCTCCCAATTCAGTTGTCAAAGCAGTTTTACTAGGGTGGGGCTTCTTGGAAAAAGAGGCAGTTATGTTGCCAGTGTGGGCAAATTTGATTTGAAGCAGAGTGTGAAAACCTAGGCCCATTGGCATTGTTGGGGAAAGTAGCTGACTTATTAAGAAATAAATGGGGAAAATCCATAACTCTGAAAGGCTAAGGCTACTATTTTATTAAAGAGTAAAGAGTGGATCAGCCAGAAATTCAATCAGGAGATACAGGGACTGTGAGAGCCTTAGAATGGCTAGACAAGTTCTTTACACACTCCTGACTCATGGGAAACTATGTGCATGTACAGGAGAAACCTCATATTACCTGGTTTCCAGACCTCTTATAAAGTCATGATAATTAAGATCCTGTGGTCTTAATTGAAGAAAACATAGGAAGATAGATCAAGGGAACACAATAGTGTCCAGAGATAGAACTACACTTACGTAGTCAATTGATTTTCAACCACGGTTCAATGGCATTTTAACAGAGAAACTGTAGTCCTTTCAACCAGTGATGCTGGAATAATTGCATTTCTATATCCAAAAACATTAGTGTGTATCTGTAAATCAAACCCCATACAAACATGAATTCAAACTGGGGTATAGATCTAAATCTAAGGGCTACAACTATAAAACATCTAACAGAAAACATAGGAGAAAATCTTTGTGACACTGAGTTTGGCAAAACTTCTTAGAAAATTACAATCCATAAAAACTACTGATAAATTTGATTTCAGAACTTTTTACTTCAAAATACACTTGTAAGAAATGAAAAGATAAGCCACAGATAGGGAGAATATATTTGAACATCATATATTTGAAAAATAATTTGTATTTGAAATATAAAGAATTCTTACTACTTACTAAAAGGAAGACAAGCAATTCAAGTAAAAAAGAGACAAAGATTTAAGTGGATATTTTATCAAAGATAGATTAAAATATAAAAATGACTAATAAGCACATGAAAACATGCTCAGCATTATTAATATTATGGAAATAATTATAACCACTGTGAAATATATCTAAATATCCACTAGAATGGGTAAATTTCAAGTTTTGATAAAAATGCAGAGAAACCGGATCACTCCTATATTGCTGCTGGGAGTACAAAATGGTACAATCACCTTAGATAACAGCTAGGAAGTTTCTTAAAAAGTTGAACATGTTTACCATACAGTCCAACTCTTCCTTTCCTAGACATTTATCTAGAAAATATGAAAGCTTATGTCCATGCAATGACTGGTATGCAAATCTTCTTAGTAGTTTTATTCATTATAGACACACACTGGAAACACCTAAATGTCCATCAATGGGTCAACAAAATGCAGTATATTCATGCAAGAGAATAGTATTCAGCAATAAAAAATAAATGAACAACTACAGTATGGATGAACCTTGAAACATTGTGCTAAGTGAAAGAAGCCAAACATGAAAAACCACATATTGCATGATTCAATTTAAATGAAATAGCTGGAAAAGGCAAATCTAAAGAGAAAGTAAGCATATCAGTAATTTCCTGGGGATGGGGGAGGTAATGAGAATTGACTAAAAAGAGAAATGAATAAACTTTTGGGGGTTATAGAACTATTGTAAAACTGGATTATATGGATGGTTGCACAGCTGTATGAATTTTTAAAAAAACACAGAACTCTGGATGAATTTTATAGCATGTAAATTACATCCCAATAAAGCTATTATATAAAAGAAGAAACAAGTACTTTTCCTGCTCCAACCTGTAGCAAAGGCTTTTTCAAAACTCTATTCCTGTGTGGGGTTTGATTGGGTATAATTAATTTCCCCTAGAAATTTAAAGGTAACATCTGGGGGAAGAGCATTGATGAAACTTTTCAGGACACAATTCCCAACACAGAGCTTTAGTAAACTGAGTGGAAAATTGCAGTTATTTTATTAATTTAATAATTTAATAATTAATTATTTAATAATTTAGTAATTATACTAAGTAATTATTCAGTAGAACACAGCCAGCATATCAATTCCTTCTTCTGGTAGAACACTCTAAGAGCAGGAAAAAAGGGAAGAAAATGGACTTGAGTGCTGTCTGAAGAAATACATACTTAGAAGATGCAATTGAAAGATCTCAATCTCGCACATGTAATGGCGAAGGAACACATGGTTTGGCAAGAGAAGGCATTGATATTCCTGATTTTCTGATTAATGTCATTAACCTAGCATTGAATCATGAGTTTGTAGTTGTGGAAAGTTAGCCTGACCTCTTAAGCAAATTCTCCCCCTGGCCAAAAATACTATCTTTCACTTGGGTTATTATGACTGATTCTTCCAGATAGAGTTCTTCTGTTAGTCACATCTTGCTTCCAGTTTCCCTAAAACAAAAGTTTCAGAATTTTGAGATGGTCTGTGACTTTGCATTTAACTAACCTCTCCTTGCCCTGAATCCAGCCCAGCTGTTATTATTCTTGAGGCATATTTTTCATCATTCCTTCTAAAATTTCTTCTTTCATGGACTCTTCTTATTACAAAGAGTACTGATGTACTCCTTTTTTTTTAAAGATTTATTTATTTCCACCCCCCCCCCCCCCCGCCATTGTCTGTTCTCTGTGTCTATTTGCTGCGTCATCTTCTTTGTCCACTTCTGTTATTGTCAGCGGCACGGGAATCTGCATTTTTTTGGTTCCGTCATTTTGCTGTGTCAGCCCTCCTTGTGTGTGGCACCATTCCTGGGCAGGCTGCACTTTCTTTCGCACTAGGCGGTTCTCCTTATGGGGTGCACTCCTTGCGCATGGGGCTCCCCTATCCCGGGGACACTCCTGTGTGGCACGGCACTCCTTGCGTGCATCAGCACTGTGCGTCGGCCAGCTCCACACGGGTCAAGGAGGCCTGGGGTTTGAACCGCGGATCTCCCATGTGGTAGACGGATGCCCTAACCACTGGGCCAAGTCCACCGCCTGATGTACTCTTAGATACAATGCTTTCAGAAATAATTATATAATTATTTATTTGCAGAATATCAGCTCTTCCAAAATGATACTTACACAGCAATACTGACAGTGCCCTCAACTAAATCCTATACCATAGAAATTCTATAATGTGTACTATACACAGATGCTGTTTATAAGGTGGTACTTTATTCACTTTTTATCTATATTCACATTGTAAAGAACAGGGATGTCAATTCCATCTTTAAAAAATCCTTTGATTTTGAAATAAGAACATTTCTTTCCCCAGGATCCCTCTGATTAATCCAGTTCTTACACTCTCTCCATACAAGCTGCTACTGATGTTTCTTTCATATAAATATACTATTTTGTAAGGTCTCTTTGCTATAAGAGATAAAGTGGATTACTTTATTATTACCCTGCTTTACAGGTTTAAATGATTATAGCTTAGTGGGTTGCTGTTATTTTATTAATTATGAATTAATTTAATTTGTGGAGGTTGAAAGCATCACCTATTTTTTCTCTAATTAATTATGCCTGGATGTATTGATAGAGGAATCTTTTATAATGATAATGTGGGCTAATGACACAGCCTTTCATGTTTGGAAACCAGCTCCTGAGTTAGATAAGAGTCATAAATAATGTGAGTCATGGTACCTTGTTTTAGTTACTGCTAGTGTCTTCTGATACTAAAGCATCAGTTGGCTCAGGGAGAAACTGATCTCATCACTGGAAAAAGTCTGAGGTTGTTTGCTGAGACCTCTCTTTGGGAGCATTGTATAGAATGCTCTGAGCATTTGGCAGACCCCCATGCCTTGCCATCTGACTGTCATCAGACTCTTTGGGATTGAATCCTGATCCAAATCATATTGGCTGCATATGACCTGCATGATTTTGGACAAGTTTCTTTAACTTCTGGGCTTCACTTGCTTTATCTTCAAGTTGGAGAAAATGATTCTAATGACCTCAAAGTGTTGCTGAGGGGATTGAATGAAATAAAAAAATATAAAGTGCTTAATAAATTAGTACCTGATGCATACTTAAGGGCTCACCAGATGTTAGGTTATTGTTGTTCCTTTTATTTTTATTAATTAACTCTCTTAGAATCCCCTTCCTAACCTTTGAATTCTCCTCTTTATTCCCATTTCATTCTCTGTAAATCTTGGAGTCTTGAATATTCCTTTAAATGTTTCAAAAATGGCAAAGGTGAATTTATAATTATTTCAATTTTGTATTTTATCTTCTTGATGTTTAAATGCATTGTTTTCTTAATGTGAAAGGCGTTTTCTTTCTATTTTATTGAATATTATTATATGACACTGACTTTTTGCAAACATGTCTAGAAATTGATTGTTTGGTGAACTTTCTCTTTCAAGCATTAATCATATTTTAAAGATCTTTTGGCATATATTTTACCCCTACTTTTTACTCTGAATATATTTAATCCAATGTTTTATAGTTTAAAAAAGTCTTCTAGACTATTGGTTAGCTCCATTTAATTCATTAACTAATTTACAAATAGTTCTTGGACATCTGTTATGTGCCAGACCTTCTTCTAGTTACTGTAATATAGATTAAATAACATGATAACTGAAAAATTGACCACTGAATTTAAAAACATGGAGGTGATTGGTGATCTTGATAGTTGATAGCCTGTTGTAAAGGTGATTAAGAAAGAAGAGGAAAAGGAAAATTGGAGATAGCAAGCAAATACAGATAATTTTTTTTGAAGAGTTTTGCGAATAAGGAAAACAAAAAAAAATGGGAAGAAAATGAAGGAAATTGTGGGGTCATAAAAGGTTATTATTATTACTATTATTGAGATGGGGAAATTATTGGTTGCAAGTATATCAATGAGAATGATCTAGTAGAGCAGAGTGTAAAGTGAGAAAAGCTGTTGATGCAGGAAAAATATAGAGGAGACAATTGCTGAAGCTATGTCCTTGAGAAAGAGAGAAGAAACAGCATCTGTGCCCCAAAAGAGATACCAGCCTTTGATATGCCTTTTATAAGAGCAGAAATTCATTCACAGTAACAAAGAAAAAGTTGACTGCACACCAAGTGTGCTCAGTCAAGCTTTCCTGTCATTAATTGGACTGCATACTTAGAATCTACTCTATCGATAGTTTCTGCTCCCTTTACCAGGTCCTGTCTTCTATCACTCAGGATTAGCCTCTGTCTTTCCATTTAGTCATGATGACTAAATAACTATGACCATTTAGTCACAGTATGATTTTATCCCTCCTTTTGGAATATAAACATCTGCGGGTCTTCAGTGCCTGTCATCAGCAAGATCAAGATGCAACATAAATCAACTATTTTCCTCTAGCTAGTGAGAGGCTATTTCTAATTTCTTCTACAAAATCCCTATTTGGCTTGGCATTTTCTGCTATCAGGTCTTCTTAATTATATCACTTTTGTGTAGTGAAACCTAATCTACAGAATGCATTTGGCATTTTTGGAATGTGGGTGTGTGTGTACTTATGAACATGTATGAATCTTTTAACTAGAAATGTTTTTGAAGGAGTTTAATAACACTAATTTGTGAACAACTGCTTGAAGACTAACCTTCTACATTTCACTTCCGAGGCCATGCAACAAGTTAAATACCTGAGCCCACCTGACTTACACGTGTAAGAGTAAGTACTGATCCTTCAGTAGATTTTGGTGCAAGAGCTGCTCAAGGGCAATCACACACTGAGACAGAAGGCTGCTCTTTCCCCTTTAGTAATGGTAGACAAGGAAAGTTTTAATTGCTTTAATTAATGCCTTGGGTTTCTTTGAAATCCCTGTGCTCCTCTGTATAGCCATGATAACATCGTAGTCTCTGTGCAAATCAGTTCCAGTAGTGATGGAAGACATTGGCTTTATTCTCATGCAATAGCCTTGACTTCTTCTCATGTAAAAGCTACTTATCATGGTTACCACCTTGACTCTGTCAATTGCTCCGGACTAATTTGTCATTGCTATTATTCTAGTAATGTTTTATTTAAATGAGACTTCTGCTGAAGAACTTTTTTTGTTTTCAGAAGGGGAAAGAGTACAACTATAGGAAGGGATGCATACAATTATCTCCACTCAGTGTGTACTTTTAGTGAACTTTCAGATTCCCAACTTAGATGACCCTGGATTGGATTCTGGATCAAAAATACATATTAGTAGGAAAATTGATGAAAGTTGGACAAAGTTCTAAGATTAGGTAATAGTATGATATCAATATTAATTTCCTAATTTTGAAAATTATGCTATAGTTACATAAGATATTAACATTTGGAGAATCTGGGTGAAGAGGATAGGGGATTCTTTGTACCATTTGTGCAACTATTTCGTAGGCCTGAAACTTTTTCAAATGAAAGGTTAAAACCAATTTTCTCACCAGAGCTTTCTGATTTCTTTTTTAAAAAAAGATTTATTTATTTATTTAATTCCCCTCCCCCTCCCCTGGTTGTCTCGGTGTCTATTTGCTGCGTCTTGTTTCTTTGTCCACTTCTGTTGTCGTCAGTGGCACGGGAAGTGTGGGCGGCACCATTCCTGGGCAGGCTGCACTTTCTTTCGCGCTGGGCAGCTCTCCTTACGGGATGCACTCCTTGCGTGTGGGGCTCCCCTACACGGGGGACACCCCTGCGTGGCACGGCACTCCTTGCGCACATCAGCACTGCGCATGGGCCAGCTCCACACGGGTCAAGGAGGCCCGGAGTTTGAACTGCGGATCTCCCATGTGGTAGACGGATGCCCTAACCACTGGGCCAAGTCCGTTTCCCTCTGATTTCATCCAGCATGGAAGCTGAGTGTCTCAACAAACCTAAATCTAAATCTACATAGGCTAGATGACAATGCAAAAAAAGAAGCTATGGGAAGCGTATTCAGCTCAACTGATAGTGTCTGCCTACAACATGGGAGACCCAGGTTTCAAACCCAGGGCCTCCTGACCCGTGTGGTGAGCTGGCCCACACACAGTGCTGATGCACGCAAGGAGTGCCATGCCACACAAGGGTGTCCCCTGTGTAGGGGAGCCCCATGCACAAGAAGTGTGTCCTGTAAGGAGAGCTACCCCATGTGAAAAGAAGTGCAGCCTACCCAGGAGTGGCACCGCACACATGGAGAGCTGATGCAGCAAGATGATGCAACAAAAAAGAGACAGAGATTCCCAGTGCCATCGACAAGAATACAAGGGAACACAGAAGAACACACAGCAAATGGACAGAGAGAGCAGACAACTGGGGGAGGGGGAGAAGAGGAGAGAAATAGATAATAAATCTTTAAAAAAAAGAAGCTATGTTTTGGGGGAAGAGGAAGTACATTACAAACAGAAGATTTCAGAACAAAGCTATAAGATTTCCTGAAAATAGCCACCTTGAGCAAGGCTTTGAGAAAAATCAGAGAAATTGCCACTGTAATAATTGTGGTCGTTTTTGACATATTGTTATTTGAGAGAGGGATTAGATATTCCTCTGTATCTGTTTAATGGATAATTAGGACCAATGGGGAGAAGATAAAAAGATGGGTTTGAGGATATTACATAAAAGAAATTTCTGAGAATTAGACTTATCCAAAAATGAAAGGTTACAACCTTCTTTCACTGCCATCATAGAATTGTTAAAACAGAGGTCAGATGTCTTATGGGTTTTAATATTGCAGAAGGGGATCTTGAATTGGGTAGGATGCAAGAAAAAACAAGTTCCAAATTCTTTTCCAATTTATGATTTCATTTTCTTCCTAAATGTCTGAGTGATGCTCAGGTCAGGTCCTGTTTAATTTACTGTGTTAATACTACTATCACTAATATTGTGTGTGTGCATCTCTCTCTATATATAGTTTTCTTTCTCCTCCAGGTTCAGGGTGTTTGAAACATTTGCCCTGAGGCGTTGATTTATATGGATTAGTTATGTGGATTGTATTCGATGCTGCACAGTGCCTATTAAATGTGATTTATTTGTCTGTTGAACAGTAGCCTGAGACTGCTCCAAATATATCTACAGGGTGCAGGTTTGAAATTAATGTGCAAGAGAACGTTAACGTAGGGAGCATGCTGGCTGGGTTTGCTGATGTTTGGTGCAGCCAAAGGCTCTTAACTTGATGGATGGTTGTTTCCTTCTTGATCAATGCATGAATCATCTCTCCTAGGTCAACAAAGAGAGAAAACAGTAGGTGGTCCTGCCTACTGCTGGATTAAGTTCAAAGCCTGGAAAGAAATTTGCATTTGGAGGGCAGATACAAGGAGGTATGTTTTATTGAATCTCTGGTACCTTACCCTTTTTCAAGTTCATAATGCGTATGTTGGATTATAAAGATCAGAATTGTTTCTTTACTCTTTGGAGTGACCAGATGTGATCATGGTAGATCAACTTTAAATCTATATTTGAGGTTTTCTGCAAGGGATAACAGTTGATTTAATAATGAACCATATTATTAAATTTTAGATGAAAATTAATCCTTGAAATAAGTTCATTTTGTAGATTATAAACTTTCCCTCAGGAAATAAAATAATATCCAAGGATACAATGCAGCACTATGAATGGTTAGTCTTGTTTCAATCTCAGGGATGAAGGAAGAAAATCTTCCAGTCTATGGCAGAGATACAAATGCTATCCTAACAACCCTCACATTCCAGATGAAGAGAGCCTAAGAGATAATTGAATGCAATTATTTCAAATATTAGTTTTAAGGTGCTATTCGAAATATCTGTTGAAGTAAAAATAAAGGAAAATCCTATTGGATAAATCCTTACTGACTTAGATTTGGCAACCCAAAATATAGGTGATGGAATAGATAGATTGAAAGAAAATAGGCATAGAATCAGATATGATCATGGTAGATCATCTTTATATGTATATTTGGTAGTAATTTCTGAAAGGAATAGCACTGATTTATAAATGAATCATATTAGCAGGTAAATGTTAGAAGGAAATTAAATCTTGAAATACTTTAATTTGTATATGAATTGAATTCAAACTCTATAGCTTACTTATTTTGCAGTCTTGGGAAATTGATTTATTGTTTCTAAGTCTTAATTTCTTTATTTGTAAAGTGGACAAATAATATCTATTTCAAATAGTTGTGAGAATTAAAGGTGATAATCTTGAGTACTTAGCATAGCATCTGGCACAAAATAGATTCTCATTATTAAGATTTTCATTAAAAAGATAATTGTAGAATTTCTTTCCTATGAGATAGACTCAATTAGGACAAGAACTCTGTCTATCCCTGTTCATCTGTTATTCTAAGAATCTGCTTGTGTTTTGGATATAATAACCAGGCACTGTTTATGGACTTAATTAATTCAGTGCTTTTAGTTTCCATTTTCCTGGGTTTCCCCCTGAAGTGTGGATTGTTGAGATCCGTATTGAGGGAGACAGGGGGAAGGCTATTTGTGATCCTGCAATGGCCTGTGTTTGGCTGATTGGCTCTTTCTATCTGAAAGATGCGCTTCTTCCAACAGGAGAAGAAATATTACCTGCAAATGTAATTTTCCTTTTAGAACTCAAAAAGTTCAGCTTGTTCTGTGTTTACAGCTAAACTCTGGAGCCATTGCTGGAGGGAATATCCTGGGGAAGATGGTGGTCAGAAGATATTAAAGCAAAGCTGAATCACATCATTCTGATTTCTTTCCTAAGTGCGGTACTATTAATTGTCTTGAAGATCCTTTGTCAGGTGATGGTAAAATCAAGTCCTTCTAGATCTGTCTTCCTTAAACGTCAGATGAAGACAGCTGTTGCTAGCAGGACTGAAGCTGCTTATTCCTTCAAGGTTTGGAAATCACCTCTATCTTTCACACTAATCAGAGAAGCGATGACATTAAATTTTCTCAGTAACTTTCCATCCGTTCCTAGAAGCTTCTCATTCCTTCCATGAATAGCAATGTGTGTGTGGTCTGCAAACAAATGAAGTGCATCACCTCTCAAAGTGTCACTTTATGCAGACCTATTTGTTCAGAAAGTGGTTCATTATTTTTGAAATTAACTTCACAATTCACCTGAGATACCTGAAACACTTCTAATGGTTTTCATTTTGAGTAAATGAAAAGACTGAATTTTTACTATATACTTTAGAGGAATAAATGATGCTTTATCAACGTTATAAGACTCTTAATTCAGAGCTCTCTAAAAGCAGCTGAGCTTTTTTTTTTTTTTAATGTTAACAGCCATACAAAATGTCAGGACAGATCATAGCAGTTAAAAGAAATGCTTCTCCAGCCACAGTTGGTTGTTTCATTTCAAGATGGGACACAGGGAAATCTTACTATCAGTGAACATTTTGGAAAAAGAGAACAGGGAACTCTTGTATGGTGGTAGGGCTATAAATCTACAGATGCTTAAATAATCAGAATAGCTACTAGGAAAATCGCACCTTAAATAAGATGCTAATAAAGTAAACCATGAATGTAGAAGTGGGGGATTAATCGAGGCCATGATGTACATCAGACACCATGAACTTCGACATCAGAGAGCTTTCAAATTTGGCTTGAATTCCTGGCTGTGTGACTTGTTATGCGATATCTATGAGCCTTAGTATTTGCTTCTAGAAAATAAAAATATTGATATATAGCTCATACAGTAATTTTGATGATCTAATTGAGAGAATAAATGTAAATACACATAGTGCCATGCATATTTCCTTGGCTTCTTACTAGCCATAATTTGAGAAGCAAGATCTATCTTTGATACTTATCTCCATCACTGGTTAAATGTAAGTTTAGAAAAATTACTTACTCTCTGATTTAGCGCCTGTCTTCTTTGGAAGGAGCACTTACATGAGAAGGGTGCGTTAATCACCTTCTCAGTTCAGTGGACACTGTTATCATTGTTCTGTGCAAAGCTCCTCTCTTGTATTTTTCCATTTGCTATTTGTGCCCATTATTCAGTCCCAAAATCCATGTTTCCTGTAGGCAAACCTTCTAATATGCTTGCTATGTGTCCTTTTACTTGTACATATTTATGTAATCCATGGATTATTGTTTTACTTACACAGAGGTCTAATTTCCATATATAATATTGCCCAATAGATCTTATCTGTCATCTTTTCCACACATTGCCAATTGTTGTTTTATCTGTATCACTGTGTACAAAAATCTACATTTTATTCTATTGCATGCCTCCCCAATATTTTCTCTGTCTATACTTCCAGTGATGGGCACCTGGATGGCCTCCAATTCTCCAATTGAACTGGCAAAAATTGGAAAATGGAACATTTCCAAGTGCTGGCAGGGAGATAAGAGATAAAGAACCCTCACACCCTGCTGGTGGGGGGACAATTAGGCATGCCCACTCTGAAGAGCAATCTCTATCTAACTACTTTCTATCTATCCACATGTAAACATATACACATATATATACACACACACATACATATATTGGTAGATAGATACAGGTATAGATTACAGGTATACAAACATATGCATGAACACACACATACATAGCCTATGACTTAGAAAGTATTCTCCTGGAAAACTGGGAAATGTAAGTATATAACATTCCATCCTTTGCAGAATATGAAGGCAAATTAGACAGAGGCATGAATGAATACTGAGTCTGCCAGTCTAGTATTATGTATTATGAAAGGGCCAAAAGCCAAATCCTCTCTGTGTTCCTTCTAGGGAAATTAAGGCAGGTCTTCCTTATCTTTTGTATGCATGGGCCCCTTTGGCAATCTGGGGAAGTCTTTAGAACCCTTCTTAGAATACCACTTTTAAATGCATAAGAGAAAATATGTGATTACAAAGGACATCAATCACATTGAAATAAAGTTCCCCAAATATTTTTACAATATCATTATATTTGTGTATATCTTTTCATTAATACAGTAAATATTAGCAACATGACTAATAAATCTCCACTGGTCAAGAATTCTCATTTAAATTCTAAGAAAGTTTCAGCATTGGAAGTTACAAGATCCCTTTCTTTAATTTTTGAAGTTTAGGGGAGGAAAAACACAAGACGGAGAACCACGGCCCCTGGAGACCCATTTCATCACCTTGTCCCCCACCCCACCCCCCAGGGTCTCTTCTTGCTCTGTTGCTACTCTGTGGACTCTGGTGGCTGTCAGTTTCTGAGGTGATGGTAGAGCTCCCGAGTGCACGTGGAGAGTGAAGAGGCAAGAGCAGGACTGAAAACACTTCAAACTCTCCTCCCCTGCTACCTCTGTCTAATGTCTGGTTCAGACTGCAGCAAAGCAACCCCTTCCCATCTTTCATAAATACATGTCAGCTCACAAGACCCTTCAGAATTCCCAAGAGTTTCTGGCAGCTTTGTTGTTGTTAGTTCTTTAGATCCAGGCTTCCTTCCCTCTTGCTTTAGTAGTTTCTCCAGGGTTTATTTTGACGGGTGGCAGCCAACAGTTGTAGCTAGTTTGTCATCTTGACAGGAGCATATTAGTTTCACTATCTGAAAAATAGCAATTTAATACCATCTTTATAGGATTGTCTTGAGAATGAAATGAGACAATGCAACGTAGTTAGTGCAGCTGCTGGCCCATAGTAGGTACACATTCTAAGTATCTTACATTTCAAAGAAGTGTAACATGCCGCTGGCATGCTGGTGTGTGTGGGTGTCCACCACTGGAAGCAAGGCGCAAGGTAGAGGCCCTTCCCTATGTGGCAGTGACTCTCAACCTTGGCTACATAGTAAAATCACCTGATGTCCCTGTATAAATTGAGGTACACAGGCTACCACCTATCCAGTTATATCAGAATCTCAGGGAAGAACCTCCAAATCTTCATTTGTTAAAGCTTCTCAGGTGAGTCCAATGTCAACCAAAATAGAGAATCTCAGAATAATGGGTCCTCTGAGTTGGAAGGATGGTTCCTCTATACCCCAGTAACTCTGGATGGCCATCGAGAAGAATATAACTTTCCAGGTGACTTGTTCAATTTTCATAAAAAGCCACTAAGTTTAATGGTTTCTGAGCACACACTCACACATATACTCATTGTTTGTATGATAAACCAAGTATTGAAGTGCTCAAGGTGAGGTGCATTTGAAGTAAAAGAGGGAGAGAATAGGACAACTCTGGGCAGTACATAAGTTTTCAGCGATCTGAGAAAATATTTCTAATGACTGTAAAATTCACAAAATTAGTCAGCTGGGCTCTTTGGAAAAGTTGATAGAAAGAATGCATTAAAATTCTCCAAGATGATCATGCTGTCCATTACTATAAAATTTGTCTCTCTAGTGTTGGCTTCATATCAGTAGTGCTTTTCACTGTAGGCAGCTTGAAATAAAGCAGATTTAGAATATATCATCTAGAGTTATTGTAAATGCTAGTGTTTTAAAATCGCCTGCCAACTTAGAGTTATATCTGTATGTTCTTTCCACCGAGTGAGGTGCGAGAGGTGGAGAAGGACTTGGCACAAAGAGTCCTTCCTCAGGAAGAGAGAAGCATGCAGATGGTCCAGACAGTTGGGGGCAAGGAATTATAAGCTATGAAAGAGTTCCTAACTGAAGACAGATTATGGACTTGCCCTAGGAAGTGTTATTTGAGCGATAGTTAATGGAAGTTTATGCAGCTACCCTGAGTGTAAAGACAGACAAAGATGGATACACAGAACCCTTCACATCTAACTTCTTAAGGAGTCATTTTCAAAACCTTAAAACTATCAGAAGTGATTCAGTGGAGATCTGGAACTCAGCAACTTAGTATAGAGATTCTTGTATTTTCTTTCAATTTTAGCACTACTTTCCAATTGCTACTAGCTCTAACACCCATCCAGCATTGCAGAGCAGATTGCCAGCACTTCAGTGCTGAAAAGAGGAGTGCACAGAAGAATAAATATCCCTAGGGCTGCCCTGAAGCAACACTGTGAAGAAGTTAAAGCATGCCTGCAGTATCCTTCTTTTCTCTTTAACAACATCAATACTAAAAATAACAGTAATTCATCTGCCAGTATCTATGAATCAGTGTGCAGTTTGGAACAGATTCTTTTTGACTTCCCTACCCCAATCAGATTTATGTGTCCTTGTCCTGATCTCTCTGATTCTACTCTGTGTTAAGTGACAGTTAACTTGACAAATGATGTATTGAAGAGATTGTTAATGCATTCATTAAAAAATAATAAGCATTTATTGAGTGCTTTTCATGTGTCAGAAAATATATTAGAAGTGTTTGCATGTATTATATCCAACCAAATTAACATTTTCATTTTGAAAGTTATCTAATGATTAAACCCAAGAAAATGGCCAAACTGGCTGACCTTTGGGTTCCTGGCAGGGGAAGAGGATATATGTGTTGGCTGGAAAACATGAAAGAGCCTCTCAAATCATATTCGTGAGTCAATCATCTATGTCATCTGCGGTAAGATAGTTATTAGAAAACATATACCATTTGAGTCAGAAGCCCTGGATTAGAGAATTGTATCTTTTATTGACTATGATCTTTAGCCATCATTTATACTCTCTGAGCCTCAGTTTTCTCATCAGATAAAGTGGTAAAATCAGTAAGACCTTTTTGGGTAGTTGTGGAGATTAAATCTGGCATCTATTTGTATTTTGAAATGAACCCTGTATATTTTAGTTAGGCTGGTCCTTGTTAGAAATAGAGTTTATACCAGATTTTAAATTCTATACTTTGCAGGTCAGTTTTGGGGTTTCCATGGATATCTATTCAGGGCAAATATTATGAACTATCAAGAACTTCATCCTAAATTAAGAAAGCCCTGTTAAAATATTTTGTCATTCTTGTTAAGGACTTACACTTTACTTGACCAGTTGGTAATAATGCTTCATGGGTAGTGGGCTATTTTTAATGAGTACTGTAATCTTTTGTGAGGTACATTAATTTCTTACTCAGTATATGCATGTTTCTAGGTTGTGTGGGTTTCTGATAAGTCTTAATAAAGTTTAGATATATGAGTAAAATAATTTCCACTTAAGCTTAAAACCATATCAGTCAGTAGCTGCTAAATTATTGTGCTAGTGTTAGAAAGCACCTTTAAAAGGTCTGGGGAAAATTAATAGTTTTTTTTATGGCAGAATCCATACATTTACTCTGGTCTGACAAAAGTAGGGATCAGTCATTTGGGAAATTTGATTCATTTGGGAATTAAACCAGGAAAATGATTTTCTTTTCAGTTTCAGGATGTGTTGCTCATCTGGTATGGAACGTTTGCACATTAATCTGATAGATCTGTGTTGAAAGAAATGAATACTGCTCTGGACAATTTTTTAGAGTTGCATATGTAGAAAGAGAAGTCCTTGGTATTTCCCACTATTTTGGTAGTAATGATACCTATAGAGATCTACATTCTTTCTTACTGTATACCAATTTCTTATGCAGGCATCAAAGGCATTCTAAATATGGCTCCAATCCATATTCTGGTCTTGGTTTTGATTATTCCATCCCATTCTCTACCCCCCCCCCCACCATACATCCTTCACTATCTTAGGCAACTTGCAAACGCCTCTTTGAGTGAAGACCATTGTTGTACTTATCATTTCATCCACAGAACTTTGTTTACAAGTTGCATTAAAACAATTCAGAATGATCTATAACTCTGACATCACAATTCCCCTGGACTCCAAATTCACCTGTCAAAAACACTACTCTTATTTTAAGGTTCTTTCAAAAATTCATCTTTCATTTTTGAAAACCAGACTTGATCGACCCAAATGCTGACCTTACAAAATGTATTTTTTGATTTTCATGATAGTTATTGAGGATAATAAACAAATGCTTAATAAATTAATATTTGATAATAAACTCTTTGGGAATATAAATTCTAGCATATATTGGCTAGAATATAAATTCTAGCATATATAATTTCCTGGATGCTAAAACAAATACATGCCATGCATTGGCTTAAACGACAGGAATTTATTGGCTCAGTTTTGAGAGTAGAAGTCCTTAACCAAGGAATCATCAAGACAATGCTTTCTCCCAGAAGAGGGTGACATTCTGGGGCTGGCAGCCAGCGATCCTTGGTCCCTGGCTTTTCTGTCATGTGGCAATGCACATGACGGCTTCTCCTGGGTTCTCCTTTCTCTTCTGGGCTGTGTTGACTTCCATCTTCTGATTCCTTCCTTGGCTTTCTCTCTTTCTCTGGGGTCTTCCCTACAAGACTTTCCCTAATAAGCTTAAGACCCATTCTGATTCAGTTGCACCACACCTAATTGAAGTTAACCTCATCAAAGGTCTTCTTCACAAGGGTTCATACCCACAGGAATGGCTTTAAGGTTGAGAACTTGATTTTCTGGGGTATATAGCTCCAAGCCACCACAGTTCCCAAACTGTTGTACTTATGTTCCCTGTAGCAACACCGTAAACTTAAAGTGGTGCTGCTGGATGTTTTATACTTTCAAGGGAAACAGTGACACTTGATATCTGTTGGTCATGAACAAACAAGCTCAAATAGTTCACAATTTCAATATCAGATCATGCTGTATTCCTATTGATTCATTTTGTGAAACTGATATTTTGGCAGTTGCTGTGGTACAAAATGTCAATACGGGACAAGAAATCAGGAGAATGGTGTCCAAATTGATATCAATGTCAGGGAAGTAGGCCAACAGGCAATACTTCCCATTAATAAGTATAAGTGAAATAAAATATTATATATATATATATATACATATATATATTCATTCTTTTGTATTATCTTACTTTCTGAGATGAGGAAGGATGAGGCATTTGTTAGAAAGGACAGCCTGTATAGGGTACCATGGGAGAGTAGCTTGGATAGACAAGCTCAGTGAATACTGATATGGACAGATGGGCAGAGAGAGTAGAGAGAACTCAGGAAGAGCATTAGAGAATGTAGTAATCATACTTAGCAGATTTTACAGTTCTGCCTCAGGCAGCCCCAAAGCTACCGACAGTTTGACTGACATTCAAAACCTGAATTTCCACTTTTAGAGGATATCAACCTTAAAAATATACTTCTCTTCATTTGGAATGGTTTGTGTGGGACGATACGGCAAAGGGTGGGCATTTTCTGGTACAAAACGTCTTGGAATTACCCAGTGCCAATAATTTCTCAGGTATTTAATAATTTCTGTTATTGTTCAAAATGTCTGTTGCAGATGTGTCATTTTTTAACGAATTGTGAAATTATGATTAAGAAGAGGAGGCCAAAGAGATAATTGTGTCCCTTAGAAAAATGATTGTTGCATTAGTTAATTTCAAAGTTGGAAATGGTGATGTGTGCAGTTGGATTCTTTTTGAATAACCAATAAGGCTTTCAATGAGAACATATACAATATTCAGTCAACAATGGGCTTAATGGTGTTAAGAAAAAAATATCTAAAACTTGGAAGTAAGGCAAAAGACTGATGTCATGTCTTTTCAATGTCATATTGGGGCATGGTTTAACAGGTTTACATGGGTTTATTTGGTGATCTAGGAGAATGCATATTTGACTTTGCTTTTTCACTGTTTGATTAAAGCCCAGATACCAACTAGTTATAAGTTAGTATGTAGATGTCTCTCTAATAGAATAGATATCCTCAAAGCTGACTGTTTCATTGCCCTATAGGTCAATTTTGTATCTATTATCAAATTAATTTCAGTATTCCTTTGACCAACTGACTATATAAATCACCAGTACTCAAGATGCTTTGAACTAGCTTTATCATCTGGTTCCTTTATTAATTAATTGGTTGAGTAAAATACTAGACACATACTTATTCTGTTTGTATGACAGAAAGGTTTTTAACTTTTTGAAAATTATATTTCAATAACGATTGAATGGATAATACAATACTCCCTGGCTCCCCTCTTAAATCAATCAGATCGCACCTGATTACCTGTTTAGAATTCCAGACAGGCTTAAACAATAATTTGGATGAGGAAGAAGTAATCATTAGAAAACCTGCCTATGCAATTCAGTGTATTCATGTGTGTTGGCCATATGTTTTCTGGCCAGAAATGATGCCTTTTAACTAGAATACATGTTGTATCCCTAAAGCAGTCATCACATTATCTTGGCAACTAAATGAAGCGTATCTGGGGAATGAAAGTGGTACAAAATGAAATAGATAATTGCTAAGTGCCTATCATATGCTAAGCAGTTGTTATTCATGCTCTAATTTAGTTTTTTAATAGCCCTATATGGTAAGATCTTTATCTTCACTGTACAGATGAAACACTGAATTTCAAAGAGGTAAAGTTATTTGGTTAAGCTATATTATGTGGGCTTAATCCAGGTTTATCTGATTCCAAAGTTCATATACTTTCTACCACTTTAGCATTGTACCTGAGAATTATTTCCTTGATATTACCTGGAAGCTATTAGATAAATAAGAAAACTCAATAATTTACCATGACCATTGTTTTCTTCCTGTGATAGTGTCAAGAATTTTGGTTTAGAACTTATAATGATATTCTCACCATGTTCCCACCAATACTTCAGTTTGTAATATATGAATGAGTTTGTAATATATGAATGAATGAATGAAGTAAATGAAAGACAGTCTTAATAGAATAATTCTATGGTAAACTTAGTCTTCTTGATTATGATCTATTTTGTAGTAGATTTCAGCTCTTCAATATCAAACCCCCTCTTCCCTGGTTTCCAAGATGGGGAAATTCCTCATCATGTATATTTTTGGAGGTGTTAGTGCTGTACCCCACTGTGGAAGTGAAAATGGGAATAGACCACATCTTTCCCTGTTTCAGTGTACCCATTGGTGGGCTCTGGTTGACTTTAGCTACATCAATAAGGCATTCTTTCCTGCGATTCTGAAATTTAATTGGATGAAGTAAATATATGGGGACAGTAAGAGGTTAGATACGTTGTAGTGGCAAAAAAAGCACATGAACCAAACTTTCTTCAGAATGATATTTGTGTGACTTCTTGGCTAACCCTTTGGAGCTTCCTTAATGCGGCTGAGATAGCTAACACTCCCACAGCATTCATTCTCTTAATCATTTTGGCAAGAGAGTTTAAGCTGGCACATGGCTGACAATTACAGGTCCAAATTTCTATCCTTCTTAGCAGCTTGGTGTGGCTGAGTGATGTAAGTGGGATGTGAGCAAAAATGATGGATGCAACAAATAGACCCATTTTCTTGCCCTGTATTTCCTCTCTTTCCTCTTTTCTACAGATATAAATGAGATCATGACAGCAGCAAAGTTCTGACAAGGCAGGTCAGATGGCAGAGCAACAAAATGGAAGAAATTTGGTCCCCTGATTGATTTTTTGGAAAGGTCCCTGCCTGCCTCCGTGGACTAGTCTATTAGGTAAGACTGAAATAAAGTTCAACAAGCAAAACCCACAATATTAGGGCATCTTTTTATTACAGCAGCTTAGTCTCTGTTCTAGCTAATATAGCTAGATGTTTTTTCAGTCCTCACTTGTCAGGCTACATCAGTTCCACATAATCCTGACATCCCCTCAAAAAGGTCTCTTTTTGATTAAGATATTTATATTTGGTTTCTGTTGCTTGCCACCAAGAACTCTGACTGACATGCGTCCATCATAATATAACTTAGAGTGATTTTTGTTTCCCCTGGAACCTCTGCTGCAATAAGCATGACTCTTTGTTCACTATTTTTAGGCACACTATTGCCAGACACTAACTTTTCTCTCTATAGACCCACATTTACTAAAGATGAGTTTAATAAATATGTGGGCAGCTTTCACTATCATGCTTCATCTATCGCAAGAAAAGTATTAAAAAGACAGTACAAGCCACTAAGGATACTCTGAGTTAAACTGCTAGAAAAGATTAGATGAAAAATATGTGTAATCCATCAGTGCCTCAGGAACCAATCCTGAGACTCAGTCTCCAGTGCCTAAAATTGTGCTTTCTATATAATGGATGTCTAAGGAATGTTGGTTGAATTGTTTATTGACCCCATTACTGTGGTATCAGCAACAGAAGAAAACTAATTCCTAATTAGGCAGCTTAGAAATTAATTCAAAAATCCATGTTTAAACATAGATGAGAACATAAAAGCAGAACATAGTGCTCTGTACCTATATTTCTCTTATTTCTATAGTTGAGATGCTCTTTAAGCTGGGTATTTTCTCTGTGCTCTTCCAGAAGCATTTTTTTTAAAACCCTCTACAGGCTGCTTTCTTCCCAGGAAGCTGGCTCAAATGGACTGCATCAAGAAGTTCCTGTGTGCTATGCTTCCTATTGGATTTGCATTTTCCAGAAAGGAGCCCAAGTGGGAGAGAAAAATGAGGATTGAGAGTGGGGTCAGGTTGTTGATTCCCTGGCTCGCTGTCTATGAGGCTGCCTTGGACTTAATGGTCCCTGGACCAAAGGACTGCCTCTCAAGGACTCCTACTCTTCATAACAATAACCCTCAAGGTTTGAGTAACTGCTCTTAGGACCTAGGGATGGTA
This sequence comes from Dasypus novemcinctus, assembly GCF_030445035.2. Taxonomy (NCBI): domain Eukaryota; kingdom Metazoa; phylum Chordata; class Mammalia; order Cingulata; family Dasypodidae; genus Dasypus; species Dasypus novemcinctus. The sequence goes on from NC_080675.1 coordinate 20,091,116, forward strand.
AGAGCTCAGGTGCTGCTTTAAGTCCTGCATTATTCCTTGGTTCTTCAAAAAGCACATCTTTATAAATGATCATTTAATAAACAACTGCTCCTCGAGTTATCCAATTTAATTTCTGTGTACGTGTCATTTGTTTCTTATTGGAACCCTGATGGATAATCTGCTTATTAAGAATTTGCACCTAGAGAATTATATTAAGTTAGCATGTAAATTAGCAATGAGACTCCATCTCTTATAATTTTTAACTGGTGATAATTTCTTTCTCCCTTTCTGTTCTCCTTGACACAGCTTCTCCTGGTCTCACCATCACTGAGCCAGTGGAAGTAAAGAAAATGACCCCTGGAGCTCACACCAGATCCTTTTAAGAGCAAGACCCCAAAATGGCATACCTCATTTCCACTCACATTGCATAGATATAACCTTAGTTTCATGGCTGCAGTTAAGTGAAGGAAGACTACAATATATATATATATTTTTGGCAGTGATATGTCTTGCTGAAATACTATTACTATGGAAGGTGGAGAGAATAATTATTGTGGGGACAATTAATTTAAGGTCAAAGGTTCATTTTAGTTTAAGAGGAGCCAGCCAGATACTACATATAGTCTAAGAACATGAATAAGACACTGAATTGACAGCCTAATAAGAGAGATGCAAAAACAGATAATTTCAACAGGATATATGGGATACGATAAAGGTGTAGTATAGGTCTCAAAGGAACATAAAAGAGGGGAAGTTAGTCCAGGGTAAAGCTCCATAAAAAAGCAAATATTCGTGCTGAGACTTGAGATCATGATCACAAACTGTTGCTCTGGGCCCACATTATTCACCTGAAATGTTTTCCATCCTTACATGGAGAAGAGTCCATCATGAGCTAAAGGTCTGCCAAGATACAGCCCCATGATTAAAACTGACTTAAGTGGACCTTTCTGCATGAGGTTGCCACCGAGTTTTCCATTCAGCACAATTAAAATTCAGCCACTTAATCCTGATCTTTACTGATTGACCCTGTAGTCATTGCTCAAATCTGTAGCAAACCAGAAATGTCCTGTAGTAGAAGGAGCCTGATCTCCTTCAGGTATGGCACACTCTGTGCAGCACAAGAGCAACTCAGTATAAGTAGCCCAAACCCTTCCTAGCCTTTCCTCAAGACAGTAAAGGACTCTTGGGTCCAACATACACAGCAAACTCCAATGAGCTCTTGATTCCATCCTCCCTAAGACTAGTTGTTTGCGCTGATATTAGAACTGCTGTGACTCAGACTGACCATATCTTAGAAAGTATCAGTGACCTTCATTCAGTCAAAACATATTTATTGAGTATCTGCTATTTACTAGGCACTGTTGTAGAAGATGAGGTGTTTCTCCTAATCTCTTGTATCCTTGTAATTAATCCTTATTTACATAAGGAAAATGGTCCACATCTCTTCTATGCTCTTAGAGAACTAACTTTTAAATATTCTACACATATCACATAAAAAAACAACCATTAGATTTTTATTTTCACACTGCCTTGTGCTGACCCTAGGGCTTAAATAGAGACAACCACAGAAGGGGAGGGGGAGACTGATTGGGTGTAGGTCCAGATCCCCCCAAACCCATTCTGGAGAGGCTTGGCTTTCCCTGGCATTATAGATTAGGATTCCACATCACAGTTCTAAAACAAAACAAAAGAAAAAGGAAAAATAAAATGGGGCAGAGATGGAGACAGAGTTTGTACTGGTCATTGCTCTGTTCAATCACAGCTCCATTCAGATGCTTCTGAATTTCACTCTATAAAATAGGGGCCTAAAACTCCACATATTAAAGTCTCCAGGTTCCCTTGTCAACTGGCTTCAGAACAGGCTCTGCCAGTGGGGGTGCTGGAGGGAGTGTGAAAGATGAGAGAGAAGAAGCCACTCTCTTCCTGAGGGTTTCTGGCTGTGTCTAGTAGCAGTGACAGTGGTAGCAGTCATAGGGTGGCAGTGGGAGGGCAGCTGCTGGGCCAGTAGCAGTGGCCTATTCTCCAGGCTCCTGGGGACCTGCTCAGGTGGTTCATACTCTCCCACAGGAAATGCTGTAGCAGTTTGATATTACTGCTGAATTCCAAAAAATATTTTGGACTATTTGTAAACGGGTCTTTTCCTCTTTGCATATGAGATTATGTTGGATTTACTTGATTACTTAAACAAGTAACTCTTCTCTCAGTAGGGTGTGGAGTACCTTCCCCTTGGTGGGTGGGCACTCACAGATAAAAGGCATGGCAAAGGACAGAGTTGAGGGTTTTTTGATTTTGGAGTTTTAATGTTGGAGTTTGATGCTGAAGCCTTAAGTTGGAGCCCCAGGAAGTAAGCACACAGAGGAAAGAGAAGCAAGCCCCAGGAAGGGAGGAACCCAGGAAGCCTGAACCCTTGCAGACGTCGGCAGCCATCTTGCTCCAACACATGAAAATAGACTTTGGTGAGGGAAGTAACTTATGCTTTATGGCCTGGTATCTGTAAGCTCCTGTCCCAAATAAATACCCGTTATAAAAACCCACCAATTTTTGGTATTTTGCCTCAGCACCCCTTTGGCTGACTAATACAAACCCCTTAATAACAGATCAATCACGGTCTTTTTGTAAAACTTTTATTGGTTTTATTCCTCTAATCTATGGCTTATAACCTATACCTGTCTTTAATACTTTTTGTTTGAAATACCTGCAGTGATTTCTGTTTTCCTGTTTAGATTCTGAGAGATCTAGACAAGGAGTAGTTGGGTGTTGTTTTCTTAAAAAACGCAAACAATCATACAAAAACCAGTAAACAATGACTCCAGAACAATGGTTTTCAACCAGGGTGTTTTGACTCGAGCATTAGGAATGATAGGAGGTCTGTATATTATAGGCAGCTGTCCCTTCTTCCATGATTCATGGACCCTGGGTGTGTCCCATGTAGCTAAAGATACATGACTTCAAACTTTGGTATGCACAGGGCAGTATGCAATTACTTTGCCAGCACAACTGCTGCTCTAGAAACCATGTGTGATAAAGAGAGTCTAAAAAATGGGATTCCCTGACTGATTATTTATCATGGGAATAGGAGAGAAAGGTGGAGGGGTATTCCTTGTGCCCAGAAACCTGTGGTGGGTTACATTCCATTTGAATACTTGTCCACATCCATCACGGTGACTTAAGACTCGGCTTGCCTAGAATGGGTTCTCTCCATCTCACCCCCAATGAAATTATGTTTAAGGCATATCATCTATTGATAGTTCTCCCCTGCCCAACACAATGTTCAGGATGGCATGGGTATATTTATCAAAACTGAAGAATTACTTAGGTATCCTTTGGAAATAAAATTGAACCAAATTAAAAGCAGGTGTGGTAAGCACAGCACCAGTCAAAGGCAAAATTTGTATAAAAGAGAGACAAGAGAGGGTGGGGTGTGACCATCTAAAGTCTGACACTAAAAGCTGAGGTAATTGAAGTGCGATTGATCACAAAATAATGGACTTCATCAGCCTTAGAATGGAAAAGGGAAGGGATAGAACTGAAAGGATGAAACAGCCATGAAAAGCAGAGTTAGGCCAGCACAAGGGGTCAGTGAATAAGTTCTAATGGACTCAGAAATGAGGGCTAACAGGAGTTCACATTCTCTGAAGCCTTCTGAAGGGTATATTAATTCAAAGTTGAGATGAAAGAGAAATCCATAATCCAAAAGTATAGGGAAAATAATGAAATATCAATATGTGTGTGACAGGTGAATTTAAGAGACAGAAAATGGAAGGGCCATCAAGACACAATGGGAAAAATTATAGGGAAACAAGTAGCATGAGAAGCAGGTAAGAATGGAAGGGGGTATGCTTGAGAGTCTCATACTGAAAAACAAAAATCAGTTGTGGTGGATGGGAAGTACGATCTGGAAAAGCGCAGCTTCTTTGTCATTGTAGGATACTGGAAGCATAGCTAAAAAAAATAGGGCCTGGCATTCTTAAAGGTGACATCACCTCTGATGTGGCTAATGGGCAGTGGCGACCCTGTAATTTATTGCCCAAATAGACTAGTTCTGAGATTTAAAAAAAAGAGCCGTGAACAATAATACCTAGAGCTAACAGGAGTAAACAGGGAATGTCCCTTGGAAACCAGGACACACGGTCACTAGTTGGGAATGGGGGAGTATCTAAACCAGTGTGGTTACTGGAAGAATGGCTACTATGGGAGAGGACCAGAACCTTGGATGTGTGGATTAAACAAAACCAAACATGCAAAAAATCCCACGCAGGATCTACTCTGTTCAGCAGCTGATGCTAATGGCATCAAGCTGTAAAGTTCAGCCTTTCCAGGATGGCAGGCTGGGAAGATGGGATCTTTTATATATTCAAGGAACCAGTAGGACCAAGAAATACCCATGGCTCAGCAATTGTCCATGGTGCTGGGGAAAGCAAAGGCTAAGTACCAAAAGCTAATGCTCTAAAGAATGAACAAGAGATAGATCCCAAAGAAAAGTGAGAACAAATAAGGAGCAAGACTGAATAACAAAGAAGGGTCCCAGGTGTCTCTGCCAACAGTGGTTATCCAGCCAATAGTTTTTTTCTGTCTTTTTTTTAATTGCCTTTTATTTTTAAAGATAAATAGATCACACAAAATGTTACAATAAAAGCATCAGAGGTTCCCCTATACCCCACCAATCAATATTTTTATAGATCAGTACATTCTTTGATGGTTTAACATTCTGAAGAGCAATTCCATGAGGTGCAGGAGGGAAAGGGTCACCGCCTAGTTTCCTCAGTAAGTCTGATAGCGGTTGATAGAAAGACCCTAATCAGGATGGGTGAGGGGCAACATGGTGAAGTCCATGTACCTATGCCTTTGACCTCTCTGCTTTAAGTGTTCTAAACCCTCCCCCTCCCTCCCTGCCACCTCTGCCCCAGATTCTACCTCAGTTATACTGTTGCTGCCTCCTGGTTTCTTGGGACACCTGGGACCCTTCTTTGTTATTTAGTTCCCCACATTTCTGCCTTATGCCCTGAGTGTGTCATGCTCTGGAGGTGTACCCAGCTTATCTCGCCTTGCTTGTCCCTGAAGAATATTTGCATTGCCAGGTAGGATATTGGTGCACGTTGATAGTTCTCAAAGAGAGTTTTGTAGACAGAATCCCAAAGATGCCTCCCCAAGATACCCACCCCCTGGTTATTCAAATGAACTCTAATCTGGGAACTGCTGTGAAGAAGACTTTGAAGTTGGATTTAAGGTAACTAATCACTCATAAACCAATATTAACATAGGGAGATTATTCTGAATTTTGCAGGTTAAGGCAACATCATCATGGAAGAGAAAGACAGAAGAATTAGTCAAAAATGTGACAGAAGAGGGAGTCAGAGGAAAGATATGCTAGAAGAGAAAGATTTGAAATGTGAGAGAGTTTTGGCCAACACTTAACTAGCTTTGAAGATGGAGGAAGGGGCCATGAATCAGGGAATGTGGATGGCCTCTAGAAACTGGCCAACTGTCAGCAACGAAATAAGGACCTATTTGCTGAGTTGAGTCCTATAACTGCATGGAATTAAATTCCACCATCAACCTGAATGAGTTTGGAAGTGGATTCTTCAGGGGTTCCCATTAAGAGCCCAGGCTCCTGATATCTTGAGAGACTCAGAGCAGATAAACCAGCTAAGTCCATTGGACTTTGACCTACAACCACTGTCAGTTAATACATTTGTGGTGTTTTAAACCACTAAATTGTGGTAATTTATTATGGCAGCAATAGAAAACCCATATTGAGGAATAGGCAAGAGATGCAACACATCCTTGAGGGGAAGCTCAGTACATTAACCTCGAATGTCCCACACGTGGATGCCCTCCATGGATCCACAGGCATGTATAAAACTGAATATTTGTGAACACAGAGGCAGAGCGTCAGGGCAAGCACCATGGACTGTGAAGCCTGAATATAGAGCCTGGGATTTTATCCCTGCTCTATCATTTTTGAGCTGTGTGATCTTAGACAGGTTACTTAACTTGACTGCCTCAGATTCTTGATAAAATGTGGATAATAATAATGCTTTATTCATAATGTGGCATATGGATTAAATTACATGTGCAGAAACGTGAGTGAGTGTGTAATGAGCCTGGAATGCAGTCACTAATAAATGAATGTTAGCCATTATTTTAAGACTATTATTGGGATAATTATCTTGTTCGTTGGTGTCATGACCCCTGTTTGGCCATGCTTCCATTCTCCTTGAGGGAGGACCTGTGTTTCTTCGTTCACTGCTACATCATTACCACCTTGCCAAGCAGATGTAAGAGATTCTCAGTAATAGCTTTTTTTCATAACTAAATGAATGGACAAATGAATAACATCATTTACAAACTGTACATACAAGCAAAGTCAGCACAGACTGGTAGATGTGAAAAGTTTAGGAACTTGCCTGAATGTGTTTTTCTGAAGCTCTTCTTCTTCTTTTTTTTTTTTTTCTTTCAGGAAAGCATTCTGATAAGAGCTAGTTTTTTTCATCATTTTTCTCTTCTAATAATTGTGCAGCATACTACAAAATTCACTTCAAGTCAAAGTTGGTGAAGTTGAATCAGAAATTTGATGTGCCTTTCTACTCTAAACATAGACGACCATTAGGAAATTATAAAGCAATATGGGAAACACATAGGAAGACTTAAAAATATGATAAAAACAAAATAAAACAAAAGCTCTGTGGTCCAGACACAGAACAGAAATGCAAAATGGCTCGTGTGGGGCTGGGGTCCTGGAAGATTGGAAGCAGGCAGCGGCGGCAGGAGATCAACTCTTGCACATTAAACAGAATTTAAAATGCTCTTCTTGAGATGGGACCAGAATCAGGCTTCCCCCTTGAATCTGAAAACTGGTGCAGGGCATTATCCACCTTAGCCAATGTAGAATTGATGGCTCATTGCTTTAGGACTATAGTTTACAGAAAGAAGTAGCTTCAGACTTGGGGAAGACACAGACACAGTCACAATTGGGACCTGAATCAGCCTGTTTGTGACAGGTTTACCTGTTGCATCCTTGGTGTCCTTGATATTTCTGGGAGGCAGGGTCTCTACAATGATTTCATAAAATCTAGGAGAAGATGTGGAAGAGCCTTTAAGATAAAGGGAGGAGGTGCTCACAGGAAAATATTAGACAAATAAAATGAGTAATGAAGGTTGAATGCAAAGTGAAAAAAAAAAACCCACCAACAATGAAAACAACAAAAAGGAATCAATGATCAGATTTCACTCCTGCTGAAATTGGCCTCATGGAACAATCTAAAAACACTGTTTAGGAAGTTCAATGTGATAAATGTAGAAATGACATTCAAAAAAAGAACAAGAAACCATTAAACTAATTCAGACAAATATAAAACTGGAAAAGTAGTTATAAAAACAATGTTAAAAACCCTCAATACCGGCATAAACTCTCAACATGACGGTTGGGGAATTAGAGAACTGGAAGCTGTTACTACAAAAGTCAACATGAGTGTAGGAAAGAGACAGAAGGTAGTAAATCATTAATAGCAGAAGGGACGAGGGGGTAGTATTGAGACGTTCTAAATTATAACTTATTGGAATTCTAGAAGAATGGTGGACCTAATGGAGAAGAAATAATAGTTGACACTATAAAAGCTGTGCATTTTTCAGCATTGAAGAGAGAGAGAAGTATTCTGAGTTCTAGGCAGAAGAAATAATGTCATCTACTAACACATCGTAGGGACCTCCCTGAACTCCTAGTCCCGAGGGTCTAAC